>NC_050511.2:44306136-44608962 GCF_012460135.2 Molothrus ater
ACTGTTTAACATCTTGGTCCTTGAGGACATCTCTGATCACCTGCTGTTAAAGTCCAGCTCAAGGCAAGATATCAGGCAGTTCCACTTACAGCAGTAATTGTCTAATTATTGTGGAAAGGCTGCCTTTCTCCCTATGTCCCATTGTGTTTCCTTCACCAGTACAGCCTGCTACTGTGACTCATCTGCCTAGGGCTTAATGAAGTTATTCTGCAGCATCAAAAGCAATTAAAGTACCTTTGTACAGCAGCTCCATACAGTTACCTTTAGCTTGTCCTCTGAGAAGTCCTGTACTGCATCTGCAAAGAACCCTCTGCAGTTTTGCAGGAACAATTGTGCTCAATCTGCATGTGAGAAAAATAAGCCAGGATTGCTCTTGCCCTCAGTTCAGCACTGCTCAGGTCCTGAGCACCTGTGAATATAAGCCCTAAGATGCCAATGTGCTCTTGGGTTGCTCAGGACTCTGGCTGAGGTGTTTCAGTTGGGCACCATAACAAAACTCATTCTTTTCCAATGCACTGAGCACTAGAAGCTCAACAGTGAACATAATCCAGTTGAGTACATGGAATGCAGATTCATTCCCACTTCAGGGGACAAGGGCTTTGATACCATGTCTCTTATGCCCTCACTAAGCACACCAGCCATCCCTTCTCAAAAGGCTGCTGTCTCAAGTCCACCTGAAAACTTTGTAGGAACTAGGACTTTTGGTTTGCAACAAGTCAGTGCTTCCTAAAAAAATTTCACTGCAGAGTACCCACCTCAACTCTCATGCATGCTAATCCACACCCTCTGGGATTTTTCAGCTATGGAGATGACATTGACAGCCAGCTGCATATGCATATCTCACTCTCCCTAAGGCCTGTGCCTTGTTAGTATCTTGCTTTCCCTGATGCTGAAACTGATTCTCCTTCCACACACAGGGCCTTCAGGCCAAAACTGAAAGTTAGGTGGAGCAAGTTGTGTGCATAGTCAGAGGAAGTGAGCAAGGGGTTAACAAAGTTGAGCAGCAAACACATTTCTGGAAATGCAGGGACTAACTTCCTAAGCCAGGATGGAAGGCACCCTGAGGAGAATGCAAAGATGCTCCAGAGATTTACAGGGAGAAAAATAAGGATAGCTGCGGATGCAGAAAAAGCAGTATGCAAAGCAGGAACAGGATTTGAGAGGAAGACATAACAAGTAGTGTAATTCTTAACAGCTCTTACTCTGAAAAAGGGAAGTGTGGCAGAAAGGAGAGAACAGCTTGCTTTGTAGCTGTGGCAGCATCAGAGATCTGACACCCTCTCCTCCTGCTCATACCTCCCCAGTACATCTGTCTGACCCCCACACTGGAAGGGATAAGATCCCTGTTGTCTCATTCTCCATAGTTTGAGTCTTGTTTCTTTAGTTTTTAAGCTTCATTTGTGGCCATTTCATTCAAGCAAATCAAAATAGATATGTATTTTTCATCTTCTTTTGTGCCCTATCTCAATGCTTGTGGTTTTATGCACATTATATATTATCTGTAATGTTTCCTGGCAGTGGATGGAAACAGGATGCACAAGCAAGGATGTGTGTGTGTGGTCTCAGGAGGTGATGTGAATGCATGGGCAGTACCCTGGGCCAAAACCATGCAACGAAGAAGATAATTTTAGAAATAAGGGGCATGCTCTGCCTCTAGGATACAGTCTGGCAGGAACTGGTCTTGGACTGTTCTGCAGTGTGTTGCTTTCCATTACAAGGATAGGACAACAGTATGAACAACTGAGTTGCAGTCATACAGAAGAAATCAGGTCCCGTTTCATTGCTGCAGCCCAGTGCTGAGCAAGGAGTTTCCTCCTCTAGTGAGTTTTTAAACTGCTACTCTGGGGTATCAAGATGGTAGTATCACCATTAGAAAGAGTATCACCCAGGTCTGCAATGGGCACATCTGCCTTGGTATGTGTACCAGCTTATAAACCATTGTGCAGTGATTTGTTCCTCACTATATGTTCCAAGACTTCAGGCTGCTCTGCCAGGGGCCAGCCTTCATCCCAGCTGCCCAACAGGTTTGTCATGAAGACCTTCAGAAGGTTTGCTGAAAAGCACCTGTTTTAGGAAGGTGTTAGTACTCTTCATCACAACTGGAACAGGCTTTGTTTCCTAGAAATCGAGGAGATGCAAACAGTAAAACTCATTAAATAAGCAAACAACAAGCCGAAATGCTACACAGACAAACCCAGATTTTCTTGTGCTTCACACCCTTGGACAGAGTCTGTGGCACTGTGGTTTGAAAAATAGTGATCTTTCACATTGTGATTCCAGCACAATGTGAAGGAAGAAATGTTGTTTGAATATTAAAAGACTCAAAAAGACAAAAATAGCTTAGTCATGAGTGAATAGCCTCTGTAACGCCCCATGAGCTGTCTCCATGTCCTCTTCCAAGAGTACAAACCTGCTGCTTCTACAGCTCTGCTTTTGGTTTTAGGGTGTTGGGGTTTGGGATGAAAACTGATCCATTGCAGAAATACCTACCCCAGACGTGAGGAATGCCACGTGGACATGGCCAAAGACAGCTGTGTGAAGCGGGAGGGGGTGGGTGGTGGGGGTGGCAGGTGGTGCCCTCTGGGTACACACAACTCCTATTGTGAGATCTGCAAAATGAGAGAAAATCTCTGCTCTCACACAGCAAGCAAATAGGCAGGCAGCACACCAGCACCACAGCCAGCATGCTTTTAGTCAGTAGCATCTCCAGATTGTAATTTATAAGACATTTCTCAGTTAGCACATCAGTTTCTGCTAACTCACCATGCAGCAGAATGAGAAAGGCTGGATTCTCAGGAAGTGGTGGAGTGCAGCAGTCTCATTTGAATGCTGGGACCATTTTGGAGTAACCTTCCTCTGCCCATGGGCTACAGAGGCTGTTTTAACACCCTCATTCTGCATTCTCCTTGAGCCTCTAGATACCTCTGATCACTTACTGAGTTCAGGGGATTGCTAACATGCCCTCCCTGAAAGACTGCTGTCACTGGAGCTCTTGCCTGTTTCTTGCAAGACAAGAATAGGATGATTATTTGTAGTATTTTAGATGAAAAACATGTGAACCAACCTTGTAAAACTACTAGCCTGCCCACAAGTTTCCAGAGTACTAGTACAGAGACAAAAAGAGGTTATAAATTAACTTTGGAAGAGAGTGATTTAGTGTTGAGATACTCATTGAAATTCAGAGGTAAATGACTGGGGAATCTCAGAGCTGTTGAATATTTTCAGTTCTCCATCAGTATAACAGCTTTTGCCTGCTGGGATCTGCCTGTTTCTAAGTCACAGGGACAGAGAAGCCTTGTATATTTTGGGGACAGAGCTGGAGTAGGTGAGGAAATTACTGCCCATGGATGTTTTTACTGCCAGTCTTTTGGACTCACAGTTGAGTTTGAAAGTACAGCACTAATTTGGGGTAACTCTATACAGATGAGGACAAGATGCCTTGGTTATAGTGGAGTTACTTTGGAAGTAGTCCAGATTCCATCCTAATATGAGGGAAAATAAGGGAATTCTTAAGTGAGGGGAATTCTTTTAGATACTAGTTTAAGAGAATTTGATATGAAAAATCAGTTCTTATTTAGAGGCTATGCATAAGACTGTTAAAATAACAGTTTAGTGTAGCTGAGCATTTCTGGGTAGTAACCATGTTAGAGTCCTATTTTGTGCTGTTGTTTGAAATGCTTTACCTGATTTTGTTTGTAAGTGCAACACTATCCTTTTTTTTTCATTGCTTTGCCAATCTTATCATTACTTTCTGGTGCCTCAGACCATTTGAGGTATGTTTTTTGGACATGACATAGCATAAAACATAGCAGAATAAAAATGTATTGTGCCTCTATGTCAACACTCTGGGCCCTGTGTGCTGATGAGGCCCTTAGAAGAGCCCTTCACTTAGCAGATTGTGTGCTGCTTCTGTCATCCCCAACTCTAGCAATGCATGTGAGGGCTGTGTCACTCCTGTTAACCCCTTCAGGCTCCATGATCTCACTTCGGCTGGGGATACCAGGAGGCACATGCACTTGCAAAGTCATTATGGTAACAAAATAGTGTCAGTGTTTCAGATTCTGATTGCTACGGATCACATGGCGCAATGCAGAGAAGGTCATGCTTCAACCCTGGGGAGGACGGGAAGGGAAGGGAAGGGAAGGGAAGGGAAGGGAAGGGAAGGGAAGGGAAGGGAAGGGAAGGGAAGGGAAGGGAAGGGAAGGGAAGGGAAGGGAAGGGAAGGGAAGGGAAGGGAAGGGAAGGGGAAATTCCTGTTATGTGATCGTAGAACTGTCTGTTGATCTGTTTGTTGTGAAAAGTCATGGAGAAAGGAGGTAAAACCTTCTTGAATGATTGAATGAACCTTCTTGAATGTTGTCTGTGTGGAGATGGAATCTCATTACCTACATCACCAAACGTCTCCCAAATTCCATAAGAAGGGGGAAGTTTGGGGAAGGGAGGGTGAAGACTTGAAGAGAGGGGAAAAGAAAATGGAAGGCATGGGATAAAATTTGGACACTATACTGACAGATACCCTATGACTGCCCAGTGGCTAAAAATAGGCTGCTGATAGTGCGCACATAATGGATATTCAGTCTGTCTCCAAACTAGATGTGTGCAGGCTTTACAAATGCCCATTTTCTTCCCATGAAGACACAGAAGCAGGCTGCACCCCTTCTGCTTCCATGCACACAGGCACAGAAGCTCCTGACTTTCATTTGTACTTATTTAGACTACAGATGAAGCAAACTCTGCATGCTTAATCTAAACAAAGAGCCCAGGCTCCCAGTTTCACCTAGCCATTTCATGTTTCAGGAGGAGTGAAAATGGACTTGGAAACTAGGAAGAATGAGAACCCTGTGCAGGGCCAGCTTGAGGAGAAGCTGCTTGGGCAGCTCATCCCCTGAGATTTACAGGGCAGGTTTCCAGCTGGTGTTGCTCTGAGGAGCTCTTGTAGCCAGTGGAGCTGCAGGGATTTACAGTTGATGAAACTGAGACTCCCAAGTCTGCAAGCATCTGGTGCTGACTCACTGCTGCGTGCAGCAGGGTGTGGATATGGTGTGAGAAGGCACTGACATCTCATGCTCTCTGCAGCAAAAGCAGCATTAAAAATGGGAGCATGGCAAGACCAGTTCTTCATGCTGAAGGAAAGGCTCACTCTGCCAGCAGCTTTCTGATGAGGCTGGGAGGGGGATTGGGGGTAACTGGGTGGGTGAAACGATGCATGATGTGTTATACAGAAGCTGTGAGGCTGTGGATTTGTTTTAAATTTTGTTTTCAGTTCTTTGCTTATAAAGAGATTTCTTAATCTAAATCCCCCTCTTCTCACTGCCCACACCAGGAACAAGAAAAGAAAATACTTGTAAACAGCCACTTTAGTCACAGAGTATTGCTTCTGTCACATTACTGGCAATAGTGTGTAGCTCTGTACAAACTGCTGCCTGCCTGTGCTGCCAAACCCCTGCCTACAGGAGCCCTCCTCATTGTCAAATGTCTCAGCTTCCACATGTACTCGGTGAGAAGCAAGATTTATGGCAGTGATAAGTGGTCTCTGAAGTGCAGTTCTGCTGCTCTGTAACTGAAGCCAAGAGCCCGGCTGTTCCCAGGCCTCATGTGACTCTCAGCACAGCCAGCACTGCCTATTCCCTGTAGTGTTCTTGGCTGTACTTCTTCCCCATGCCCAGAAGCAATGCCCCCCTGAGACTTCTGCCCTCTTCTATCTCCAGTCCTGTGTCTTAGATTCACATAGGCAAGCAGTTCACTTCTGAGGCATGTGCAAGCTTTCCTCTGCCCACCAAAGTCCTAGTTAAGGAAAAGGAAAACTCTTCTCTTATTGTGAGCAGACATCAGTTGTGAGCATCTACTTAAGATAATGTTACAAACAGAGTGTGCTGGGTATGGGCAGCTGCTTTTGTCAAAGTGGCCAGGCAAAGCTATCTCTCCTAGGCAGACCTTTCACCTGAGGCTTTCTGAACAACTTCCCAGGAAACATCACATTAATAGGGGAGTACAAACACTGCAGGATGGGTAAGCAGCAGCCCAGGCTGGAGGGAAGGTCCACATGCTGGGTTTGTTTTTGTTCTTATTTGCTCACTTTGTCATTTGAGGAATTTCTCTGACACTTCCTTTATGAGCACTGCCTTGCTCCTCAGGTCCCAACAGTCAAATACACAAAACCTTCTGCAGGGATCCCAGAGGGTCTGAGAACTTTTTCTGCATGGAAATGTTTAGGGAAAGCATCAGGAAATGAGGAGAGGTGAGGATACAAGAACTGGAGAATATGGTTTCAGTTACTTTACAGCTGAAACATTCCAACTAAGGACATTTAGGTATTTTCCTAAGCACTGTACCTGTCTGTATTTCCAACCCAACACAAGCAGTGTAGAACACGGAGGGACTGTGTCAGAAAAGCTGGAGTGACCCAGCAGATTCCCATTGCCCCAGTCAGCCAGAAAGAAATGCCAGTGATGTACAATCACATTGCTGACCCTCGACAGGATCCAGCCCTGAAGACTCAACTACATATTAAATGTCTTGTTGTGCTGCACTCACTGGGAAAGCCATTTGCATGCATGAGGCTCCTTACCCTGACTGCCCCAGGGTGGATTTCTAGGCTGTGAGATGTGCACAGAAGTCACCCAGGGCACTGTCTGAAGTCACCACGGTTGTAGTTCCTTCCATTCCAGCACACAAGAACAGGCCAGAAAGTGAAAACAGGAATGGTTTCCCAGGGTGTCTTGTTTCTACCAACTGCTGTGATCCTTGGCAGTAGTGAAGGGAAAGAAGAGAAACTGTGTGCAAAGAGCTCAAAGAATGAAGCAGAGCTGTTAGCATTATTGAACTGAGGTCTTTCATACCTACAGGCATCTTAGAAGCTATTTGTTAGCATCCATGTTGCAGGCAGTAGGCTGATGCTGACTCTGACCAAATGCCCATGGATAAATAGTATGATCGTGTTACCTGAGGATGGTGGGACACAAGGTGCATATGAGACAGGCTGGCAATTCACAAACCTCAGACTTAGTGTACCCAGTTTCCTGAGTGTTGGCAGCAGAATTGCTGGGTTTATGAGCAATGATGGGACACAACAGAAAAGCTTTCAAAAATATTCTTGGTTTGGTTGCAGCACAAAGAAATCAGGACAGATGGCAAGTGGTCCAGAAGTGTTTGAAGTGTTTGAAGGCAAGAGATATGACAAGTTTAGCAAGCTTAGCCACTTACATGTTACTGTGTTTAAGGACAATACCTGTAGGTGATAACCCAGCATCCGCAACATTGGGACCACAGCTAAGTCCATGACATCTTAGCTCAGTCAGTTTCATTAAGAGAGGCTCACTAATATATATACAGCACATGTACACATACATCAAGCCATATCCACCACAGATGGATATGAGACACCCTGGGAAACCATTCCTGTTTTCACTTTCTGGCCTGTTCTTGTGTGCTGGAATGGAAGGAACTACAACCGTGGTGACTTCAGACAGTGCCCTGGGTGACTTCTGTGCACATCTCACAAAGGCCACACTGACCTTTGTTTAGTTAAGTCTCAGCACCAGCAGAAAGCGATACTTGTGGAGTATAAGAACATTGGGATTAGATTAATTTGTGGAAACTGTAGAGGCTTCAAAATACATTGGCGGGCTCAAAAGGTTGCCTAGCTTGTTCCAGTTCAGTCCATCAGTCTACCAAAAGACACTGCTGCCTAATAGAGACCTTAACTCATTTAAAAGTTAAGATGTACGAGAGTTACAAAGATAACAAAGAGGGTTCTGCCCTAAGGCAGGACAAGGTAACTCGTTTACCTCTGTTACTGCAAAAAGTACGATTAAATCTTCAGTGGTGTGACAGGGATATCTCCTGCAAACATCAAAGCATTGCATACACCCGTTATATTTAGCGGAGCATGCTTAAAATGGAAGGAAAGGTGTGAAAAGCAAAGAAAGTTTCACATCCATCAATAAGTTACAAAAAACATCCTCCTCTGTTTTAAGATGGTAATGAAAGAATCAAAGCTTTCCTCTCAATGGAAGACATGGTTGCTGTCAACTGAGTACTATTCCAGAGATGTCCAAAGTAGCAAATAGCCTCAAACGACAAGCAATTAGCTTCAGATGAGAATGAAAGTGTGCCCAAGATCTTCACGTTCATCTCAGCCATGGCCACAATACACTGTAAAAAGCCAAACCAGAGAGTATGTCTACTGTTTTATGGCCCAATCTGAAAGTCCCTGTGGAGCAATGTGTATAGTACTCTGTGTTCTTGAGACAAATAATGCCTACAACAGGGCAAACCAGAAAGAACAGAGAGGCAATGTACAAAACCAGTAACAGTGAGGAGCCAGACACACTTTAGTTACTAATGCTCTTTGCAAGAAGCTGGATACTTCATGTTTAGTCAAAGGCAAATTGAAAGTAGGATGATGCAGAGAAAAGTGGATTCAACATTTTATCTTTTGCTGAACACCCACATGAAAACAGCATAGGCATCTATCTCCACTAGAAGGCACAGAGACAGTAATCCACACTGCTGAGTGTGATGGTAGTCTGTGTTCATGGCAACAATGTCAGAGCAGAAAAGCTTTTGACACAAAAACAGAGATGAAGAAGATCCTTCCCAGCACTCACTGATTGTTTATAGGGAGTCAGGAGGGAAAAGAATCCAAAATACCATAAAGCTTATTGAAGGAGTGACCCTGTCTACACCTGGCCCATATTTAGCAAAGCCCAAATGACAAAGAATCATTAAAAATGGGAGGAAATGAGAAAAAAAGTAAGCCTTCCCAGTCAGGAAGGTGGCTAGTGGAGATCTGCCAGATGTCTGGGTTTGTCTGCCAGTGAAGAGCAGCCAGATGGATAGCACCTCCCTTTCTTCAGTGCAGAATATCTTCAAGGTGTCCTCTCCCACTGGAGGATGCAGGACAGTCTTAGCAACCCTGTAGGGGTTTTGCCAACAAACCCATATGCAGTACAATGCCAAGCAGGAGGGCAAAGGATGCAACTCCAGTGCTGCTGTACGGTTTCATTTCTATGGATTTGCCCACCCCCACCAGTCCTTTCTTGTCCTGCTTCTCCAGAGGCTTTCCCATAACCACAGTGAGTAGGCTCTGTGAATTCTAGACATGAAGACTGTGGGCCAGCTGAGTGCTGGAAAACCTGTCACCAAGACACCCTTAACTTCCACCAACACAAACAGTCACATGTCAAACCTCCAAACCTGAAGAGCACTGGAATAGAAGACAGGTCAGAGGGCAGACTATGAGGAATTTGCCAGAAGTGACTTGGGTGATAGTCACCTGAGACATTACCCTGGATTTTATGTAACAAGGTGGTATGCTGAGTGACCTGTTTGATGCAATTTTCCTTGAATTTTGGTCACTAAAAAATGATTGTTATCCCTCTGTGTTGCAAAGGTTCTTTTCTTCACTGCATCCTCATCTGAGATGAGCATCATGTTTGCAGGCTGTCAGTTGAGCATCTCCAAAGGAAACCTCTATTACTTTTTATTTCACTTAAAGTTTACTGCCTTCAAGTTGCAGTCAGCATCCCTAAGTCATAACACCCCCCTCTGAAACATGTGTGCTTTTTGTCCCTGATGTGTTTAAAAAAAAAAGTTTTGCAGCCAAAAAATAGTTTTAAAAAATAGTTTTAAAATCTTGTACTCACTGAGAGACCTGCTATTATTAAAAACATCTGCACAGTGAGCCTTACAATAGACCAGAAAAACTGAACATTCTACTTCTAAAATGATGGTCAGTGCATTTTCCACCAACCCAGCTAGTTTTAAAAATGTTTCTCTATATGACAAAAATATTTTAATTCCCTAAATTGTTTAAAAGTCTTCCTTTCTCAAACAGGTACTGTGTCATTTTTTTTTATGGAAAACTTTTTATAGGACAAAAAAAGGATGAGCATGTTCATTTTTTTTCTTTAATCACCTCATCCCAAGGAGATGTACATTGCATCTATCTGTATCTAAAGTGGGAAATAGTTAGATAAGTATGAACCTTGTGAAGCTGGACATAGAACAACTTGGTTTTGTTGTTGTGTGTGATACAAAGCACCATGCTTTTTGTAATTGTTTAGTACTGTTCTGCTCTATGCTGCCCACCTTTCAAACTCCTGAAGACAATATAATGTATTATTTGCTAGTAAGTGGACAAATCTGATAGCCCCACTGCGGTGAGACTGCAGCAGATCTGTGCCCTAGATCCAGGCAGCAGTGAAACTGGGCACCCATTCATAGCAGGCATGCACACAGACACATGTATATATACACATGACATGTAGACACAGGCACATCACTCCCCCATTAAAAGAGTTGGAAATGGAGTTTCATGAGAAGATTGGACAGACTGCTCTCATCATATGCAAGGCACAGCCACAGAACCACAGTGATCAGTGCCTGTTTATGCGTATTGTCCTCATATCTCCCTGTTTCCCCATGTGCATTCCCTGTCAAGCCTCTCAGATCCCTCTCCTTCCCTGCTATTGCTTCCTTCACTAAACATCTTGAGCCTTGTACCATGCCAGAATGTCCTTCCCTCACATCCCATGAGGAGTCCCAGACATCCAAAGGCAGCAATACCCCTCTGTTTGAAAGCTGCACCAGGAAGCCTTAGGAATTGGATCACAGTGGTAGATTTCATCCCTTGATGTGCGGCTGAAGGCTCCTGTGATGGCTCTGGGAGGGGCCAGGCAGGGCATGGTTTGAGGACCCCCTATCTCCCCTTGTGTCTGTGCACTTTCTCAACAGTGGGCAAATGAGCTTTCATCACTTAACCTGATTAGAATAAAAAATAAAGGTGAATTGTGATCAAAGTAAGTTGTCCCCCTCTCTTTCACTTCTGTCATTCTCCAAATTTAAGATTACTTTCATTATGGGTCTTTGTTAACTGTGTCACTTACCAGGAAAATAACCCAACCCTAAACAAAAAAGTCAGTGTTTCCTGCTGATTTTATTTGCCTTTAACTGTGCTACAGGCACAAATTATTTCTGCGTGTTGTGATTCCTAGGTTGCCTCCAGAGGCATTTTATGTGTGCTTAGTGCTGTCACTGGTTGGGGTGTGAAGAAGCACAGCCACAGCCACATTCCCATGAGGTGACATTTCAGTTTCAGATCTCAGACAGATCATAGTCACACAGGCTAACCTGGTTTGTCCTTTTACATTGCTAAACCTCATACTACAGCAGTACCTTCAGCTCTGTCACAGATCTTGCCTGTTAAAAGGCAAGGGTTTCCAGCCCAAATTTTCCAAAGAAAGGCATATTTTGGTGCAACACCAGTAGAGCTGAGGGTCAGAGGAGGGAGCTGACCAGGACAACTCAAGTACACAGCAGTTTGGGGTCCTGTAAGAAACTGCTAAGTGAACATGGTGCAAAACTCAACAAGCCACTGCTGCAGAAATGTTCACCTCTTTAAAAATGCTCTGGAAAAGGCACGGTGCTGGGGAGGATATAAGGGTGTCAAGAGAGGTTTGTTTGTAACCTGATTATGGGGCTGAGAGCATCTGGCTGCTTTCAGTCCCTCTGCTCTGCCTTTACTTTTTATCTGTCCAGAGACTGGGTGCCTAGGGAAAGTTTACCAGTCTCCTGTCAGACCTGACTAGCATTCAAGTAAAACAAACTTTATTTAAATAAACACTTGTTTAGAGATTAAGTGCAAAACTGTTTTTTCCTGCCAAGGTCTAAGCTCAGAGCTTTTTACTTCCTCTGCAGCAATGAATGACATCATTGCCACTCTTACACTGTGTTAAGCATAAAGGATGCCATCCAGTGCTGAGCAGAAACAGAAAGCAACTACTTAGAAATCTTACATAGCAAAAATAAGTTACTTTCTTTTAAATATTGAAATTTCAGTAGCCAGTGCATTGTAGCTAGGTGTCTATGGAATTTGCCATGACAGGTCCATGCTGTCAGTTGTTTGCAACTTTTACACACTATTCAAATGGAAATTTTCCTTTCCTCATGGTTTAGGTAGAGCATTGTTTGAAAAATTTCACTGAAAAGAAGTTTTCTGTTTTTCTGAGAGACAGATTAGGGAAATTTTTGCAGCACAGGTTTGGTGGTGCAAAAGAATATCTTGTGAGTACCTACAGGATGAGCTCACAGTCACGTATGAAGCTGGCTCTTTAGATACGGAGTTATGTGGTGGCAGCAGGGACACTACTTCAAAGCACCCATATGCAGAATTATGTTTCAATATCAGTGCACTTGTCAGACAGGTAGATCAACCTTGATAGCATTTGGAAGAGAGAGAGAAAGTATTTTGGCAGCATGTTGTAGTCGGCATCTTGCATGTGCAAGTCGGTCCTTTTCAGGCCATTGTGTGAGCATTAACTCACATCTGCCTGCCTCCATTTTCTGCTTTTCTGCCTATTAGTTTTGCAAGTTGTTTGAATCGTGTGGGATCTAGACAAGGTACAAAACTGCCAGCCCAGTGATGGTTTCAGGCTTGGTCACTGGCGCTGGGGCTGAAGGTCTGACCCAGGCAGAGATTTACCAGTCCTCTGGATGCCTGTCAGCTCCCTGGTGGTTCATCAGCTTCATTCAGCCACTTCATACAGCCATTTCTTATTAGTGACACCCAGTTTGCACCCATGTGGGATGCTGACTTGCTGCTGTTATGATCAAGGTGTGTCTAAAATATCTCTGTGTCTGTGGATTGCAAATACTATAAAGGGGAGACAACAGGGAATTAGTGGGAGGACAGAGATGTTAACAGCAGATTGATTTGATTTAGTGTGGTCCTGATAGGAAATGGTGGAGATTGTGCTCACTATGGTAACCTTGTTCTTCCCAAAAGAGAGGGGTGGAGAGAGGATAAGGGGACAATTTAGAGGGAAAGTATATACCTGCTAGTAGTAGGATCCCTGAGAAAACAGTAGAATCTCTTACTTCATTTTTGGCATGGCTGACAGATTCACCATTAAGGGAAAATAAAGGTGATCTGCCTCCCAGAGTGAATCAGCATTGTATGCAATGTTGAGAGGAGTTTGCTTGGTGTTACTCATCATCTGGAAGAATAAATATCTGGAATTGTGACTAAGGACCACATTGCCCTGAGGCATGGTTTTTGGGTTTTTTAACTGTTATTCATCTCCTTATGTATTTCTTTTTTCATTTTATGAATTATCTGCTTTACTTTTAGCTGAAAGACACATCCTAGCTCATTCACTTGGAGCAGTCTTAAACTGCAAATGGAGAGCAAATTAAAAATTAACAACTGCAAAGCACCCCAAAGAGTCAAGGATAAGAGCTGGCATCATCAGTGATCCTTCCAATTGCATTGAGAGGATGTAGCACAGGCCACATTTCTGTTTTCCCCTTTGATTTGCTACAAGTTACTGTGAGCAATGTTAAATAGCTTAGACTTCTATGCTTCTCTCATTCATTTCCATAATTTTTCGGTCATCTAAGATAATGCCCCAACAGACAGAAAAGAACGAACGTTGGCTTAGAAACAGCGGCTATTTGTCAAACTAATTCTGGCCGCTCTAGGAGAAAAGTCTCTCCTATATGTCTAACTCCCTTATACTCTCTTCATCTCCACTTCCCTCCTCTATTCATTGTCAGTTTTTGTTCTGAAGGGCTTGTCTCAAACTCAGCCATCATTTAAAATCCTGGGATAGTAATCATAAAGCAGTCTGGCCAGCATTTTAATGAGCATACAATATTTCTGGCATTGGATATGATTCTGTTGTTTAGCCTTTTGCATCCAAGAGCGAGTGTAACTACATGCACCCCTGTGTGTGTGTGTGTGTGTGTGCACATGCGTATGCATGGAGGCTTTTAGTCATTAGTTAGCTAATTTTCTTTGTCACTCTACGTGCCATACAAGGTAGACTCCTGTTGGGCTGTGCATAACAGCTTGGATTTACATTCCATCTGATCTGGGTTGTGTTTGATTCATACAGTTGCATTGTGGCCATTGCATGAAGTTGCATTCAAAATTACAAACAGTGTGGCATGCAAGAGTGCATGAAAAGCAAAATGTGCCATTTGTTACTGTATCTCTAACTGCTCTTAGGCAGCTCCTAGGGCTTTGTTAAGGGCTTGCCTATCTTGCGGTGTCCGTCACTGAGTACCCTGTGTCTTCCTCTCATGTCAATCCCAGCAGCCTGGAGGCCCAGCATTAGATCTGGGAGCTGCGTAGTGCTGTCAGTGGGAAAGGGGTTTTACTGTTCCTCACAACCTCTGTTGTGAGACAAGAGATAGCACCCCTTACACTGCTGCCCTGGGAAACCCAACTCCATTGGTCAAACAGCCTCTAAACCTGCAAACGTACAGGTGCCTTGGCAGAGCAGCTCTGCAAACCCTGCACTGGTCAGGGAGCAGCAGTCCCATGTGGTCAGGAACTGGCTGTAGTGCTTGTGGGGCATCACCATAAGCCTGAAAATGATGGAGAAGGGAGTATCAGGGCTTTGCAATGTGGGAAGTTACAAAGGCTGCCCAAGCTGAGGACCAGTGGAATCTCAATGCAAGCAGGAATTAACAGCAGCGGGGACAGGCCCTGGTGGAAGAAATGTCTTTGGGAACAAACAACTGGTTTTGGAGGACAAAGCTGTTGAAATCTTGAAATCACAGATTTCAAAAGATCTTTTGTAGACTCACACATGTTATGAATGCTCATCAGCTGAGAATGGATTTTCTACAGATAGGAACGGGGAATGAAGTGTCACATTGGCAGTCAATGGGTGAAAGTAGCATGTCCACCAAGGTGCTGAAATGTCCCTTTCCTGATATGAAAGAGAGTCTCTCATGACTCTGGACTTTGGCCCTGAACTACCCTTTGGAAATTCTCTGCAGAATATCTAAATCTGTGGTTGTTCTTGATAGTTCTGGAGTTTTTCAACTTCCTGTATATAAGAAAGAAAGAGCGTAGAAAGATGACCTAAAGTGGTGGTCAGGTTTTGGTAATACTGCAGCCTTCATTCAGGAAGAAGAGTGTAGATGGTGGCCTCATATTCCCACATTTATTTTTTAAATTAATTGCATTTTCTTCTGAAGTGAAAACTGTTATCTCTAAGTACAGTTAAGAACTCATAATATAGAGATGGTGAATTTCTTTGTATCCTCTTCTGTCAGAGAAACCTCATCAAGTTACAGTATCATAATTTATTGTAATACTTCTGCATTTTACCTTCTGATAAAAAAACTGTAGTGCTCTTCTCCCAAGAGCCCTAATTTTCTGTGTTTTCCTCTCCTCACTTCCATTTCAATGTTACAGATCATGACAGCAAAGGCATTCAATGTACCCTACCATGGTACAAAAGCAAGTGTACAAGCAGAGTCTCAGAAATGCCAGTTCTGTCAAAACTACATTTTAACTGATGCAACTGATGCACTCATGCAACTGATTCTTTTCCCCACCACCATGGTTTCAAAATCTTTAAGCTGTAGACACTGTCAGTGTAAAAAGCAGGCTTTGCAGTGTCAGAACAAAGGAGGTGGTCTCCCTGTACCTAAGGTTGGATTAGCTTTCCTTGTTAAGCTTGGAATTAATCCCTCCTATTACAGTTCAATGAAATTGGTCCATCTGTGATGTACTTGTAATTCTTGCTAGGTACTAACAGCTTTAGAAAGTCAAGGATAATTGAACGGGAGAGAGGAGAAAGGTTGTCATACATAAAAACTCAATATTACAATTTTTGCATATCCCTGGTGGCTACTGGATGGGATAGAGGGGGAGGATGATTTACAGAAACAACTCCAGCAAGAGACCTAGATTTATGTTTTCTGTTGTTTTAATTGAAAGCCAATGCACTGGTCTGTGTAAAGAGTGAAGTGTAGTAGCCCTAGAGGAATGGATAATCCAAATAAACTCTTCCAAATATCTGGCTTGGGTTTTGTAGTAACATGAAAATAGATTTTCCCTAAGTCAGGAGAATGAAAAATTGTAACAATCTTGCTTCATATTAATAGGGGTTGATTTACAGTCTTTTAATTGTCTTACAATTATTTCTTTTTTTGTATCCTGCATTGTGTCACTAGCGAAGTTTGACTGCTTCCAGCTTCAGACTTCTTAGTTAGTAGTCCAGGCAATGTTGGAATTAGAGTGATCCTTTTTTTTCCTTTGAAAGCATTTAAGCACAACCTGGCATCAGCCCATGCCAAAGCACCACCTCTTCTAATAACATGGTAGCATTTAATTTTTTTAATTCAAAATGCCAGTCATCCTCTTTCTTTCTCTGCTCAATATGCATAAAAAATGTTGTGCAACATGAAGATCCAAGAGGGTAGCTGTGGCATTTTGCTAGGGCCTGCCTTCAGACATTCTAGGGACATTTGCTAAGCAGTTGCTAAGTCTTCCTCGTTTGGAGTGAGGCCTCAGTTCTTTCCAAGTGACTTGGCTGCACCTACAGCACTGCTACATCTTGTTACTTCTTCCTGCCCAGATCAACTGGCAGTTGCTTTTCTGTCCAGATGGTTCCTGTGGTTCATCATCACGTTCTAAGTACAATACAGGCAAGATTACTCTGTACCCAGTTGTGTCACCAGGGTGCCCATGACACTCTGCTTGCACTAGGGAAATTACAAGTACTTCTACGATTTTCCCAATGTAGGTCTTTCTCATGACAATAAAATTAATATGAGGAGCAGTCTTGCTTGGTGCACTTTTCCTGTGTAAGATTTGGGATGTGTTTCAATGCAGCAATAGATGGAAACCTGTCCTTTTACTATGTACTTGTGAAAGCTAAAACTTTGAGTATTCAGAGCTGAAACAAGTGAAGTCTGACTGTGAATGGGAGAGAGGTTCAGGAATTGTTTGTCTTGTACTTTTCCAAACACAGCTCCAGCCCTTTATTCTCCTTTGGGAGAAGGTAGCTGAGAGTTACTCAAGGTCTAAAGCAATGTTCGGAAGAGACATTCTAGAGGAAAAGGCAATGGTAGAAGCTCCCCCTCTCCTGCTAAGCTGTCATACCTGTTAAACATGACTCATCAGGGTGCTGCAGCAAGCAGGTTGCTACCTGCTTCGTTTGTTCATCTGTATCTCCTTGCAATCATGTAATCTTGAATGTCCTCTCCAGATTTTGCTGCCATCATTCATGTTGTTATCACTTGGAGACTGGATGTTGCACAGTGCCCTCTCTTACTGCCACCTCCCATCCACTCCATGCCCATACCCCATTCAGGAAGCACCTGTGTAAGTGGAAAAGCGGGAGAGGCAGAATGTGTTCAGGAAGTTCAGTGCTGTCCTTTTAGTAGCACATCATCACACAGGTAGGCAGATGCCTAGCTATGGCTGGGTGCTGTACTTTGGGGTATGCATAGCTTCCTCCCAGGTATTGCAATGTCTGGACTGTATGGGTTCTTCGGGATGTTCTTTCCAGTCCTTGACTAGCTTATGAGAGCCACTGTAGTTTCTCTTCCAAATAAAAAAAATTAGGTTGCAAGAAAGCATTATGGTTCTACAAGATCCCAAATGCAGACAGTTCTACAGGCTTTACAGGGAGATCTCTCTTTCTCACAACACACCATCTGAGAGTTGTGCAAATGTTCTTCCTTTTCTGCAGTTCACAGCGGCCCTTAACCCTGAGTAAGGACTTGTGCAAGACCCATCTTCTTCACTGCCTTTTGTTTTACTTGTGCTTGTGTTGTTTATCTTTGTTTATCTTTGAACACCCAGTACTTCTGCTGCTTCACCCAGTTTTGCAGAGAGGTCCTATACCTGTTCATGACTCCAGACATCTCAAGCAATTACTTCGTTGTGACGCCTATTAGGAGAAGGGCTGTGAAGCATTGGTTCTTTGATACAAGGCAATGCCTAAGTATGGAGAGCAGCTACAAAGGAAAAGTTCAGTGTCATTCCTGTTTCCATGCCATCCTTCACTGAGCTGTTTATGTTGTCATTTGAATAGCATCTTGTTCTTTGAGATACTGTGGTAACCTTGAGGCCACCACTGGACCTTGCCTGTACTTTGGCTTGGGTGATCTCCCAGAGCTCCCAAGAACACATCCATGAGATAGAATGCCTAGCCTAGCAATCACCCCCACTTTCTGTACAGCTGTCTTCCTCAAATTCCCTGACCAGTGGCTATCCACGAATAAAACTGCCATGCCACTTCTACTCTGCCTTTAAATAAGGGGTTACTGAAAATGAAGCAGTTTCACTTCCTCCAGTCCAGTAGATGACAATGATGGAGGGGCCTGGTATGCCCACAGTGGCACTGAAATTGATTCATTACATTGCGTCAGCTGTAAGACCCAGATTTTGATTAGTTAAACAGCTTGGTTGGCTAGTGATTAATGTGCCTGGAGGACTGAAATATGTTTTTTCTAGAAGACAGAGAAGAGAATCTGTATAAAGTAGAGGCTGTGGTACACACATTTGATTGTCAGAACAGTGACCAGAACAGATTGCAGTTCTGGGGATTTTTAAGGCGAAAGGTTAATGCTACAATGCTCATTGTATTGCATACTCCTCTGCATTGCATGAGGAGCACACTGATGCTGCTGCAGAGCCATCCATGCAGCCTTGGAGTAAGTGGAAACTTACATCTCCAACTCACAGATCTTTATCATTTGGAGGCCAGTGGAGCCCATTCAGCCTGAGATAATGTGAGTGATGGCCGCTGGTAAACTTCCAGTTCTGCACCTCCAGCAGAGAACCTTCACAGTGACAGGAAGTGTGGGAAAGTAATTCATACTTCTCATGTAGTAGGAGATATGAAGAACATGGAAGAGTAAGTCCTAAGTTACTTATGCAGACTTTTCTACTTGGTTTCTCAGAAAGCTCAGCTTTTAATTTAAGGAAGTTTTCCTTGATGGAAAATCTTCAAGGAAGTATGTTGCTGGCACTGCCATCTGTCTCTTTTCTGGGGAAGTATATCTAGTGAGTGAGGAGGAATGCTAGCTGGTGACTAATAACAAATTTTACCCTTGCAATTGCCAATTCTGGTCCTAAAGACTACTGGTCTGTAATAAAGCAGTGAAAATATTACATAAATAAATAAATACATAAATAAATAAATACATAAATATCTGAAATAAAATATCAAAAATTATAAGCTGTTACAAGAAAGTTTAAACAATTTTTGATCTAGGGACATCTGTGACTCTAAAAGCTGTTTACAGAAGCTCTGCTTTTGGGGTGCTGACACATCCTAGTGCAGACTGTTTGGGGTTGCCTAGGTGTGGGGTTGGCTGGGAGATGTGTTCTCTCAAACCCATCACCTGTGTTTTGGGCCACAGGCACAACTTGGACCAGTAGTACATATCTCTCCCTTTTGCTCCAGCTCTGGGGTGGGTATTTGTCAGGAAAACAGGAAAAAGGGAAGGAGGGATAAAATGGTGAAATAATTTTTATTCGGACAAAAAATTGAAAGCTAGTAGAAGGAAGTACTTTCTCACATAATACACAATTAGCTTATGAAACTCACTGCCAAAGGATACAACTGAAGCCAAAGATTGCAGACCTGTTCAAAACAGGATTAGGCATAACATGAAAAGCAATATTAGCCAGACTCATAACAGTTAATACTTAAAAATAAAGAAGACATCTTGGAAGGAATATAAATCCTTGGGCATCAGGACAGAAGCCAAGTTCTAGCTAGCAGGATTTAGGGAGAAATTATCCCTCGGGCCTGCTTCTTCTGTAATAGAGTCTTAGCAGAGTACCTTGCACCTTCCTTTGAGGCAACTGATCCTGGCCACTGTCAGAGAGGAGACACTGGGTGAACTGGCCCACATCCAGACAGAGTCTGGCAAAAACAATTTCCTTTATTTAAATAAATTCAGAATTAAATAGAAATGAAGCAAAAGTTTTGGGAAAGCAGAATGAGTTTTCTTGCTTCAGAATCTGGGAGCAAAGAACAGAAATTAGCTTATCCCCATACTCAATAGCAGGAAACCTAATACCTAGCCTCATATGCTGATGTAATCTATTGAGTTCAGTGAGACCTAACCACATACATCTTTTTGTATGGACATCAGTATGAGTCCAAGAGGCCACATCATGCTCTTCCACTGTAACACTGGAGCCAATCAAAACCCTCTTTTATTTTTAATGCAGCTTTTTAATTTTTAAAGCAATCTCTGTGGGATCTTCTCTGCAGGAGAGGAGGTGTGCCAGTTCTGCTAACACAGCAAGAGGTTTGCCAAGACTAGGTTTCTCCTAGGACCTTCCAGAAAAATCTCACTGAGCTGCAGCCCCTATGAAAGAACAGCATATCAACACAGTTGACATTAATTGTTCCTAGTGAAGAGTTAGGGAGGAGTTCCCATGTAGAGAAGAAAGCTCTGCAGAGGGATCTGGACATGCTGGATTGATGGGCCAAGACCAGTGCTAAGACGCGCAATGAGTCGAAATGCCAGGTCCTGTCTTCATGTCACAACAACCCCAGGCAGTGCTGGGGGCAGAGTGGCTGGAAAGCTGCACAGTGAAAAAGGACCTGGGGGTGTTGGTCAACAGCAGATAAACATGAGCCAGCTGTGCCCAGGGACCCAAGAAGACCAATGGCATCCTGGCCTGTATCAGCAATAGTGTGGCCAGCAGAACCAGGGCAGTGACTGTCCCCCTGTACTTGGCATCGGTGAGGCCACTCCTCAAGTTCTGTGTCTGGTTCTGGGCCACTCACTACAAGAAGGATACTGAGCTGCTGGAGTGTGTCCAGATGAGGGCATTGGAGCTGATGGTGAAGGGTCTGGAGCACGAGTCCTGTGAGGAGCAGCCGAGGGAGCTGGGGGTGTTTAGCCTGGAGAAAATGAGGCTCAGGGATGACCTTATCACTTTCTACAACTGCCCTACGGGAAGCTGTAGCCAGGTGGGGATCGGCCTCTTCTCCCAGCTAACCAGAGACAGGATGAGAAGACATAGCCTCAGCCTGCAGTAGGAAAAGTTCAGGCTGGACATCAGGAGGAATTTCTTAATGAAAAGGGTTGTTTAATATTGGAGTGGACTGTCCAGGAATGAGATGGCTTCCAACCTTGGAGATGTTCAAGAAATGACTGGACATAGCACTCAGTGCTCTGCTCCAGTTGACAAGGTCATGGTAAGTCAAAGATTGGACTCCATGACATTAGAGGTTTTTTCACAACATTATGATTCTGTGATTCTGTTTCAGATGGGACAGTATAACTGCAGCAATGCAATGGGGAGGGCAGGGAGAGAAGAAAAGAGGAGTTTGGAGAAGGTACTGAGGTAGGCAAAGAGGAGACTGGCCCAAAAAAAAAGGTGGACTTCAACCAACATTCAGATGCATCTTCTTCTTTTGAATAGGCATGTACAAAAAATGCACATCTGTTTTAAAGAGCAGCTCCCACTCATCTGGATAAACCTGTTGGCAGAAAGTTTTCTCAAAGGAACCAGCAAAAGCATCACTAATCAATTTTGAAAACTTCCCTAGGCAGCATTCAGTGTCACCTCTGACAGAAAACAGTCCCCACAGAAAGCCACAGTTGGAGAAAATCAGACTACTAGTAGAAGCAGGCAGCTTTTCAGTCTTTGGAAAAGTCTGTCCTCATTTTATCAGGTTATTCTTTATTGCTGCAAGATTTGGCACATTTTGATGCCAAAATTGAGCTCATTTTCTTCTTCCAAACTTCAAGGCAAACTTTTGTTAAATCTAGAGAGAGAATGATATCAATACTGGAAATTTTTCTATTCTAAAATCAATTTTGGAAATGGATGAAGGAGGAAATAGAGGGTTTCTTCTTCATTTAGCATCACACAGGCTCAACAACATGAGTCTGGTAACTGGAAAACTGTCACTTTAATAAGAAAGTTCATTAAAGTGTCTGCAATAATTTCCTGTCTAGTGGCCATTCTTGGACCAGATGTGCCAGCAGGAACATGACAAAGAAGCAAGAAATAAAAAGTGAGACATATACCTATTTATAAATCAGACCAGCTGTAAGACTCAAAGAACCCCTGAGACCTATGGAATGAGGAACATGAATTAAGGGCTCCCCATTTCCTCCTTCCCCTCTACCCTGAAAAATACTCTGTAGAGTGTATTATGTCTTTCAGGAATAACTGGCTGACTTTTATCTTTGGTTTTCTTCTTTTTTTCTTCCTTGAAAACTTTGGATCAAAGTCATTGCTTATTTCCTTGCTGAAAGTTACGCTTTGGCTACAAGTAGGTTAGTTAAAGTTTCGTTGTCTCTTGGGTGACTGTATCTGTGCAGATCTGTTAGAGCAGAGCTTGTGAAACAGTTATTTCTCCTGATTCATATTAAACAGATCTGGCAAATAATACATGATACAGGGAGAGAAGAGGAAGAAGAGAGCCTCTGGGGGGACAGTGTGAGAGGTATGCCTCTGGATACAAGAAAACAGACTTTGGGAAACAGGTGTATTCCTAGCAGTTCTTTGTGATGCTTCCTCTCCCATTTGGTTAGATTGCTTGGAAGTGATAAAGGACATAGGTGTAATTAGCTCAGCTATCCATTTCCCAAGAGAAAGCCAGAACCACAGCACTCAGTCACACTCTTGGTTTTTACTCAGGATAACCAAGTGTTTTCTCTGTCTCTGCTACTGACCCTGTCTCTATCATATTGCCTCTTTTGTCTCTCTGCTGACTTTGTGTTGGAAGGACCTTAGGGATGAGTCTTCATTTGCATTACAGATGTTTCTGAAATGCAAAGTTTATTCTGCTATTTTAGTACAGCTGTAGTTCAGTAATTGTTGTTGTTGTTGTTGTTTTTAAAGCCATAAAAGGGGCCCTTCTGCACATACCATGTGGTCAAAGACCCAAGCAATTGTTAGGTAACATAAAAATTAGAATAGGAAAGCTATAGAGAAAATGTCATCATGCCTTAATACAAAATGGTGACTCTAGTACTCTGGAGTGCTGCCTCCTGCTTCATTTCATATTTAAAATAGCAGAGTAGAAAGGGAATCAGCAAGAAGTTAGAGGAATAGCAGTTGGCTTGGAATAAGTCTAAGGGGGATTCCTGTGTGAGGAGTTCTGTGCTGAAGTACTTGGGGGACAGCTTGGGGAGACTGGTGATTTTAAAACTGGCCCTTAGAGGATTGATAGGAGGTTCTGTTCTCTTTATCCAATAGTACAAAAGCAAGGATGTTCTCAGTCACATTGCTTGAGGGACTAAAAAGCTGATCAAAGTCAATCATATATTGCTTGTAGTTAAAATGTGAAGCTTGTCACCACAGAAAATCATAGTTTGAAACCAGAACAATGATTTGTTGGACTGGGTTTCTGAGCATGGAATTGTCTAAAAAGTACTGGAACTGCTTGGTGGAAACTGCCATTTTCTTCTTGGAAACATTTGTTTCTTAAAGGTACAAGTAGCAGTATCTGGCCAATTTCATGTCCTGCAGCAAAATAGGAATTCAGGACAAGGTGATGTGCAGGTGAAGAGGAAGATTGCGCTGGCTCAGTCCAGGAAACAATGCAGTTGAGATTGGTCAGCAGAAGGAAATGCTTTAGCTAAGGAATGAGCCATTGGCTAATCTATCAGGTTATCAGAAACCAAGCTTGCTGGGGTCCTTCAGGCCAGTCGACAGCATCACGAGATAAAAATAGCAGCTTTCCAAGGGCAGCCAGCCAGCTGCTTCTGGGCAGACAGGAATGCACCGCAGTGCTGCAGAGCTCTTTCACCT
The DNA here is from genome assembly GCF_012460135.2 of Molothrus ater. Lineage (NCBI taxonomy): Eukaryota > Metazoa > Chordata > Aves > Passeriformes > Icteridae > Molothrus > Molothrus ater. Next base: position 44,329,682 of record NC_050511.2, read on the forward strand.
TCAGTCCCAAAGCACACAGGCAGAAGAATTTTCTGCCTCAAGTTGGTACCATGTTTGTCATATCCCCATAGAGGAGAAGGTCTTCTGAAACTTGTAGAACAATCCACTGAACAAGAGAGGGATGGTGCAGAGGTAACAACAGCAAATGTACCATCAGTTCTCCCTACAGGCCTTTCTCCTGGGTCTGTCTTTTGCTGCCAGGTGATGGTTGAGCCTTACAGACTTGTCTTCCTTGATTTTCAACCACCTTGCAACTGCATATCCAAGATGAAGGGGCAGGGACAGCACAGCTAGAGGTGAGCAGTGGGGCTCTGGCTAGTGCACAGGCTGAGCTAATAACCTGCTTCAGGCTGTGGGATCTCTGTCACAGCTGATGAACATCTCACGACTTCCAGAGAGCAGTCCCAGAGTTTGCTTTCAGTTACTCCACTCTGCTCTTGTAGATCTTTGTAGAAAACACAATTCTCTTTATAAGATTATGTCCTGGCCCCAGGCTGATAAAAAATGAATGGATTTGCTCCCATGAACAGGTTCTGCGTGGATCTGGGCTAGGAACAAATGTAGCTAGACTTTTGCTCCCCAGAAAAAGAGAAGGGAAAAAAAAAAAAAAAGAGAGAGAAACACATAGCACATTAAAACTTGAAACTTGATTCTTTACAGGTGGATTTGGATTAAAAATGTTCACTGTTTCTCTGCACTAGCAGACCAAGACCATCTGTAGCCCTTATCAAACAGTCTAATTTGGATGTTGTAACAAGAGATTAGATTTCTTTCAATAGCATGCTTGTGTGTTTTAAATAATTTGTCAGATGAGCAGAGAAAACTTCCTGTATGCTTTGTTAACTCAGAGAATATATGGTCCCAAAAAGTAAAGCAGAGAGACTATGAAGAAAAAATTAAACATTATAAAGAAAGTTTTCTAACTAATCAGATCAAATTTTCTGAAGTAAACAGACTTAGGACACTGAAAAACAGTAAGACAGAAGCACAACCAATGTGTGATACAGGAGCTGATATATGTTTTCACTTACAAACCATAGCTGCAAAGCAAAATCAATTACTTTTTTCTACTTTTCATAATACTAATAGAGTAAATCTCACAAGAAAGCAGTAACATTTTAGTTCTGGTTGGAATAAGACAAACCCCTTCGAGTGCATTCCCAATTTACATTTGTAATTTTTCGTCTGCCTTCTCTACGGCCTTGAAATTCATTGGCCCTTTCAAGAATCTTTTTCCTTTAATAATACACATGTACTCTTGGTGGGAGAAAAAAAGCAAAACAGAACAGTGATTGCACAGACACTTAGGTATGATGAAGGAGATAGTTTTTGCCTCGAACAGCCAGAGGAACTGGGAGACTCAAACCACCCTAGTACCAATGCGTAGCAGCAACTGGTTCACAGGTGAAGGCAAGCAAAGACTTTTCTTTCTTCATCTACCCTGAAGGTTTTTACTTTCCGGCATTTTTGCTGTTCAGAGGCTTAAAGAAACAAAACAATCAGGAAATAAGACCCTGCACAGGCTATTTTGCTTCAGTGTTTTGGGACTGATACCAGAGACCAGCTGTTTGCCCCATGTATGTTCTGGCAGTGATTGGGTTCCCTGTTAGTTGATGTGATGCTGCCCATGTTGAGGTCTTCCTCCAGCTTGGCAGCGGGAGAGTGATGTGCAGGTGTCCATGAGCTGATGCTTACCTGCAGCCAAACTATGTTTGTTGTGATTTCAGGAACAAAAGCTGCTTGAGCCTACACAGTTTTGGAATGTGACGGTTTTTTCCTGTGTTTCTGCATGGTAGGGCTGTGGAGCATACAGAAACCTGAATCTCTGGGCACAGGGCTCTTTCCCAGCTGGTGTTAACCAGTTTGCTGTCTTTCAGATGTTTTGCACATCCCCTGTTGCGCAGACTGAAGCCCTTGAAATAAAAGGATTTATTCTCTTCAGAGCCCTTTATAAGCAGTCTGAAAAGTTACTTTCCTGGTTTAGAGGTGAAAGGGCAGAAAAGCATGTGTTTACTCAATGTTAACTCTCAGCATGCTAATGAAGAAGCCAGTTGTTTTCAGTCCTCCTTATAGCTGGTGGAGACATTCCCAGAATATGATTTAGGGGGAGCACACCAGAGTGTCACTATTCTTTCCGGTTGTATGGACCTGTCTGCCTGAGCATTCTGTTGCTGCTCTGCCTGTTCACCCATCTCTGAGGAACAAGTATCAGGTGCAGACACAGAGCTGTTGCGTGGCAGCACCCTTGCACAAAGATCTACCATGGTCCATAAAGAAACTGGCTGTCCTTTTCCTCTTTCTCCTGATGCAGAGCCTTAGCAAATCATTCAAAAGTACCCACGGCCAGAGAGGGTACCTGTCGCACATGTCTGCTTTTGAGGTCTTGGTCGGTCACCCTGAGAGATATAGCAAGGCTGGAACAATAAGTTAGCAAGAGGAAGAGAAAGAGAAAGAGGAGGAGGAGGAAGAGGAGGAGGAGGAGGAGGAGGAGGAGGAGGAGGAAGACTCCAGACCTATTTTGCAAGTCCCATGCCTTCCCAACAGCACCTTGGACCATCAATGGATGGAATAGGATTTTGGTCTAATTGGATTTCCCTTCCACCCCATCCTTGTCCACATTTGTTCATCACTTTGAGGGCTCCTCCACAGAGGCTTATGAAAAAAAGAAGGCAGGTGGAGGAAAGATACAGTTTCATCTGCTTCTGCTGCTTCCCAAGAGAAATGAGGTTGTCTCTTCCCAGCCACTATTTCATCTGGTTTTAGCAGTATCTCATCTGTCGTGTATGGCAGAAAAATTTCCTTCTTCCCTTAAGACTCCGGTGCTGTCAAAGAGAGCACACAGCCTAGAGTTTTGTGCAGTAGAGGAGATCAAGCCCAGATTTTATCTATTCTGAAATAGGCTGCATGCAGTTACAAGGAGGGTTTTTTGTGGGGTTGTTAATGTGTTGGAAGAAGAAATTCTGATAGTAATCCCAGCATAAGTATTTGTATCCTCACAGAAACCTTAGAAAAGGCTAGAGAGTCTGGATGTACTGTAACTATAAAATGTCCCTAGATTCTTTACCTCCATGTACTTTTAGTGCCACCACAGGGAGCTACATGGAAATAAGAAGAAAGAGAAGGAAAATAGAAGAGCTGTTAGCACGCTTCTCACTGCAATGCAGCCTCATTTTAAGAAAGGGTGATGAGGGCAGTTGCAGTTAGTCCAGCTGGGTACTCACATGCTCAGGTGCCCAAATTCATTGATCAGTTCAGATATCCAAAAGCAGTGCTTGACATCAAGGGCCTGCAAGCCTTTGGCAATGTGCCATCCATCCCATAAATCATTGTTCTTTCACTGAGAGCTGCCAACTACTACTGCCATGCGAGATTTATGTTGTGCATGAATGTCTGATAAAAAACATAGAAGATTAATTAAACAGAAGTAATAAACACTTGCCAGTGCCTTTGATTTCAGTGAAAGCTGTTCATACTCAACACCTATGAAAAAATATACTGTATGAGATCATTATTTAATTGAAGAAATATTTAAATAGAGACAGAGTCAAGGGCAAAGCTGAATTCTGGAATATGTTCAATAAAATCTAGCCAAACCTTTTTTTTTTTTTTTTAATGTGGTAATGTGCTGATTCTAAGGAATGAGGGAATTGATCCAGACTCATGAGCAGGGAACTGGGAATTGCATGTGATATGTGTTTCCATATGCTTAAATGTCCACCTGGAAGTGCAATCTTTCATTTAAGAAAAGTTTTGCAGACATTATATTTAGAAGGCAGGAAACCAAACATAGGAGTTTAAGCACTCCAAGGGACAAAAATAGCATCATAGTCATACATAAAGGATGTGAAGATCTGTAAGTCTTGGGATCCATAAGCACTCTTTCCCATATATGTTTTTTCTTTTTCAGGGTTTGCTGATCCTTCAAAACAAATATTTAGAATACTGAAGTCTGCTTTACAAATTGGCTGTAAGCTTAGTGGCTGAACATGCTGTTTAGAAAGTATAAAATCATAATTGCGGATATACTGTAATGGTCAGAGATACATTTTCTACTTTTTTCCTTAGGTTTTCACATAAGTATCTTGCCTTTAATTCTGTGAGCTAATAATCTCTTGTAGTTTTTAATTTACATTGGACTCTCTCACTCAACAGACCATTGCCTCTATGCATGCCACCAGCTGGAAAATTTCACTTGATTTGCTTGATCTGAATGAGATCCCACTTTTTGAGATCCCACTTCTTGTGAGGTCACTGTAAAATGATTGTGGGTGGCAGACATGATCTGCATTCGTGCTTGTTTGCTGTAAGTGTAAATTTTGTTCAATATTTAAAAGAATTCTGGAGAAGACGATCTCACAAAATGACATTGTATCATAACTGGGGAGGGACTGAGGGAGCATTACTAAGCTGCACTGTGTAGGCTGCAATGTGTGAAAGCACAGGCTGAACCAGCACATGATTTGATCAGACAGTAAAATCAGCTCCATGGGTAGCTGGTGCAGAGCTGGAGCAGAGCACAAAACCTAGCACTGAGCTGGTTGTGTTTTAGCAGGAGGGGCAGGAAAGATTGGCATGTCTGGGAAATTTCTGTCCTTGATGAGCAGGGCCGGCATTACCACACAGTCAGAGGATGCTCCCACAGCTCTGCTGACTGTAGCTTGGCACTGAACACAGCAGGACCAGGTGACCTGAGCTTCTCCAGATCTACTCACTGACGTTTGACTCTGGACGGGGCTTTTCAAGGCATTTGAAAGCCTCTGAGACTGAGATTCAGTCCCTTTGCAAACCAGTGGGTATTCCTTGTGCACCTTTAGGAAGGTATGTGTGCATGTTGCATCAAGGTAGTGCTTTAAGCAGGCTGTCTGTGCCAGGTTTTGCATAGGGTTGAAGCCCAAAATCTAATTAAGTTTATTATTTAACAGACTGAGAAAGGGGGGTTCTTTCTTCAGCTTGCTTACTTCATTGCTGGAATTAGCTCAGATAAATGCCTGTCTTCCTTTGAGGTCTATTGCTTGGTCATTTCCTCTCATAATGGGTCTGTCACTCTCTGCTCTCTACTGAAAATCCAGAAAGGCCTAGGTAAGTGCTCAGAAAAAAAAAATACACAGAAAAGCTGAATCTCCAAGTTTGAATCCAGAGCAATAAGCTCTAAAATACCTTTTTTTCAGACTAAGTAGCTGAACTGAGGCTTTTCTTTGTGACTCTTTATTTAATACCATGGGCATGTTCTGTATCAAGATATAACCAGACCTGTCTCAAGAGAGCAGTCAGTCTAGGAGAGGAGCCAGGCACACCAGAACATGCAGGGGATGCAATTAGTGATGGGTCTGGTTACTGTGTTGAGCCTGCTCCCACACATAAACTGTCTCCCAGCCTCTCTTCTAGACCTGATTACTCACTTCTCCTTCCTTCCAGACAGACACATACCTGCAGGTAGGGAAAGAGGACAGCCCTGTTCATGTTGGCTGCAGAGAAGTTGTCCCTTTGCCATCCCAGCACATCTCTGGCTGCTGCACATCTGGCTGGCATGGGCAGGAGCACGCCAGCGTTTGTCAGGGTGTGCACGAATGACAGAGACACCCCACAGACACTTCTCCTGTCCTTGCCTCCTGTAGGGCCACTGCTCCAAGGGCATGCTGAGGGGAAGGGAGGAGAAAGAGAAGTGGCTTCAGCTGGTGAAGAGAAGGGCTGTAGGGATGGCTAGAGGAAAAATTGTGACAAGAAACAGAGACCGACAGAATGGACTGCTGGTTTGACATAGCCTAAAATAAACTATCGGGTAGAGGGTAAAAGGATCTGAAAACAGAAATGGTAAGTGTTAAATGGTAATGAAATGGTACATGTGCTTCATAGGTCCACTGTTGCAACAGTGAGAGCCAGACTTGGACTTCAGTTCTGTGTGGAGTCAGAAGTACCATTTTAGGTAGCCATAATGCTTTTTGAGACTGGAGACAGTCTAGTTAGCAAATTTCAAGCAGTTATAGATAAAACCCTGAAAATTGCTTTTTCCTGGTTTATCTCAAAGTGATAGCTTCTTCCATTTCTTTTTCAATGGGATACACTCCTCCAGATCACACTGAATATGTGTGAAAGATGGGAGTTAATGAATGGCATCCTGTTCTCCCTCATTAGTAAAATGTGTCTGCTATTGACTTTGGGCCAAACACTGATCTCAGTTATAAGACAACAGACTCCTAATTCTACTAGGAGCTTATACTGTTGCCATTTAAACTCAGAATTTAGGAAGAGACTGTTGATTTTTTAGGTACCTCCAGTTTTGGACTCCCTAATTCAAGGTAGCTTCAAGATAGGATCAGTTCAGTTTCTCAAGTTGGTCTAACCAAACCAGCAGTATGCCATAGCAAAATGCTTCTATCTTTTTTTTTAGGAGAACAACTTTCTGACTATCTCGACTACTGAACACTAAAACAAGGTTGGGGGTGGGGGGGGAAGAGGAGGGAAAGCATTTTTGATAGAATTTCTTGAAAAATTGGTATTTCTTTTCAGACAGAGGTAATGATGTTCATGACACAAGCAGCATATACTGCACCTCTCTGATAGAGACAAAAGGTGCCTGACAATATACCTGAAAGATTTTTATAATTATTCAGTTCAAAGCTTTATATATCTTCCTTTTTTTGCCAATATTTCATGTAGTGTATTTCCCCATAATTTAGAGCAAATTCATAAGCAAAATTGTTTCCTTGCAGCAAAAATTATGACTGTCAGTCTTTCTGTTCTTTTTCAAGAAAGTATGGAAATAAATATTGATCCAATTCCTTTTCCAAATTGTTCATTTTCAAATCCTTTCTAAAATATTAAACATTCTCCTTGTGATCTCCTTCTTCATAACTGCTGTCCATTGATTTTTTGAAGCTTTTCTTTTTGCTTTGATTACTAGTTAGGAAATAAAAGTCAAGAACCAAAAAATTGTTCCTCGTGCTTTTGGAAGCACAAAATTGTTTAATATGTTCATCGGACTCCTTGAGCCTATTTCTAGTTTTGCAAAATATAAAAAGGGGTTTTTTTCATTTATTTTTTTCTAGCATCATCTCTTAATGGATATCTCTTTGATATCCACATTTCTTCTGATCAGCATGAGTAATGAAGGGAAGATTCTATGCCACAGTAAATTTCTGCAAGACCACATAGAGCTAACAGACCAAAGCAAGGAGAAAAAAAAGTAGTTAAGCAAATGTATTTCATATCATTCTTAGTTTATTATCTGTGAATTCATTTTTCCATTAGTCAACTCCTTAATCAGAGCTATCATCCACTGATTTAGACTTATTTTTCCCACATGTGCGTGTTCTAATCTAGTCTTTGTTTTCATCCCTAGCTAAAAAGGAAAATTTTCATCTAGATGCTCAAATTTACTCATTTCCATGCCAGCACTGTCTCATACTATTTATTTTGAAGAGCTGCTTCTAGCATTAAGGCATTAAAGAAAACTTCTCCAAGGACCACTCTTCATTGGTACATGTAAATAAAGGCAGAGAAATCATGCAAAAACATCAGAGAGAAAATGTCTCTATCTCCCTTCCCCCTCCCTTAGTGGCATTAGTTTCTTATTTCATTCAAGTCATAAGTGACTTTGGCAGATAAATTCTCCTGGACTGTTTGCCCTTTTGTCTCAAAGCAGACTCCTTGCACAGCAAAATGCAATTTCATCCCATTCAGTCAGTTTCATAAAGGCCATGGAAAATTAATGGCATCCAGAGGTCACATCTACAGCACTGTGAGAGTAAGAGATTGCACAAGCCATGTGACTTAGCTCACCACTGGCATATTACCAACCCAGGGCTTTCATTACCTCCACGATGTGGCAGCTGCCACTAACAAAATGTAGGCTTTGGTGGAACGAAGCGATGTTGAGTAAGTGGACGAAGACAGCAATGTCTGCCACAGCACTATCTGTGTCCTGCTGACCAAGATTAAATAAGATAGACAGCTGACACAGGCCTCTGATACAAGAGGAAAGTTGGAGAAGACATGAAGTCAGCTTTGCTTGGCTGTAAGAGAATCACCCTGAAGAAAGAAAAGTCATTCTTTTTTGCCTGACATACTCAAATTTGACTTGTCTTCACTGACCTTGAAGTCATTTTCCAGCAAGGAAATGCATCCTCTAAAACACAGGTTTAGGCTAGAAGTGATGTTCTCAACTTATGTTTACTGAGAACTTTGTGCCAGGAAGCTTGCTGAGTTTCTGCAGGTTGAAGATTGGTAAGGAAGGCTGCAGGAGAGGGCTGACAGCAGAAAGGGAAGAGGCACCACTCCCCAAAAGCATCTCCCACAGTCTCAGGTGCAGCCTTGTGCCAACAGCAGCAGCTCTGGCAGCACAGAGATGTGATGTCTGGGCACAGCCACAGGACTGTCACACATGCCAGGCTGGCATCCTAGTCCTTTCCCCCGCACTCTTTCCAACCCTGGAGAAAATCAACCAGTTACTAGTTTTGCCCTGTTAAAAGGCTCAACCTTTTTAAAAATTTGTAAGCATAACAAAAAATTGCCATTACTAAATCCTTTATCCTTTCACAGGCTGGTAATGTGCTCCTTGCAGTTCAACCTGCAACATTATGGGGTACAGCAGCCAAGGAACATTTGAAAGCAATATTTACAGGCAGTTTGCAATGGATTGCAATGTTTTCCTGGCTATGGTAAAATGCTGAATTACTGCAACAGCACACAACATAGAGAGAATCCCTTCAAAAATTATTTCCTTCTTCAAGCTACATTTTAGCTTTCACTCAGAAGGAAAAAGGGAAAGTCTAACTGTTTGGATTGCAATACAAGATAAGCTCAAAGGCTTATCAACAAAACAATAAAAATATCTAGTGAATTATTGAATTTTATATATATATATATATATATATATATATATATATATATAAACTAAACTAAACTCAGGGTTTTTTTAAGATTGGCCCAGGATTTTAAAAGAGCTCCGACTTTTGATCTTCTTGTTTTACCTCATATTAGAAGATACTATTCAAGAAAAAACCTGCATCCTCTCTATCCTCAGGAGAGCTCCACTGCTGTCTTTATCAAGCATTCACCTGTGATGTTGGCTCTGAACACTTGGTAGCTTCCCTTTTCACTGATTTGTGCAAAATTTCTGTCCTGTCCTCAAGACTTTCAGGAGCTTCTCTCTTTCTGTCCTTAGATTGGTACATATACCCAATAACTGTAATACGTGGAACACATTCTGCTTTTTGGTGTGAATAACACTGAGTTTTGCTGGGCTCAGGTGTGCTATTCTCTTCCAGTCTTTGGGTTATCTTTTGGGCTTTGTTAAATTGCTGGCTGAAACCCATGAAATAATGCTGTTTGACAAGCAATGAGATGAGGGAAATCCCCAGGGTCTCTCTTGCAGGGTGGTGGACGGCAGTTTCCTGAGTCACCTGCAAGAGGCAGTGACACATTTGATACTCAAGGTCCCCATTAGCACAGATTTCTTTCTTAAATGTATGCCTCCTGGCACTACAAAACAGATGGGTCAGTTGAGAAACCATAACAGTACAGCTGTAGACTGAAAGAAGATTTAAAGACAAACCCACCTTAACATTAACTAATGAAAATATACCAAATCGCTCAAAAAATTGTGAGCAGATGGAGTGCTTGGAAGGTCATTGGTAGGGTACCACATGCACTAACAGTTTTCTGTAAGGAACCTTAAAGATTAGGCCCAGTCTGCAGAAGAAAGCTGAGCCTCCATCTTTCTTGTAGGCTCCCTTCAGGTACTGGAAGGCCACAGTTAGGTCACCCTGAAGCCTTCTCTTCTCCAGGCTGAGCAAACTCAGTTCTTTCAGCTTTTCCTTGTATACATGAGATGCTCCATACCAGCAAAGAATCCCTTTTAGAACTGAAGAGCAAGGACCAACGATAGGACTGCCTTAGCAACTTGCTTTATGCTGGAAAGGCAATTGCTAGGTGTACATAGTGCAGTTCTTTTGGCTGGGTGGCTGCATGCATTGTTGCCACATTTCCTCCCTTAGCTGGACAAAAATCTTTGCTTTCTGTAGAAAGTATGCTGTTCATCTGGACTGCATGTTCTCCTTCACTCAGAGCCTGTCTTGTCCTGATCAGACTGCTGAACCATTTTCTCATTCCTGCAAATCCATCCTTTCTGCATGTCTAGTATCTGCATGAATACATGAGTATGAAAGTGGCTCTATTAGCAGAGCAACTGCCCAGAATCTGTTAGCATTCCATTATAAATCTGATTTATGACAGATTTATAACCAGATTGTAGAAATCAGCTGCTGGAGAAAATGTGCCATTTATTCTCAACAAGAACACATTTTATTTTTCTGCAATGGTTGTTACTAGACTGTTTTTTAGAGGCTAGAAAAATAATGTTATGCTTGTTTTCATGTATTTCTTTTTAAGTGAAAAAAACTTCAATCTTTTGATAAACATTTGAAAACTGTCTGGTACAGTAATGTGTTTACTGTGTAGTCCTCTCTGATGTTTCTTGAGAACAGGAACTGATTAAATGGCATTACTGTACCAGCACATTAAAATACATCTTAGCTGAATAAAATAAGATTAGCAGGTGAAAAATACATGTCAGAACAAACAGTATTGTTGATAGAACGAAGGTAGTCCTTTCTATTGCAACAAATATACTACTATATTCATTTTTTAAAAAGCCTGAATTGACAGCAGATGTAACATACAGCATTCCAATTCTCTTGCAGGAACTTCTGAAGTTTTGCTGCAAAACTTTGTCAGTGAGCCCAAGGTGAACTACTGCACACCTTTTAATGCAGGCAGTGGAAGAAGTGTCAGGAGTGAGGGCAGGGGAAAGAGAGCAGACTGTCAAGACTGGTCTGGGTGTAAGAATTTGCTCCTCTGCAGTCACAGCTGCCATCTGCAGCAGTTCACAGAGGTCCTGGGCAGGGTTCACTGAGGACACCAGGCTGCTTTCTGCTAATGTGACTGCTCCTGACACATCATGCAATCTTTTGAAGCCTGTGGGAGTCAGTCCCACCAGGACTACACTACACAGTTATGAAAAAAAATTCTTTCAGGCTAGGCAACCTGAAATCTTTCCACTTTGCCCTACTGGTCACGTTTTCTAGGCCATTCTTGTTTGTCTTTTTACTGTCACAAGTATGATTTCCCTGAGTGCCACTTCACACACACTCATTCTCAAGCAGCACTATAAACAGTGACAATTTCATACCTCCAGGCAGGAAATTAGGGAGGGAAATGAGAAAAGGTTCCCTTGCTACAGAAAGCTCTTTCTTTGATAGGAATTCTAAGGGCTTTGACAGTTTGCAATTAAAGGACCCTGCTTAAAGAATCCAAAGGATCTTGTTATGAGCAAGGCATAACCTAATATTGTCTCTCTCCACCACTGTTCTCTAGAGAGAGAAATTCCAAACAGGGAGGTGGTAACTCTGTATTCTTCAAAACAATAGGTCCCATTGCTGTGCTGGTGGATAACACAGTCAAAATTTCCCCCTGCAGCCACCCTGAGAGAATTTTTCTCTCTGGTCTCAATGAGCAATTCCCAAGGAGGACAGAAGACTCAATCATCTCGCAGAACCTGCATAAGAGACCTAACAGCTCTGTCTGAGATTTTATCATACCTTTTTCCAAGGAAACTGACACATTTCAAGTTGAGGTATTATTTTTAACAGCAAAAGAATAAAGCCTGTCTTCTTGCCTACAGGTTATATTTCAAAACTTTATTTTGAATTGTACAGGAAATTTTAAATTTAAAGAAAGGTAAAAAATCAAAGGCCATGGAAATCTCTGGTGTAATACAAATATCCAGGTAAACTGACAAATAAATTGAGTGCATTAGAAAGGAAACTGTCTTTAATGAGAATGCTTATTCTTGTTCTTTGCTTATCTTCCTATCTGTCTGTCTATTGAGAGTCCTTTCTTGTAATTCTTTCTTATCAAAGATATCAAGGAGATATTTGGCACTCTGTGAGCAACCCTTTGTGTTTTCTAGAGAAGTTGCCTTTGCTGTATCTTCAACTCAGAACTGAAAGCACATTTCTGCACTAGTCTGTGTCAGAGCTTGTGACAAGGCTACAATTATATCTTAAAAGCTAATCTCTGCTACTCTGCTCTTCCCCACCGCCCAGGGTCCTCAGGCTGGTTGAACAGATTGAGCTTCCATTGCCTTCAGGTTTAGCACATCCCTTTCATGCCTCACATTTCCAGAGGCTTCCTCTCATCACCACCTCCCTGAAGCAGATTGCCACAAGGAAAGCAACCAATAGCCTTCTGTGCTTTGGGGATGGGGGCATGGGCAGGAAACGTGTCCTTAATGACTTTGAAGATGTGCTTCAAAGTCCATGAAAGCTTGTTTCATTGTGGAATTAGTAACCTATATATTTTTCACTGCAGAGTATGCTGTAGGAGACAAATTAATGGGTGCCTAAGAATCCTGGACTGGACATTTAAAATTTTTCAAGGAAAGGTTGCAGACACAGCCTCCTCTTGCAAATTTATTTAACATGAAGTATTTCAGTGGGTAAATCTTGCTTTCAAGAGGACTAAAGGCACTTCAGGCTTAAGTGCCTTAACACTTAAGGCACCATGCTGAAGTCCATTCTCCTTCAGAAAAACTTTATAAAGACACAAGGGGAAACATGGAAGTGAATGTGTCAATAAATTTAGTGGGTGCTTGAGTGCAATCTCAAATTTATGTGGGCTTATTGGCTCACTTTTAGTTATATTCTTGCTGTAGTGCTTTTCTGAAAGAGGATTCATGACAGGGATTATCATGAATTTATATGAAATGTAATTTGTAATAAAAAGCTTCCAGGCTTTCTTTCATAAGCTGCTAAATATTCTTTATTATCCCTGCTTCTCTGTGAGTTGATAGAGCTAAAGAGGTAAAGCCATTTTGCACTGATCTGCACAAGTATAATTGGTTACTTGGAATTAATAACAAAAATCCTTCAGAGGAAAGAGGAACAAGAATAGATTTTGACTGACTATGTTATAATGGAATGAAATTATTTCAGTACTCTATGTGATAAGGAAGTAGTTATGACAGTATCACTACATACCCATTAGGGCAAACTTGATGGTACCAAATGGAATCTGTAATCTGCCACAGTAACTTTCAGGAGGAGTAAGACAGCACGGCTACCTGAGCTGAATCTAGCTGCAGCTAATCAGATCTAGATTTTCTACCATTATCTATTTGAGTAATTGAATATTGGTTACAGCACAAGTGAGCTAAATGATCAACACTCACAGAAAACATCATATGTGGACTGTAATAGAGAAAAAAAATTCCAGAGTTTGCATCCTGAGGCAGGGAAAGCAGTGGTAATACAGCTGTACTTGCTATCTCATTTCCCAGGAAGCTTGCTGCCATGCAAATCTGCAGTTGAATTTGGGTAGCTGGCAGGGCCTTAAGATAATGTTCAGATTCCCTCGGGACATTTTCTTGAAGGACAGCCATCTGTCTTCATAATCTTCATAGTCTTTGTGTGCTTGTCCTTTCAGTTCTGTCAAGGTTGTTCTTCCCTGCTTTTTAAGTGAAAAGTCTTCTTGAGTTAAAACTTTTGGCTATGGTGGTTTGCTCGTACAGAAAGGATGCTGTTTGGATTAGGGTGCCCCCCCACACTGCCTTTCAGAACCAGGACATTTAGGACTTGAGAAAAGAGCCTAAGTTCTCTGCTTTACTGTCTTGAGTCCAGACCTCCTGCCAGCAGTTTGATTTCCATATAGATCCAATCAGTCACCTCTTCAGGCTGCAATGCAGCTGCAGATGGTTGCAATAGCACCTTTCTTATTGCTTAGACAGGGCCATGACAACAACTGGAAAACTTGATCTGCCCAGTGATTTGGTGCAGTCAGTTCTCCTGAGGTTGGTATCTGTGCCTTGGCACTCAGCAGAGGATGGCTTCTCACCTGTCCAACAGCTGTTTTCTCTTCTGAGTGAAATGGCTCCACTGGGAGCAGGGCTAACAGGGGAGGAACTGGACAACCAAGGCAGCTCTTCCTTTGTCAAGCTCCACCTCCACTCTAAGTCTCCTTTTCAGTTTCAGTGGTCTCCTCTGCATCTGCACTGGTGGTCAGCAGACTGAAGAGACCTTTCAGAGCTCTGTAGAAGAGCTGTGAGATACACAGGAATAAGACACACATGATGAAGCATCTCCTAGCAAATGTATTAATGGTTGTTTAGAATGGGCTCAGCCCATTATTTAGCCCATTACTTCAAGACCAATAAGTTATGTACCTTACCTTGATGCGCAGTGAACATGGAAAAGAGGCCTTGTGGCCTCCAAAACAAGGTGAGCCAGGAATACTTCCCTAAAGTTTATTTGGCCACTCAGGTTTTTCTGCATGATGGGATCTTCTCCAGTGCAGCAAAGGACTCCTCACTGGATAACATTCATTGTATCATGACATTTGGATTCAGCTCCTTGTCTGCTGTCTGCTTTAATCTAAGGTCTCTAAATTTTCAGACCCTCCCACCCATTCCTGGCTCTTGCAATGTTGTCTCCCAATAGTAAAAGCACTTCCTTGTCTGGCTTGTCTGACCACTTCCTGTCAGTTTAGCATTCCTGAGCTTAGACCTGTTTTTCCTGCATTGGTCCAATCTATGTATATTTCCTCTGTGCCTCCTTTCTTTTCTTTACCTTCTGTTTCTTTCTACCACCCACACACTTTTTCCTCTAGGAATGCTCTTGTCTGTCACTGCCTTGTGTTTCACCATTCATGTTTCCCTTCATCAGGTGGGGAAAGTTTTCTAAAGGCTCTTACAAACCTTTCACTTATCACACCACTCTCAAGTGCAAGCTGACATCTTTCATGGTAGTGAAACAGTATGCCTTGTCTCAAAGCTCAGTTTCAACCAAGTCTTTCCATTCACTAGTAGTCTTCCACAGCCTACGTTTTCCACCCTTCTTCTGAAAACTTTCTTTTGCAAGCAGTGATTGCATGTCCTCACTAACAACTTGTGAACTTCATGTGTCTGTGCCCATGCTTTCTACCATCTCAAAGTTAAATGAAGCAAACAGAAATTGTTCTTGATCAGCAGTGTTTAGCATGTGTCACCTCTTGACCCTCTGTGGTGAGCCAGATGCTGTGCAGGTCTCGCCGTCGTGCGCCTGCCAACTGGGTTAGTCTGTTGGCCTATCGGGGAGGAAGCGATCGGGTGGTGCAGCAAGCTGAAGCGTCTGTGCTTTGTTTTTCTTCTTTTTTTTAATTATTTTTTTTTTACTTTGCTTTGCGAAGGTTGGATTTGTGAAAGGAAACCACCACTGAGTCCGTGTCATAGGGGGAAGAGAGACATGCTGCCTTGGTTCAGCAAGAGTTTATGTGCTCTCAATCTTTCCTGAAGTTTCTATCTTGCAGACCCGGCGATTTCCTGTTTCCTTCTTGCTGGCCCTGATCTTCATAGAGATAGTGCCAAAGTGAGAAAGTACTGTCTTAGGGCCAAAGAACAATTCCACTAACTTTCAAGCACTCAACTCCAGCTGCTGGCTGAACAAATCCTCCTCTCGTGTAGAGGTCCCAGGAATCTCTTACACTGCATGTTATTTGTGAAGAGAGAAGCTGAAAAAAATTTTAACTGGATTGAACAGCCAGTTTAGGGTATTAAATCACAAAAACAATGTGAAAAATTCTGAGCAGCCCCATGAAATAGACTTTAAATGTCTTATATAAAGACTTGGCTGTTTTGGAGGGTTTTTCCTCTGGTGTTTATCTGTTGGTGTTGGTAGTGTTTTTTAAACCTTTGGTATGTTCACAGCTACATGAATGCAGTTTGAGGTCTGAAACAATTAAGTGTGAAGGACTGTATGAAATATATCTTTTTACACACCTGGTAAAATAGAAAGTCTTGTGATGTTGTCTCTTCAGAAAGGGCCTAACTTTTGATTGCTCTCATGTTTTGGCTTCTCTTCTCCTTGAAAGTACACATATAGCTTCTGCTGCCCACAGTTACACTGGAACCAGCAGCTTTCCTCATTCAGTACAGTACAGAAATGCCAAGCTTTTCTGTACTGTAAGTACCTTGCAAGTTGGATTCATCAGGGAAGTCAGAGTGAGTTGAAGAGGTTCAGTACTCAGCAGGAAGAAAGTGTAGGTGGTTTCATGGAGATACAGTGCTACAGCCAAGGTTGCACAGGGAATCAACGTACCCTACAGATCAGGGATGTGCATCGCTAAACTGCTTATCAGCAAGTCAAGAGGGAGCTGGACTGTGTTTTCAAAGAAATGAATGAACTTCCAAGTGTAGGGATATGAGTTTGTAAAACTGGCTTTCATCTGGGAGCAGACACTCTGTTGCCCCAAAGCATGTTTGTGTGTACCTCCTTCTGTCCCTCTGTCCGTCCTTCACTCCATGCAGGTCCCTTTCTCACCAACAGCATGAGCCACAGGTTCACAAAAGGGGACTGGAAAGATGTCCATATGCAGTCCAATAAGGTGGCATATTTACCTCCAGTAAGTGGCCTTCTAGTGAGAATGGCAAACTTTCCTTTGTGCTGCAGATGCCACTTTGCCTCCGTTGAGTCATAAGCATCTCACTAGCTACCTTGCATGAGTTTGAGTGTGTCCTCTGATTTTACACCACCTTTGCAGAAACTCAATTCAAAAAGGAATGGATACTATTCTGTTTAGGTTGCAAAGCTCTTCCCTCTTAGTCTGAATTGAGTAAGAGATCCCTTAGGGCTCCTCTCAGTGGACCGTCTAGTCTGTGCATGGTCTGGGAGTCTTGGTGCTGTAGCCTCTAAACATCAGAGGGTTTCTTGGAAAGTAAGAGAGAGAAAGAGAATGCATTTTTCTTTCAGACCAGAAAAAAAGGGTCAGAGATTTCCCAGGTAAGAACAGAATTACATGAAGTTTTTTCTGTTTGACATGAAATGAACCTAAGGTAGTTTTACAACAGTAATTCACCTTTCATAGAACTGCTTTTGTAAAACGGAATAACTTATATTTTTCTTCTTGTTAATGTCTTTAGGCAATTCCCATGAATGGGAGCCAATCTCATTGTTTTTCACTGCCGTGTGAATATTTGCTCTACAAGTAGTGACCTTGTTCACACTGCCTGCAGCTGCTTTTTTAAATATGGTGTTTCTGCCTTCAGAGAAGGAAGAGGGGAGTGTTTTCAGATATTCTCTCATGCATGATATTTTCAAGTTGTGATTTACCTGTACTGTGTGTAACTTAGTCCTTGCAGTAAGCTGTGTTAGAAAAAAAACAGCTTTTCTCTCTTGTGCTTGTATAGCTGAAGAAAACATTTTAAAAAAGAAAGTAGGTACAAATTTTGACTAGGTGGAGAAGTAACAGTGTACAGATACACATTCTACAGCTGTGTGCTTTACCTCATCACTGCTGGTCATTCCCACTTAACATTTTCCGAGATCATGTCTGCTAGAGATGTACCGAAAGGCCATATTCTGGGTGTAGTTATGGGCTATATGAAATGGCTCTGATGAACACCTGCTCCCAAACACAACATTTCTTCTGTTATGTGGTTTTAAGTGAAACCCAAACCCATAGTTAGTGTTTCTTGTATTTAATTGGCAATTAGGCTTATAGTGCATACACTGAATACGGGCCATATGCCATAAAAACTATGCATTCTTTGCAAAGAAAAATTAATATCATAATTAATTCCCGGTAGATCTTTTTCCTCCCCTCAACTCATTACAAAACTCAGACAGACAGGGACTATGGTGCCAGCAGAGCAGTAATGCAGAGAAACTTCTTGTGCAAGATTTATACAACAGTTTTGAACATGTGATGCCCAAAACATGGATGAAGATACTCCTCACAAATATATGTGAAGCCCTTGTCTCATAAGATTCCTCTGAGAGCTGCAGATTATTCCCATCTCTGATAATCAGTTCAGAGCAATTGCTGCTGTCCAAATCTGACTTATATCAGTTGGAAAATCACTGGTAACTTTGAAACTCCATGGTGTTCTGGTTTTGATTGAACTTCTGCTTAAAGAAAAAGCAATTACAGATAGCTACAAGTCCACTTGTTACGGTATCTACCTTCAATGTTCAATTTAAAACATTACATTAGCCAGCAGGTTAGCAAAATGGTGGGGTTTCTTTTTTTTTCAAAAATGTTGCGGACAATATTGCTGGTTTTCCCCTTTCAAATTAATGCACTAGCTTTCTGAGCTCAGGGACATCCTCAGGTATTTGACTCACAGCTTGAAGTGTGTCCTTTATTAAGGGGTGGACTGTTTATCAGCAGTGATAAGCTTAATATTGTGTGCATGTTGAGACTCACAAAGGCTTCAAAGTATGCATTAGCTATGCAGATGGAATTTGTTCACCCCCGTTGTTACATCAACATGGTATGACACAGCCTGTCATGTCAGGCATCTCCTTTCTGATAATAATCCAGGCTTCTTTCAAACTGGCAGAGAAGGAAAGTCTCTTCTACAAGGCAAATCGCCCCATCCTAAGGGAGGGGAGATCCTCAAGGATGGTGGTCAAGCCTCTGACATCAGATATAGAGGACTCTTCATTGCTGAGCGGATGGCAGTCTGGAGGCCAGCCTTTTGTCAACATTGGGTGCAAAGTCCTGTTTGAACTGGTGCTAGCTGAAAGAGTGTCAGACTACTCTTAAAACATGACCCCTTTTCCTGCCCCTAGACCAGACATTAATTTATCCTGGTCTGAGAGGATATAAATCATGCTTTGAGGGGCCAGGAAAAAGGAATGTGTTATTAAGAGGAATCTGTACTCCATGTTTGCATTTCATTAACACTAAGAGGCCCCAGTCAAGACCAGGATCTGTGGAGATGTGAAACAATGTGTGGATGCAAGTGAGAAGTAGAAGGGAGCTTCAGTTTTGGAGGCCAATGGAGGGTTTTTCCTGACCTGTTAGAGGAGAGCACCCCATACAAGCAAGGCAGCATGGAAGAAAGAGAAAGAAGGCAAGGTAGTGCACTCGCCCAAGTACTGAGTGCTAAATATGTGTTTACTTGGAAGATAATGTGAAATGCATAAAAGTGAAATGTGACAGGGACTGTATCATACTATAGTTTGAAATGCATAAGTGGTATTTGTTCGTAGTTGATCTGCTAAAACCATGTTTTCTTCAGATTCAGTGTGCACAGGAAATGGTAGAATGTCACACATCACCTATTATAAGCATACCCCTTGGGTGCCTTTGTGTTAGAAAAGGTTTCAAATATCAGACAACTTTTCTGTAGGTATTTGCAGCTTTCTAGTCAACTCCAGTGAAATCAGTCAATAGGCAGTAGCATTGTTTCACCTCAGGGTACAAACTGTCTCTCAGAAACAAAAATATTGAGTTTTTTTGATCACAGTAGCAAAATTCCTAACTTCTGTATGTCTGGAAATAAACAAATATCATGCAAGAATCTCCACCACTTTTTACAGTTTGCAGGTAGTCACTTCAGTTAGTTTTAGCATTTAAAATGTATGGGCATATTGTCAAGAGTTTAAGCTTCACCTGCAATCAATGTGGACAGACCATCACCACCAAAGGGGCTTATCCCTCTCCTTGGGGGGATAAGTTGAGTTGCTTTCTGTGAGCTTATGAAGAGCATATCCTTGACAGAAATTGCATTGGCAAATCCTAAGACTGTGATTGCTTATCCTTCTCTGGCAGCATCCCTAAAGGTTGCTAAATAAACAATGCTCCTGCCTTCTCTAGATATTCCCTAAATCCAGCTCGGAGTAAGCTACAAAACACTGTGATCAGGGTGATCCTTTCATTTAATAGCAATTTAGACACCTAATGGTTTTTAGCAGCGTTGGTGTCCCAAAACGTCATGCTCATCTCAAGCAGATGAGCCCAACTGCAGAAGATGCTAGGCTGGCCTCTGGATCAAAGATTCCTGTGGACACAGTGGTTGCAATTGTATATGCACAGGAAGGAACAAAACCTCTCTTCCTCCTAGAGAGTCAATCCAGAAAAGTCACAGCTGTCATTTATGAGCAAGAACAGAGACAGCCAGAATTCAGCCATTCACCCTCTCCTCAGGGAGAAGGAAGTGGCTGGACTTGAATAAGCACAGGGCTTCAGGTTAAGCTTCACTGAAAAATACCTGCTTCAAGGCAATACCAGGAGGAAATATCATCCACGACCTTATCACTGGACACTGTATCAGCAATTGGTAATGACTGTCACACCCCAAAATCACTTGAATGCAATTAATGCAACAAAAATTACTGCACATAAATTACACATTTTCGAGGAAACACCTATGAGTGGTGCAAAAATTTTAGGCCACTTCATGGACAGGGCTAGGAAAACCCTCACTTCCTCCCAGGCTGAGTATGGGATTGTGTGTCTCTGAAGTATGTATTTAAACTCCACTCTCTCTGGCAATCAGCAAAATACAGGGTCAAGTGATTAGTGCTTATGGTAGCAGCAGATAGAGAGCTCAAAGGGCTTGCCATATCCTCCCTAGCATTACTTCTTCCCTCACATAGAAGTACACTTACCAGTCAGAAAGAAAAACAGCCTCTGATCTGTGTTTTCATTCTTATCTTTTGCAGCCACTTCCACATCTACAACTGGGACAAGTCATCTCACAAAATGTGACATAAAACAGAAAGCCTTCTGTGTGAATGGGGGAGAGTGTTACATGGTTAAAGACCTCCCAAACCCCCCAAGATACCTGTGCAGGTAAGAAATCCTATCTGTTTCTTTTGTTGGAGCCATCGGGTCTCACAAATGTTTTTTTCTTTAGAGAAGCACCTGAAAAATGTCTTCTTCTGAACTTGCATTTCTTCATTTTTTAACCATGTGGATGTGGAAAGAATGCCAAGAATAACCTCTGTGTTCTACAGAGGCATATGAAACAAAGCAGAGGCTAACTGGGAAATATTTCTACATGGTGATGGCACAGCATCTTCTATTGGTGTTTATATGGCACAAAGTAACACAACTTGATCCTTATGTTAGAAAAAAATGAAACAGACACTGTAAAATAAATATGCTACATTTAGGGAATAAAAATGAGGGGGTGGAAACCTGCATTGAATATTACACTTTGTATAGAAGAAACTGTTCTTTTAATTGTCTGATGTATAACTGAACAGTTTCTGGTGAGACCAGATTCACAACTGTTGTTGCATTTAATTGCATAAAATCAATGAATGTCATGATCATGGTGGAGGTTACTATTTTGTGTGCTGATCTTGATTCATGAAATCATATGAGTTTTGTCTAGTGGGGTGCTTGTGCACCTTTCTCAGGTCCTGGTTGTGCCGTGTTTGTCTGCTGCAATAGTTCCTTGCATCAGAGAACATCCATGAAGAGCTGCAGCACTGGAATTTATCTCCTGTCTGGGAGCATGTCATGTAGCTTTTACCCCTGAAGATGAGCTAGCCATAGGGACTTCTTCACGCTATTTTGAGAGGAAACTCAACCTTTAAACCTTGGTACCATGCTTGGTACCTAAGAGTGGTGAGTGAAAAGGGTGCACTTTTGTGAGGATAATACTGTTTTCAGACAAAGAGATAGTGGTTGGTGAAGACTGTCATCTGCTGAAACTGCAGAATTTTTCAGTCTCCTTGGACTAAAAATTCAAAAAATTAAAAAACACTAATTTTGAAGATAGCTTTGGTAGGTGAGTTAGGTGAAGGTCTGTGATGCTTTCCCTAGGCCAGGAAGAAATTGACGGCTTGTCTTTGTTGGGTTTTTTGGGTTTTTGGTATTCAGGTTTTTCTAAAGGAAAACAAACAAACAAAAGCCAACAAAACCCCACCAAACCTCACAATGTCACAATGTGCAGGCTTACCTGTAAGTTTCGTCTTCTTTTTTTGTCTTTTTTTTTTCTTTTTTTTTTTTTTTTTTTTTTGTAGAAAGATATTACCTGCACATCATGGGCTTTGTTTTGCTTTGAATTTTCATGGATTGCTGTACTGCTCAAAGCAATGAATGCTCCATTGAATTTTAGGATCATTTTTAACTAAAGCGAATATGGAAAAGTTATATGTGCTGTGGGTTGGATTCTTTTTGAGAAAGAGAAAGAAAGATTTGTGTTAAATTTACATGGTCATTGTAAGCCAGCAGTCAAGATGAGCAGTTTGCTATGACTCTCCAGAGCATGTACAAGAGCCTGTGGGTTTCAGCTTCCTATCCAAACAGTGCTCAGAAAACTCCAGTGAATGGCAGAGCTGAGCATTGAGTAGGCTTGCTAATCATGAATATTGTCTTGGTAGTTTCAGAGGTATCCCATCTTCACTGGTATGAAGACGTCTTCATTTTAATTCAGACATCTGTGTATGTTCTGTAATGATGTTATAGACTGGCTAATTTTTTAATAAAATATCTTGGGGACATTTGAATAAAGTGGGGGCTGTTTTTCTCTATTGTGGACAAGAAATAACCTTTAATTCTGGGGCTGTGTTTCAAGGAAAAGACGATTCCCAGATTTGGCAGATGTGCCTCTGCCTGGGTGGTCCAAGACCTATTTGGAAAAAGCATCAGAGCTGTTAATTTAGACAGGATGAATCTCATTTACAAGAAGGCAGTGGAGAAGAATTCTTACCCTGAGAACAGTCAGGGCCACCACTATTTTGCAGGGCCACTTGCTATGCCCTCTAATACTTGCCAGAACAAAAATTTTATGTTGTGTAGTAAAACAATGCAATTCCACTACATAAGAAGTAAAAGTGAGTCTTTGAAAGTGGATGAAAATGAAGGGACAAAATACAAATACAAATACAAAATTAGTTTTCTTCTTACTTCTTTAAAAATAAAGATGTCCACTATTTATTCTAACATACCAGTTATCTAAAATAGGTATCTAACCACTACACATTGTCTTCATTGTTCTAAGAAAACAAATCTACTCCCAGAACATGCTTGTGGAAACAGAATGCTTGAAATATGGTACTTGCTCTTCATATTTCTGCCTCAGTAGCAAGTTCACATTTTTCCATATGGTCCATCTGTTGAGAGCAAAAACAAAATTTCTAAAGCATGAGCCATATCATTCTAAATTGGTTTTATCCCTAACCAAAAAAACATGACTCAGATTCAAAACAACCATGGAATTTTCCAAGTAATCTCTGGTTTTTTAAATCCCCTATTCTACTAAAAAAAATCCTAAATTCATCTTCAGTTAAAATCTGGCTACATATTAAAAAATAAAGTTTTATTAAATACATAGTGATGATCTGGACAGGATCAGATCTTGCTCTTCTGGATACTAGTGTGAACTTCAAGAAAATTCCCTGCTTTCACGAGGTAACCATGTGAAATGTTCAAGAAATGTGTGAAGACGTAGTAAAGCAATGTACAGCTACATCTGTGGTAGCATGTATTTTCCCCACACGTATTTTAATTAAGGTCCAAGATGGAGTAAAACACTCTCAAAATAGGACAGTTGGAATAGGAAGCTTTGACTATTTAAATAAACTAGTGTATAAAATTTTCAGAAGCTTTGTAAAAACATGAGTCACATTTTGAAAACATCATAGACTTAAGAAGCCTGGATGTTACTGGCTTCCTATGAGACTGGGATTCCTAAGTCATTTCTCTTCTGTTGGAAATGAATCCCCAGGTTCACTGAAGAAAAAAGATTTCAATAAATGCAAAATTCCTAGCAATTCCTTCTTGCTTGAAAAAATCTATGTGAATATAAGATCTGTTACACTTTTGGAGTGTTCTGCTTCATACCATGAAGGTCTTGATAATCTGACCAATTGATTTCTGACTTGCAGACATCATCTTTTCTAGTGGTTTTGTTATTACTGAAGAAATGAAATTTACAATGGAATTTCATTGGATTAAAAAAATGCTACTGTCTTAACAGAAGTGTGCTGCTGCTTTTCTTAACAGCAAAGGAGTGGATTATTTACTATTTAATGATATAGCCATTTTCTACATCTGTCTCCATGTAAAGGCCTTTGTAGAATAGAAATGGGCAGAATTTTCTTCAAACCAGCAAGTTTACAAGCAGAAGTTCCAGAAGTATTCATTCAAGAGACAGGATAGAAATACTAGTTCTTATTTAGGCCATGAAATGGATTATTAAGTACTGTACTTCCCATGGTAAAAAAAAATTCTCTACCACAATGCATTTGTTTGTAGGCAGTGAATGAAATGGAAATACAAACAATTCAGCCGTTTCCCTCCTGATGAAAAACAGTCTGATGATATGTGTTCAGTGTTCTGAGAAGCATCCACTAAACATGTGCAAATGCTGCTCTTTGCAACTAGTGTGTGTAGAAGGAAAAAAGCAATTATTTTGTTATATGTGGTTTGCTATTTTGGTTTTACCCAGTTAATACAATAAATAAATGGTTCAAGTAGCCTTTTTTAAGGCAGAAACAAAATTACAAAGCTCTTACAGCACAAACATACACATTTTGCTCTAAGTTGTTTGACCTCAACTTTTGCTACTGTCCTAAAGGAAAATGATACATGGATAACGATACAGAAAAAAAAAGCCATAACAAGAAATAATATCTGAAAACTTTGAGTAGGAAAAGGTGTTTGGGAAAGGATACCATAGCAAGCTGATTGTAAAAGTACAGTCTACAGGAAACAACCTTTCAAACTGGAAACTGTGGAAACTGTGCTGCAGTGCACATCTGAGCAATGAAATACCTTTAGCATTCACACATCCTCGTAAGTGGACAGGCTCATCTCAGCTTTCCTCTCATCTGTCCCACCCTGAGCTCATTCTCGAGGCAGATGCTGCAGCCCATTTGCTGACAATGGTTTCAGAGCAGTATAAACACACTGGAGCTGTTTTCGGCACCATCTCAACAGGGCTGACCCTGCTTGGTCTGGAAGTGATTTCTGCATTGTCTATACCAGTGCTCAAGTTGTTTTCATCACCTCCACAGCTGCACCAACATCTGAAAACTAGTACAGACAAAACAAGCAACCACCAGCAGCCAGTGGCAGGAGGAAAACATGAGGCTTTCAATCACATTCCTTGGGAATTTGTAGCATTTAGCCTGATGACAAAGATGTAAAGGACCCTGTGAACTGAAAGCCAAGCATAAGCAAATGCCGGCTTTCCAGGGACAGCCATTTAACAAGATCAGTAGTGCAAAAATATTTTTATTGCTGATTCATTAACACAGATCAAAATTCTTGCTATCAAAAGCACTTTACCTTCTCTCAAATGTGCAAAGTCTTCTGTCATGCCTAGCAAAAACATCTTCTAAAGACAGAGTTACCCTTGTTGCGTTTTTCTCAGCTGAATATGTCTGTGGAGACTGGGATCTCTCCACACTGGGTACTCGCCAAAAGAGGTGACTTTGGCTCTGAAGAACCCAAACTCTCTTCCTTAATAAACAAATATATCATTGCAGCAAATCAGGTTCAAAGAATCAGCTTCAGATTCTCAAAATATACCTTTATTACACAAATATCATTCCTGCATGGTTTGTTTGAACAAGATGCTAGTGTTTATCCCTGACGCTGATCCTTTGCCAGAGAGATTTTCTGAAAGTCTCACTTGTGCAAGGGCAGCATCCCTGCTTTTTAGGGCTAGAGGCAATTGTAGAAAAGCAGAATTTAAAATATTGGGACAGCTTTCAGCACACATGGAACTCAGATGGATAGAAGAAATGGAGGATTCTTCTGACCAACAAGTATTTGCAAATAATAAGGCTTTTTAGCACATGGCAAGTAACTTATGAAGACATTTGAAAAAGAGGCCAGCACCATGTCATCAGCAGGAGAAAAAGAGTGGGAGATTCTTGCATGATGGCAAAGTCACGGAAAGCATCACGAAGACAGGCAACACAACAGAAATGTTTTCACAGGAGCGGATATCAGGTAATTTCAGGTTAATGCTGAGTAAGAGTGGCGAGAAGAAAGAGAAAGAGGAAAGATTGAAATATGTAGATCCTTAGTATGGTGGACAGTCATTCACACTTAAGTCTGAAGCACAGGAAGCCTGTCTATGGTGATATTTTGGGAGCCTGAGCCCTACCCCGCCATGGAGAATGAAGGTGAAGGAAGAATTGGTAGGAAGCATCAGAAAAGAAGGGCAAATCATTGAAGAGAAATTCCTTCTCTATGATCAAGGAGAAAGCTGCCCTGAAGTTTTTTGCAGAAGAGCTTATAAGCTGGAAGGACAGATAACTCCAGGGCTGCAAATCTTGGGAGCACTTCTGCCCTCTCATTTTACTTATTGTCTGGACTGACTTATTTTACCTTCTTGTGAGCTATGTTGAATATACTTCCCTTTGGGTCTGACTTTGTCTTCTCACCTTTTGGATTTTTGCAGCTTTTTGGTGATCACTGTACTAACTATTCCTCCTCAAAGCAAATTACCAGAAGACACAACGTGCCACCACAGAAATAAGAAAATCATGGTATTTTCATAGATTTTATGTGACTAATGAAAGCAACAGTGTAAATTGTTGTTATGCACTGCATTGCAAGTTTTAAAAAAGAACTCAAACTGGGCCTTTCATGAGATGGAATAAGCAGTGAGCTGGTACACATTTTTGCTAGCCATGATTCTTCTATCTTTTTCAAAACAGACAAGGGAAAATACTTTTTTTTTCTCTGATGGATTTTTGCTGTAAATTTTGCAAAGTTTTATCTTCTGGAAAGGTTATACTTTCTTGCTTCTCTTCTGATCATTTGTCACTAACACCCAACCAGGAGGTCACTTAATGCACTCGCACTCCATAGACCAGCAGATGTAAGTCTGTTAGTGCAGTGGTTTTGGTGTACTATTGCTTATCACGTTTTTGCCCTTTAGGTGCCAACCTGGATTCACTGGAGCAAGATGTACTGAAACTCTGCCCATGAAAATCCAAAACCAAGAAAGTATGTTAAAATAATCTGAACTTTGCTTTCTTCCCCAACTACAGCAACAAAATCAATAGTACTTGGTGTTTTCACAGTTCAGCTGGAACCGGCCTCTTTACTCACTAATTTGTGACCTGATTTTCTGAAGTACAATCTGTACACCATGGCATTATTGACCTCCAAAATATTTCTTGTTTGTGTGATTTTTGATCTTTCCATTCATTCACAGATGCATTTGTTTTGCACACGCTGGCAGTTTTCCTATTTGGGAGACTGCTGCAAAGTGCAACCCTAAAAGACCAAACTCATGGAGATGACTGTGTACAGATCTTGTGTCCTTGCTGCCTTGTGGAAAGAGCATCCTAAAACCAATCTCGGTCTCTGGAATGGTGAATTTCTGTCTCAGATCTTGAAACACATTTTGATCTGGATTGGTTTGGTTTTGGCTGGTTTTGCAGGGGGTATTTCTTTACATTTCCACAGAGCAAATGACTTGCTCTCAACATCCTGAGCTATTTTAACACACTAAACCGAGATTCAGTTTCTGAAAGTGAACTCACCAAGTCATATCAGTTGACACTGAAGGAGCTTCTTTCTTAGCATATATTCACCTCTTCTCTTTTCTCTGTTTTTTTCTCTACCATTTTTTTTTGTTTGTTTTTCCTCTCAGGTGCCCAAATGAATTTACTGGTGATCGCTGCCAAAACTACGTAATGGCCAGCTTCTACAGTACGTCCACTACTTTTCTGTCTGTGCCACAGTAGAAGCATGCTCAGTCGGTGCTGCTTTCTTGTCGCTGCATCTTTCCTCCAATTTTTTTTTTAATCTGTAACTAGATTTGTTGCCTAAGGCCTAATATTGATTGTCTCTGCCTGTTGCATGAGAATTATAACAAAAAGCAATTGCAAATTATAACAGAAAGCAATCCTGAGATTGTTTGGCATTGAGGGTAGGGGGAAATGCAAGGCTTAGGAATGCTGTGAAATTAATTCTGACTGTGTGATATGGACTCCCTGCTGACATCAAGCAGAAAAAGTACAAAAATGAGATTTTGAAAGTCTCCCCTTTTATTTGCCACAAAAAGCTTAAGAGTCACGATACAGGCCAGCACTCCCTCAACCAAAGGATGGGTAGCTAGTCCTCTACTTATATATGACATTTGGAACTAAAGGTTAAAGGTAATTGAAGTGCTTACATTGTTTCTAGTGAGTACTTGCCAAATAGGATCAAAATTTTCTTCCTCCTCCTTGTCCAAGCTTCAGTGGAGAGAGCACAGAAAAAAAAAAGAAAAAGAAAAGATGAAGACATTACTTAAAGAACGAGGTCTAACATGTTTTGGGTATATTGTGAGTAAGAGGTGCAAGAGATCAAAGATTAATCGGCCAAATGAAAGTGTCAGACACGCACATACACAGACTGCTAGAATCAGCACTGTAGTCACATCCCATAAGATTTCCCATGGAGAAATGGGCTAATTATTATTGTTTGACAAGGATGTAGCAGAAGGTACACTATATATTTATTTTCTCTCATTGGCTATAGCAAAGTCAAAGGTAACGTAGAAGAAAATTGCTTAGGTCTTACATTTAAATGCATGTGTACTACTTACATTTGATTGTTCCTGGCATCAGAATATGTGATCTAAAAGCAGTATTATAGAAACTGGTTTTTTGATGGATTACTTGCCAGCACAGAAAGACTATAAGCCAGCTTAGTTTAATTTCCATTGGTATATAGGACAAAAAGCTGTAAGTATGTGCTGGACATTTTGGAGCCTGAAGAGGTGCACAGGTTTTCTCTTATACTGATGGATGAAAAGCATCCATACATAATTCATACTTTCTGTCATAGAAGCTACCCACATAAATCCCAAGAGTGCTGACTGGGGAACAGACCTTCCAGCACTCAAGTGTGCATTTTAAGCCCTGCTTTAGAAGCTTTATTAGTGTGAGTTATATTTAAATGCCTCTGGTAATGATGGCTCTAAAAATTTTAATGCTGTTACGGTATTTGTTTATCAAATGTTAGATTTAAGTGGCCTTTTCTGTGGATTGTGGTGGAAAGTACAGTTCAGATTTTCTGATCTTAGAATAATAATTTAAAAGGAGGTGGTGTAAAAATATGAGATCCATTGTTTGCTGCTGAATTTTTTCTGAAAACTAAAGAAGAATTGTATGTTGATTATAAATTCATTTTCCAACCTAGGAGAAAAAAAATTTTTAGGCAGGTTTTCCTTCCTTTCTTTTTCAGTTTCCGAACCCTGGTTGGGATTTTTAGAAACACCCGGTTGAGATTTTCTGAAGTTGATGCCATGGAAAAGGCACAGATGTTCTTGCCTTGCTGCAAGAATTACACATAGTTATTACTACTTAAGTTGGTCAGCACTTCCTCTCCTTGAAATGCAGAGACAGAGAGCACACCCCTGCCTACCTTAGGCCACCCTGAGAGCCCCAGCCAATGGCTATGAGAGTCTGGCACTTCTGCCTGCCCTGCATCTGCACTGCAACATCTGATTTCTTATACTGCTTAAGATCTTGGAATGACACTTTTGGAAAGGGTCCACTGAGGGCACATTTATACTTAACTAAAAAAAAATCAATGAAGAAGCATTTATATGACTTTTTATTATCATGCCCAAGGCAGACCAGACCAAGTTATTTAACAGAGAACTTGGAGAGTTCTCTAAAGGCAAATGTTCCATCTGGGACTTTAAGCCAAGCTCATATTTTGCACCCAATTTTGTGGATGATTAAGTTAGTTCTGTGGATGCAGCTTTTGCAAAGTACAGAGCAAACTGAGATGCTAAACAGCGTAAGTGGTAGTAGGAAACAAAAGTGTGTGTGTGAACCATACAGCTATCTAATTTCACTTGCTTTTAGAAGGGTCTTTCTTCATTTGGAAAGAAAGAGTCAGTGGGGTTCCAAGCCATGTGTACCTACCGATGAGCTGTTACTGTCTTAATTTGGCTGTTAAAGAAAATTTTTCTTCTGAAATCTCCCCTGGAGTTGGTATTTGAGAGCCCTGAAGCTACTGGGCTGAGGACCTTTTGCCAGATGAGAACAAGGCACCACTGGGCATTCTGGAAATGC
The DNA here is from genome assembly GCF_012460135.2 of Molothrus ater. Classification (NCBI taxonomy): domain Eukaryota; kingdom Metazoa; phylum Chordata; class Aves; order Passeriformes; family Icteridae; genus Molothrus; species Molothrus ater. Next base: position 44,359,489 of record NC_050511.2, read on the forward strand.
CCTGTCCCAACAGAGTGCAAGGCTAACTTGACTCATCTCACAAGCCTGGCTCGCAGACCCTGTAGTGTCCTTTCCTTGAGCATAGCAGTCACAGCTGCTATTAGTGCTGCCCTGGGCTTTTTCTGTGACTGCTTTGACTTTGAGACTTGTAATCCACCACTGGTCCGTAAGACAGCAGAAGGCAGTCCACAAATTGTGGCAAAAATACATCAATTCCATGCATTTTCTGTATGAATATTCACACATTTTCCCCCTTGAAGTCAAGGAATCAAGGCAAATGGAGGACAGCAAAAGTAATGAGTTAACATTAAAAGTTTTGGGTAATTTTCATGTAGTTAGGCAAGAGAACTCTTACAGCAGCAATGTGCAGAATGGTCCCTGGGATAAGAAACAGTGATAAAACCATGAATTAATAGAAGGTTGAGGGAACATCTCTAGAGTTTAATCACAGGTGAACCCCTTGTCCTCTCAAATGCCCCAGATGGACCAAGGACCTCACTCAAAGGGGCTATGTACTTGCTTACTTCACTAGTTAACAATTATATATGAATTGTGAATTTAGAACCTGCTGGGGGCAGGCTGTGGCCCTTCTTGGGCATCACCTGAACATGGTCCATGCCATCCTTCAGCATGAGGCACCAGTTTAAACAGTGTCCATTTCAGCCCTGCCATCCCTGATGAGCAAGAGGGACAGTACCAAGAGGGGTGGAAGGAATTTTCTGTTTAGATTATAGTGGCCCTTGCCTCATATTGTCACAGTGAAGCTGGCTGAGGCATTCAAGGGGGCAAGAGAAAAGCTCTGATGTTCTAGAAGGATGATCAAAACTGCAGTTACTGTGTGATGGCCTGATTTTTCAGCCTTTTCATATAAACTAGAGGTCTTCAAAAGTCTGCCTTTAGCTATTCTACTACTTCAGTATTTCTCATTTTCTACATATTTCTCTATTACCCTCATGCAGAAGTAGTCACATCTGCATGAGGGTAATAGACAATCTCACCTGAAATTTTCATTTCCTAAAGCCTTTCAGCACCCTAAGTTGTACACTCTGTGTGCTGAGACTAAGACTCCTAAATGAACAAGCAGATTTGAAAAATTCCATTGTTCATCTTTTGCTCATAATTTAAAAAGACAGGTTTTCACTATAAACTGCTCAGTTAATGTTCACAAAGTGCTAAAATTGCTCTGATAGGATACTTCAATTATGAAAGGACAGATTTTCCATGCTCCTGAGGTTTGAACCAATTGTCACTTTTACAGGAGCCATAGGACTTAAAACATTAAGTTCAAAACCAATTTTGCAACCTGAGTACTCTTGAAATGAACCAGATTTTGGATCCAAAGGGGAATCTAAATGTCACAAAGAGACTGTATCCCAGTCTCTTAAATAGAAATTGTTGACAGACAGGGGTTCTGCTCTTTGGTAGTTTAGGAGATTTGAGTTTGTTTTTAATTGAAATTGCATGAAGAAGAACTTATATTTTTTAACATTTTTCATTACCCACAGAAAGAAACATGACACTTAGGTGCTTTAGAGTTGCAATGGGTCTTCCTGGACCTCTCTGCTGTTGCAGTTGATCCAGATGGGTCCTTTCTTTGCCAGGTGCAAGTTCTCTACAAACACCTGAGGTAGTGCTCACCCCTCCCTGGGCAGCACCATGTCCCTTGGCTACCCACCCACCTGAATCCAGCAGCCCCCTCAACAGCAGCTGTGGCACACCACTCATAAACAGAGCACGTAGTGCTGAAGGATTCTGTTCCACATTTCCCAGCACCATCCTCTTGTTCCGTAGACCCTGCATCTCAGCAGGCTACAATATATCCAACAAGTTGTAGTTTTAAATTACTTTGGTGAAAAAAAATTGCTTCCTAAGCATTTTTCCTACAAGACTGCCATATCACCCCCCAGTCACAACCAGAATGAAAACAGAGTTGTTAAAAAATAATTATTTGTATTTATTCTTAGAGCACCTAGAGACAAATATTCAATAGAAGCCACATTGCATGTAAAAAGCGTGAAAAAATATCAGGCTAAGTAGGAAAATATCAAAAATAATCACCTGTTTATAAAATGAGAAGTGTTGGGATGTTCTGCTTTTCAGATCTAAGGAATGTAACTAGGAATACTGTAGATAAGTCAGAGCTACATAACATCTAGATTTGAATAAGCAATGCATGTTTCTTCAGCATGTTTTCTTGTTAGGCCTCCCAGACAGAATATATTCTGATTTTAAATACCAACTCCCTATTGAATTATATGAAATAGAAACTGCATGATATGAATGACTTCCCTAAAATTAAATTACCTTCAAACTAGGTGTCTTAGCTATAAGCAAGCATAATTACAGCAATATATGTGCATGGGCATGTCATTCATTTTACTGAAGATTTAATCAAGCTTTCTATGCAACTAATGTATATCATTAGCAGAGGTCAGGTAGGCATGTGATACTGGCCCTTTCGGAAGAGACCTGGATGGATTCCAACGTACTTAACCCTTAAAATGTTACTGATTGACAACAAAGAATTGACATTCCCCATGTGTGCAAACTACATTAAAAAATCCATTTGCTGTGAAAATTATCATTGGATGTAAATTTCACAGCATACAAGAACAAAAAAAGGCAAGAGCTACTATGGCTGTGGTATTGACCCCATGGGGAGGGTCTCCTAGGGTACCTGCTGGGGGGAAACCTGTGTTCCTCTTGACCCACAGGTGCTGGGGCCTGGGTGTGCTGATTTAGGCAGTGATTACTGTAAGGGATCAGGACCCCTGCACCCCAAGGTCCATACAGTTGGTCAACAAGTTGTTCTGCCAACACGGCACAGTCCAAAGACAGGGAAAGGGGGTTGGCTCCTCATTTTCCAGAAGATGGAGGCCTGCTGCAGTCCATTTGCAAAGCAGAAGACTCCCACTACTGAGTAATCAGTGCCAGCCCCTCTGGGTCACAGCCTTCAAGAGCAAGGGTACACATTGCGGGGACAGAAGCAGGGTCAGAAGAGAGAGCAATGCACAACCCATTTACAGGGGTATGCTGCCCTTCATAGAGCATCCCTTTGCTGTCATGTTCCCAAAACAGTCAGCCGTTGTACATGGCATGCTCAGTCCACAGCCCTGTTTATCTCAGTAAGATCTTTAAGGGTTAATGGTTCCTGTTGCGTTCCCTAGACTGTGGCTGCTCAGATGCTCCATGTATACATATTTTTGTGTATAAGCCTTGCAGAAGGTCTGGTCACATAGCTAAGAAAGGTGCACTTGAGCACTGCCCACATAACCATGTGCCCTTTGTCCTGTTTCATGTGCAGACACAGAATAGCTGTAATTCTCATATGTAATTTATTTTTAAATACAGTGTATTGCTCTTTTCTGAAACTTTTTCCTTTTTCTTTCTTTTTTTGACAACTTTCTGCATTGGCAGAGCATCTTGGGATTGAATTTATGGGTATGGAACAATCATTCCTTTTAGCCTGCAGATTCTAGACCCTGAGAGATAAACTCCTTTTAATTTTTTTTTCTCCACTTCCCCCTTTCAATTCCTAACCAATTTCTTCATGCTTTAAAAGGGATCATACAGCTATAACAACAACCCTTGTCGAAGTGTTAGTGGAGATTAGTTCACTAAAATGGTCATCAAAATATGGATAGGATATTAATAGACTTAAGGAGTTTCTAGGAATTACTGGAGTGATCATAACATTGTGTACATTCCTTTTTCTGCTGTATAGTTGTGACTAGTTTTGACCTCTGCTTTTGGTGAGTTTTTCTTGGGTTGCCAGGTTTTGGAAATACTCTAAGTGTTAAGCAAAATGTCTAACTAGTATATTAAAAGGCAGAAACTGTTATGGCCACTTAAAATCATGCAAATTTGCAGTGTTGAGCTCTGATTTTCAAGTCAAGTTTCATGTCTAAACCCACATCTTGGTGGTTACACATCATGTGTAAACCAATTGCCTATACATATCTGTAAATGATATGAATATATACGTTCCTTTCCAGGTCTGTAAATTCAAAGTGGACTGAAAGTTATTTAGGAATTTAAGTAGAAGTTTACAGCTAGACTCCAGATCCTCAAGTCAGCAAATAAATTGAATATTTCTAAAAGTAAGCTCAACAAGAACATTGGCAATGGGTACTGTTTTCACACTTCAGCTTTAAATATAATAGAAATAGATCTTTTAAGTCTTATTCATGAATAGACTGTACTTATAACTAGCTATTTGTATTCAGAGGTACAAATAATGCATTACATGAATAGGCTAACTTGAAATTCAGATCATTTTTAGTTTGGAATCTCCTATAATTATTGATAAATAAAAATATAAAAAAACCAGATGGTGAGGCAGTTTTCATTCATGTTCTTATTAAAAATGCCCCCACAAAATGTCATTAGCTTAAGCTATGAACTGTGGAAAACCCATTAAAAGGCCAAATTTTAAAAATCACTCACAACCCAGCTTCTTTTTGTTTTTATTATTATCATAAGTTAGCAGTAATTCCCACTCACATGTATTAGATTATAGTGGAAGAGTGGAAGACGTACAGCTACATTAACATATGAGGAGTTAAATTAAAATCCTTTTAAAAACTAGCATGCATGTTATGCTTTATATATGGAATTACATTAGCAGAACAACCTCTTGGAATTAAATTCTTTTAAAAATCCCCAGAGATATGTAAGAAGAAAAACTTTAAAACAGAGCAACTTCAAGACTTCATATATCATCAGTTATGTATAAATTAGAGTGATGTGAAATTAATTGCATAATATGAATATTTGAAAGGCTGCTTATGTAATACCTTGACTTAAGTATTATTATGATTTGATTTTCCTAGCATTCTGTAGGGTAAAAAAATTATTGAAATTCTTTTTAATACTTAACAGGGTAAAATCTTTCCTAAATTCTCACTGCACATAAAATTCTTTACAGACTTTCCTGCAAGGCTGCTATAAATTTTTTTCAAGGTAGTTTAATCAGCATACGTAATTTAGCTGGGTGTCATTAATTGACTCCATAAATGTAAACACTGGTCAGAGACAGAAGGCAGTTTTGGGGCAAGATGTAGTGTAACCCAAGTGCCCCACAGGAGTTCTTCACAAAACTCTTCTTGCCCTTAAACAGAGTCCAAGGCTTGTCTTTGAGGCACCAAGCCATCTGCAAAGTCTTGACCAGGCTATCCCAGTCACGTCCCAGCTGCCAGCATCCCCTGTCACCCTCACTGGCCCCGCAAAACATCTGGGCATCCCTCATTTGGCCTTGGCTGTCCCCTGCCAGCTCGGAGCACAGCCTTGTTTACATGAGAGCTTGCTGGTTTGCTGGGCATGACATGCCCAAGTGCTTTCCTGGGCAGACCTTGCTCCTGGAGTTTGAGGGAGGGCATGGCAGCACCACCATTCATGCACACCATGTCAAGCTGCATTTTCCTTCGGGCCTTGTTTCAAAGGGCACAGGAGGGAACTAAGGCTATGAAAGCAGATCCAGGGATTTAGTTTCCCATGCCCATCAAGACCTATAGTCCAGCAGTATTGCTGGTGCTGGGAGCATTGCTCAGGGCTGCACCCACAGCCCTGCTCCCTCTCATCGTCCCCCATCCCCTGCAGTGAGTGAGCACCCAGAAAGTCCCACACATATGAAACCAGCCTCAGCCCACAGGCAAACTCAGTCAGACCATCACCAGCCAGCTGCCCAGCTCATTTGCAACTGCCTCAGCCTGCGCCAAACTTCCCAGAGTCAGTGCAATTTTTCCATCAGTACAAAAACTGAGCAGAGTGTCCACTGTTAATCTTCTACTTCCTCTGCCTTGTGCTCAAAAAAAAAAAAAGAGCTTGATACGTCATTATTCATTTTGCTTTCATAAGCTAACAGCTGACAGCATGACAATAAAATAATAATAATAATTCAAAGCATTTCAGATTAGCCCCTAAATTGCTTAGCACAATTCTCCTGTTTCCTGTGACATCCTTGTAATACACCATTTCCATGGCTAACTAATAAGCGCTTTCAGAAGGGGCAAAAAAGGGAAGGGGATCCAGTGCCACTAACTAGCCTAGGTGAGGAGTTATGCTGTATGAGAAATCCCTTCACACTCTGCTTCAACCTTTTTTTTGTCCCCAAGCATTTCTTCTCTCTGGTTTTTTCCAGTTCCAAGCATGCTGTGCCAGGCCTGTAGTTGACTTCTGTACCCTTTTTTCCTGTCTTTCCTTATATTTCACCTTCCTCTTTTTCTTTGTCATAGTTTGGTTTGGTTGGAGTTTCAGCCATTTCTTCCTTCTCTTCTTTGACTTTCTGTTCTTGGAGTGATATTTATTTTTCTTTAATAAATTTTTGCAGCATCCTAGTTTTACCACACTCACTTCTTCTTTCCTCTTCCCCCATCTTTGTTAATAATTAGTACTATTAATTTTGTCTGACAGTGCTCATGACCTGTTTGCTGGTGTTTGATTTACAGTGGGTTTGGCTTGTAAGACAAAGTTGTTCCATGCTGTGGTGCATTGTATCAGAGAAATTAAGATCTATTTTTGCTTTTTGGTTTGTTGCATGGAGTATTTGCCACTTAACCCCAGAAACTTTAAAATAAAACTAGACAAGCTCAGGAAACATGAAGAAGGGACGTCTACTCCCTGTTCAGTAAGGAGTATTTTCCCCTTAACTGCTGTGTCATTTATGACAGCACATCATTTGGACACGTGAAAGATACATGGCACGTGTGAGAGATCACTGTGCACCTCTGTACCAGCCAGATGTAAGTCCCTTCCACCAGGAATAATGCTGACATTTATCCCAAAGGTAGTGCAAAGCTGTGCAGTTCTAATTCATTCATTTATTTTTAATCACCTGCTTGTATTCTGACTGTGGTCAATATGGCAGATCACTATTGTTCTCTCTGCCTAAACTGCCTAATCAAAAATAAGACTTGAGTAAAGGTAGACATCCATTTTTGTCCTAATAGCAGGAACACAAATCCTCATCTGTATAGTGTCAACACAGAACACGCCTGTGTTTCAGAACTCCTTGCGTAAAATTTCCCCAGCAGAGCACTCAGCACTGCTCTCTGCCAAGCATGAGCAAGGCTGGAAAGCATCAGTAGCTCCAGCCCAAACATTAGCAGTGCTACTAACACCTTTATAAAAGCGAAATATCTCCGATGAATGAGATTGGTAGCAAGTTGTCATCACTGAGCAAGCTGCCACCCTAGATAGAGTTCCTTTGTTGATCACAAACAAGTTGAAACTCTGCATTTCTCTCACACAAGGCACTGCTGGTTGTGGATATCGTTGTGTTTTAGGAGGAGCACTGGAGAAAGGGTCTGAATTTTATGACCAGAGCTCAAAAGCTGTCTTCATTTCCATTGGTGATATAATTACAAGCCAAGCTCATGTCTCAAATGTACAAGAGCATTTTAAAATTTCTCCTGTAAAGACAGCTGAGATATAAATTGATGTGGGACCAGAGGGATATTGCACGTGAAAACAATCCAAAAAAGATAATAAGAAAATAAATTTCTCATAAGACCTGTAAAAATGGCTTTCATTCCAGCTGTCTTTGCAAAACTTCCAAAGCATTTGCAAATTCTTGTTATTACCTTACCACACTTCATTTTTATTTCCAGCAAATGCTGTGTTTGTCAACTAAGAAGTTGTTTCTTAGATATTATTCTTGTTGGCTTAAAAAAAAAAAAAGTGACTTTGACTGTAATTCTGTAATTGTTCTCATCCCCAGTATTGTGTTAATAGTTTGTGGTATAGTCCTGTTCTTGCAGTCAATAATGAGTCTGCCTGAAGTGTGGTGGCTATGTCTCGGTGTGGCTGTGTGAATCTATGCAGTGGTTTGTAGCATGACAGCTGTTGACTGTGTGTTCCTTGCCTAGCCACCCTCCATGTTGTGACTTTCTCTGTTTTTGTCCCTTTCTAGAAGCTGAGGAACTGTACCAGAAACGGGTGCTGACCATAACTGGCATTTGCATTGCTCTTCTAGTAGTTGGCATCATGTGTGTGGTGGCCTACTGCAAAACCAAGTAAACTTTTCTCTTCTATTCTATATCTGTGGTTGTTGGTCAGGGCCTTCTCAGTTGACTGTAGCTTCTCTGGGCAAAAGGTTGTATCTGGGTTTCTCTAGAGGTGAGCTTAAGAGACAAACATGTGACCAGGGTGCTCTGGTCCAAGCCAGATGAATGTGAGTCTCCATGTCCATCAGCACTGCAAAATTAAGAGAGGTATCTGAAAGATTCTCAGTCTTCAAATGTACTTTGAAATTTTTTGTCTTTTTTTGTTTGCTTTCTTTTCTATCACCCATTTCAGCTGGTTTCCCCTGTTGAAAAGCAACAAACTCCAACCCTGGAATCACGTTGCTTTCCAGCAGTGAATTTTATGTATAAGCCTAATTTGTTTGTACTTGAGACACAATTAATGATGGTAGAAGTTACTATACACCAAAGGCCAAAAAATGAACACAAAAGCGCTCTCAATGCAAAAGTAGGCATTTAAATGTGTTCTGTGAGTCTCTAAATTACAGGGGGTGACTCTCAAACATGCATGAGGCAGTCTGGACTATAAATTACACAGAACATCAGCAGAATTTCTGCTGCCAAAACTACTGGCTGCCTTTATAAATCTCCCCACCAAAACACAGAAAGACTTTATCATAAATATTCTACATTTACATAAACCTGATTTACTGTTTCAAGGCCTGATTGGCAGTTGGTTTTTGTTTTAAGCCCCACCAATAATGGATGTGTTGAAAGTGGGGGAGGAGAGAGATCATTTGTTCCTCTCAGCAAGAGTCCAGACACATACACACAGCTGCTCCTACCCATAACCTTGTGCCAGTGGTCAGTGGGGAGCAGCTGAAACAGTAATAAAAAATCGGATCAGTTACTGCTATTTAGAAATCACATCCCCATGTATTTCAACAAACATTTAGTTGAGATCCTGAAGTAAGATTTTCTGTATAAAGAGCCCAAAGAATCCGTCAGGGGTCTGGATGCTTTTTTTGTCCCAGACATCAGCAATCACTGTGAACCAAAAGTTAGCTGTTTTCAAAAACAGTTGATGAGTGTCCCATGCCAGGACATGGCCCTCCAAATGCAGCAGTGGTGCCAGACTGGTATCTGTGAGGTGATTTGCGTATGCTCTTTTCCCTAAATAGGGGAAAACTCAGAAACCAGGATAAATCTTGGAATGGTGTTAGGAGAACAACCAATGTAATAATCTTAATAGCTTAGATTTTGTTGGTCTCCTTGCAAGAAATACTGCTACTAAATTGCCAAGGCATTAGCTTCAGACACTGAATCTTAATTCAGAGGTACTTTATTTGCACATCATTCACCTTGAATATAAAAGCTTCTTAAGTACACACTAGCTTGCCCGTTATTCTCTCATCTCAGTTTTGTAGAGTCATTTCTTTTTTTAGTTAGTGTCCTTTTACTACAGGACCACCAGCACAGATAAAAGCATGCAAATTCAAATACACTGGTCACTGAAGGTGGAATAACACAGATTTCTAGGGACAGATTCCCAGATTACATGTGCCAGGATTTCAGTCCTGTAGATGACAAACTCAGACTCCTTCTAGAACTCGCTTTCTCTACCATGTTCAGGAATTCAGATTGTTCTCAGTCTCCAGAGCCTCAAGAAGGGGAGCTTTAAATCAAGTTAAAACCTTGCTTGAATCCTGCTTCTCAGCCCAGGAGGTGTTTGGGTAGCTCAGATATCTCCTGGCACTGCTCAAATATCTCTGTACACCTTAACTGCTTACATGTCCTAAGATGATGCCTGGTTATCCTCAAAGCATAAAGTCCACATGAACCACAGAGTGTATCCTTCTGAGACAGGAGCATTTCCAAGACAGATGTATCTGCATATGCCATTCATGTGATGTGATATAAATTAAGCATTTTCCACTATCCAGGCACATACACACAGAGAAAATATGTGGAATGCTGTATGTCAAATCATGTTTTCATTGTCTTTAGGCTTCATGACTATCAAGCTTCAACATATTTATTGCACTTCCTCACTCCTCCTTTTCTGTAAAGCTTAAAATAGTCCCCTTGAGTTCAAAACAGGGTTGAAAATAGTTATCTCTTATGCTGTCCTACCCTGCCATCACTATCTGCATACAGCTTAGTATTTTAGTTTTTGCCACAGCCAAAGTCATATGCATTCCAGAGTGTGTTGAAGCCTGCATCCTCCCTTCACTGCCCTGGATTCTGTGAGAGTGTGGTGGAAGTTCTCCAATGTAATGAGAGAAAAATGGCTAATATTCATAAATTAAGTCTGAAATTGAATAGCCCTTTCTCTGGTTATTTATTTTGGTGTTTTAGTTAGTGTGTTCTGCATAGCCAGGTTTTACTGTGCTGTAAGTTTTGCTGCTGACAGCTTGTAATGGTTCTAAAAAGTTCTTCTGAGGAGAGCTGGAAGGATTACAGAACCACAGAAACATTTAGGTTGGAAAAAACCTCTGAGATTGTGTCCAACCTTTGAATGGCCACCACCTTATCAGCTGGACCATGGCACTAAGTGACCAGTTATTTCTTGAACACCCCAGGGTGGGCGACTCCACAACCCCACTGAGCAGTCCGTTCCAATGCTTAATAACGCTTTACATGAAGAAATTCCTCCTGATGTCCAACCTGAACTTCTCCTGGCCCAGGAGGCCATTTCCTCTTGTCCTGTTGCTACTGTCTTGGGAGAAGAGGCCTCCCTCACCTGGATACAACCTCCTTTCAGGCAGTTGTAGAGAGTGAGAAGGTAACCCTCCTTTTCTTCAGGAAGGAGCCTCCTTTTCTTCGGGCTGAACAAGCCCAGCTCCCTCAGGCACGCCTTGTAGGACTTACACGTTGTTAGCAAGTGGGGAAACAGCAGCTAAGGACAGGAGACAGTAGAAGCATCAAAGTCAGTCAGAGATCACGTCATTAGTACATGGATAGTTCTACTAAATGCATTAGCACCCATGGCATCCACCTGGTAATCATTAGGCTTCAGAGCAAATCTGGTGTTGCTGAAACAAAACCTTCCAGAGCTGCCAGGAGGTGTGTAGGCTCAGGCCTATGCCATTTACTCTCACTTTGGATTTCTGAGGCTTAGTCTGTCTCTTCTATAACACATTTATGTATTTGAAGTACGCTGTTGAGGTAGGGGATGAATCCCTCCAAAAATATGTGTAACTGCCACATCACAAAGACCATGTTCCAGTGTCTGCAAGCAAGCCCTGAGGCACAGACACCTCAGCTCTCTGTGGTGAACGGAGAGGTATAACTTGATGGGCTCTCAGAAGCTCTGCCTTGGCCCTTGTGAGGGTGTCAAAGTGTTGCCTGGGTTAAAATCTCTCCCCCCTCCCTTCTGAGTGCAGAAAAGTCCTCCTCCTAAGACAGAGCACTGCTTAGAAATGGCTTCCCTTTTCCTCTCACTTATTCCTGTCCCCCTTTGTCCTGCTGACTCCTGGAAGGGATCCCAAATATCTTTCCACCTGTGCAAGTCCCCACAGCTCCAGCTGCAATTAGGCCTGTGGTTTTCAGAGTTACTCTGAGCTCTAGCAGCAGTGGAGAAAATTCTGGCAAAAAAAGTGATGTTACATTATTATCACCAACATCAATATGCTGAGAGGTGCAGCTGCTCTCCTTTTGTGTATTAAAATTGTTTCTGCGTTTCATGCACAGGAAACAGAGGAAAAAGTTGCATGATCGCCTTCGTCAGAGCCTGCGCTCGGAAAGGAACAACGTGATGAACATGGCCAATGGGCCGCACCACCCCAACCCACCACCTGATAACGTCCAGCTCGTCAATGTAGGTTTCACTGTACCTGTTTCAGCCTAGGCTGCCAGTGCCACAGGAAAGCTCACCCCACAGCTTTTAAACATCTGCCTGCTGCTGCAGGCTGCTGGCTGATTTCTCTTGGCTTTCTCCACACAGAAAAAATTGCTATCGCAAACTGCTGCCATCTTCTCCATCAGAGAGTAGTATTTTTGGTGTATCTGATGGTAATGGGAGGTTGCTTTTCCACACATCTGTCTACTGGGGCTCGTTCCCTTGTTAACTACATTTTTATACCTTGTTTGTGATGCAGACCTTTGCTACTTTCATCATTTGTCTCCTCCTATTTTGAGTCTAGATGGGCTGTGTACACAGAGGTGTACATTAATGTCCTCAAGTGTGTCAATATGGTTTCTGCATGTATTTAAATGACAAAATTTGTGCTTTGGCACATGTAAAAGGTTGAAATCTGGGAAGGAGGGATTGGGAATTATGTCTACAAATGTGCTGTGAATTACAGTTTGTAAACCTGATGTTTGTCTGGGTTTTTTCAGCAGTACGTTTCGAAAAATGTAATCTCCAGTGAGCATGTCATCGAGCGAGAAACAGAGACCTCGTTTTCTACAAGCCACTACACCTCAACAACACATCACTCTGTGACAGTCACCCAGACATCTAGCCACAGGTACTAGAGGGGAAGGCAAATAGCAGCTGCAATATCTGATCTGTTGCTGTTGTAAAAAATGTGTAAAACAACAAAGCAGGGAAGATCTATGCTCCCTTCATAGTGTTTTCATTTTTAAGGCTAATAATATTTGATGTCATATCACCTAACTAATTATCTTCCCAGGAACTGACAATGACCTTTATTTTCTGAATGTCATTCCAATACTGTCACACTGAATTTTAGTATATGCAAATTGCTAAATCAGTGACAGTTCTAATGACTGGAAAGCCCTCCTTTCCTCTCCTTTGACCCATACATGCAAAATCACCTTGATTCCTGTGGATTCTCTAAATTCTGCAGCTCCAGTTACCCAGCCAAAGGGTATGCTGCATATCTTGTGTGGCAACAGAGCCCCTCCTTTCCCTGTCTAAACTTCTGCTCATACACAGTTGCCACCAAAGGCCACTCTCACACTCCCCCTTTCTCTTTCCCTGGTTGCTGCTCTCCAGCTGGAGCAATGGCCACACTGAAAGCATCCTCTCTGAAAGCCACTCGGTGCTCGTCAGCTCCTCCATGGAGAACAGCAGGCACGCCAGCCCAGCAGGGCCCCGGGGCCGTCTCAATGGCATCGGTGGGCCACGGGAAGGGAACAGCTTCCTCCGGCATGCCAGGGAGACCCCCGATTCCTACCGAGACTCTCCTCACAGTGAAAGGTAGGACACACCACCCCATCGCTTTCAGCTAGCAAGATCTGGTGTTTTCTCAGATGGTTTCAAAGCTTGGGAGCACAGGAGAAAATGTGGCAATCCAGCTGTTCATGTAGGGCATGCATCTCCTTATTCATAAAGGTGGAGAGCTGAGTAGCAATTTAAAGTTTACCAAAAGCATTTCTTCCCTTCTTGCCTCTGCTGAATTTAGTCCTATTAGCCAGCAGTTCGCACTTGGAAAAGCTCCATTGGATTAATTAGAAATCAGAAATTTCCATTGGAAACTATAAACAGAACTTTGCCTACTTACCTATTTCTTAGAAGATGCAAATGAGAAGACTGAGAGATTTTGCAGTGAGAAAGTAATGTTTTGATCCACAGGAGAAGGGCACTAAGGACTCCTAAGCAGTATAGAATTTATGCCACCACTCACTTTCTGGAGTGTTCCAGCTCCTGAACTCCCCTTAACCCTTTATTAAATAAAAGCAAGAAACACAAAGTGCAAGCCAGAAGGACTCAGGCCAGGAGTTTTCCAACCAAGTAATTTTTTTTCTCTTAAAAGATTGGTTCATCAGCTCCTATGGTCTGCCTAGAAGTACATCAGTAACAAAAAACTTTAACTGAAAAAATCGTGCTCAGGTTTAGGCTAGCATTTTAGTTCAAGATGGCCCCAGAATAGCAACAGAAAGATTGACAAGAAACAAGACATTTAAAAAGAGCTTTTATTTAAAGGCAGAATAAAAGGAAAACAAAAGGTTATGGACCAGTTCTCTGAGGACTTTGAAATCACAAGGGATTTGGCCTTGTGGAGTGTCCATGATGCCAGAAATGCAGCCAGGCAATCCCCAAGGAGACTGAGTTGTATAGGAGACAAATTGTGGTTTTCATAAAAATGAATGCACACATACAGCAAACGCCATTTCTGTGGTACTCCCTCTGCCACACAAACAACTGCTAAGCAGCAGGAAGAGGGACCACTGAGGAAGGACCCTGAGTGTAGTACCACCACCAAGGATAATAAACTACCCTCTCATTAAAAATTTTGTGTTATTTACTATGGAATTTAATTTGAAGATACGTGGCTCACATGACATAAACAGCCATGGCTCCTATCCAGCAGAGCACTTTGACAAGATTATCTTTTAATTGTGCAAGTAGGCCCACTGAAATCAGCAAGATTACTCACATGGGTAGAGCTCAGCATGTGCTTAAGTGCTTTGCTGGATCAGGACCTGTAACAGTAAATACCATGTTGTCTCCTGCCTGGGAACCAGCAGGATGCACGGCCACACGCCTGCCAATGGTGAGTAGTACAGCTTAGTATATTTGGGCATCTGCATGTGAGAAGTGAAGACCATTCCTGCTGTCTGCCTGCATTGCATGGAACACCCAAAGCATCATTCTAATACAGACTGTTTAGATTTAACTGGGGGGGTGGTGTTGGGGGAGAGGAGAGACCATATTCCTTTTTGTTTCTCTAAGAAGAAAGAAGGCATTTCCTCAATTATTTTGTCTCTTGAAGGTTGTACTATAGGTCAATAGCAGCAACATTTCTGTGATAATTCCTCAGGCATTGACATCCTTGCCTGTGTCTGAAGCAAACACAAATTTGGAACGTGGGAGATGATAGTTCCCTGGGCATTAATTGCAGGCCTCATCTTTTTTTAGCAAGCAAGAAATACATCACCCATTGTTCCTGAGATGGCTTGTGTATATAAGGGAGAAAGTGAGAGTTATTTGGAACTAAAAATTACTTAGAAACATAAAGGAATGTAGGAGCTGACAAATTACTTCCTGAAGCCATCACATGTTGCTGTACTGAGAATTGGTAGACCAAGGCTCTACTCCCTCAATTTTCAAATTAAATTGAACAGACATTACAAGGGGTTATTTTGCATTACCCATATATTTGCTGGATCCCATGCCCTGCCACCTGTGTACGCAAGCAGAGGGCACAAGCAGTTTTGTCTTGGATGTCCTTAGCTGTCTTACAGGAGAGAAGATCAAAAAACACTGTCTCTGCATAAAAAGCTGGACTATATGATGAAGCTGGCAGCATATAACAAGTTAATGTGTGCTGGATGGCCATGGGTACGCTCTGATCCCCTTTCACTGAGCCAGCATAGTTGGCCATGAAGCTGGATAAATCAATCACCTTTTAACCTTCCTTTCAGGATGGGCTAGAGCTGCACAAGTTCAGCTCCTGAGCCTCAGATTGCAGACAGCAGCTAGTTAGCACTCCTCTGTTAGGGTGTGGGGGAACAGACCAGAAATGTGTGAATGCACAACACTTCAGTGTGAGTAACTTGACACTGTTGGAAGCCTGCACAGTACATTGAACACATTTAACCAACTCAATAGGTTAACAGAACCAGTTTACTAAAATCCAGTGTGTCATAAAGACATATATCCAACAGTGTACCAACTGGGAAAGTAGAAAGGCTTCAGTTTTTCAGACAATGCCTATTAAAAATGTGAAAGGAATTAAAAGCTCACTCATGGAAACAGAAAAATTACTTAATTCATCCAGTGCACAGACCTATTCATTGCCCTTTGCTTACCAACTTAATTCCTTTGCATAACTCCAGGTTTGGTTTTTTCCTTTCTCTTGCTCCTCAGTTCATGTAAATCAATGTGCAATCAATGCGCCTCTAGTGAAATCAATTTATGCTGCTGCACATCTGTCCAGAATCTGTCCCATTTTCTCCCTTTTCCTGTAACTCCATTTTTATCAAGTGTAATATGTGCAACTGAGTCATAGATTGGATAACAAAGATGGATTCAGGTTTATTTTGGTAATTTCAGGCTCAGATAAATAAACCACTAATGGAAAACTAAATAACTACATCAAGCATAGACATATAGCTTTTCTCAACGGGCCTGTGATGGTGCTCAGAACAATTTTAACTTTAGACACAGACGAAATTCGGGCAGGTGAATTTAGGATAAGAATAAAAGCAAAGCCCAACCATGCAAAGTGTCATGCTGGGCACTGTGGTTTTGATCGAGTGGTTTTAGGCAGATCCTCACCTGGCATGAATCCAAATGACCTCATAGCATGTCTACTGATTAAAACTAGTTGAGAGCTTCACATTTTTTGTTCTGTTTCTTTGGGACAAACCCTGTAATGGCACCTGAGCTTCATTTTCAGAAATCACTTGTGACCACTACCCTTCCCACAAGAACAGGGAGAAATTTTGCAGAGAAGTCATGGGCACTAGGCCAGATAATCCTGTCTTTCAGCATTTGTTCCCATATGAGGACAAATGATACTCTGTGCTTCTTTGCAGATAGATCTACCAGCCAGGGTAACTAGCACCCAGGAGTGGAGCAGCACAAATGCTTCTCTGACTACCCTTGGTGATTAAAATTAGCAGAATCTGGCTCTATATTTTATTCAAACATTACTTTTCTCCCTAGCCTGAGACAGTTTGGTTGCCAGAAGAGGGTGAAGCCCCAAGAGGACTGTCCTTCAGTTCCCTTCCTTTCTTTCCCCCTGTCTGTTTGCATGTACCCCAGATTCTGGTCAAATCCTTCCGGAAGTACAGCAGCTGTTTTCCTTTTGAGAAAATACTTGCAAATGTGTTTTGTTTCTGGCAGCCTGTCTGTCTCTGAATCCCATTCTTGGATTCATTCCAGAAAGTTATTCTGGTAAAAAATTTACAGCATCTCCCTGCCTGGGATCTGGGAGTTTTGCTGTGTTCCTCCTGCTTTCATATGTTTTTGCCCAGAGTCCCAGAAGTCAGCAGTTTATAGGATTAATATACAGGAAAGGTTTCTTAGTAGCCCTGTGTGAGGATGCTGGGGATCTTGAGGGAATCCCTGTCATTTCTCTCCCAGTCCACGTGAGCTGCTGTTTTTACAGGTCACCACTGCTCCTGTGCTCGCAACCTGTCCCCATCTCTTTTCTTCAGGTATGTCTCAGCTATGACCACACCAGCTCGCATGTCACCCGTTGATTTTCACACTCCAACTTCTCCCAAGTCCCGTCCGTCCACGACGTCACCCCCGGCTTCCAGCCTGACCATCTCCATCCCTTCCGTGGCGGTGAGTCCCTTCATAGAAGAGGAGCGACCTCTGCTCCTGGTGACTCCACTGCAGCTGCATGAGAAGTACGACCACCACCTTCAGCAATTCAACTCCTTTCACCACAATGCCACCCATGAGAGCAGCAGCCTGCCACCAAGTCCTCTGCGGATCGTGGAGGATGAGGAGTACGAGACCACGCAGGAGTACGAACCAGCACAGGAGCCTCCAAAGAAACTCACCAACAGCCGGAGGGTCAAAAGAACAAAGCCCAACGGCCACATTTCCAGCAGGGTGGAAGTGGACTCTGACACAAGCTCTGAGAGCAGCAGCTCTGAGACCGAAACGGAAGATGAAAGAATAGGTGAGGATACACCATTCCTGAGCATACCGAACCCCGGGGCAGCCGGTCTGGAGCCAGCCACTGCCTTCCGGCTGGCTGAAACCAGGACTAACCCGGCAAATCGCTTCTCCACACCAGAAGAGTTACAAGCAAGGTTGTCCAGTGTGATAGCTAACCAAGACCCTATTGCTGTATAAAACATAAAACACATAGATTCACATGTAAAACTTTATTTTATATAATGAAGTATTCCACCTTTAAATTAAACAATTTATTTTATTTTAGCAATTCCGCTGATAGAAAACAGGAGGGGAAGAAAACTTTTATAAATTAAATATACGTATGTACAAATGTGTTATGTGCCATATGTAGCAATTTTTTACAGTATTTCAAAAATGGGGAAAGATATCAATGGTGCCTTTATGTTATGTTAAGTTGAGAGCAAGTTTTGTACAGTTACAATGATGGCTGTCCCATAGTATTTTGCAAAACCTTTTAGCCCTCAGTTGTCCTAGCTTTTTGTGCACTGCATTATAATGACTGGATGTATGATTTGCAAGAATTGCAGAAGTCCCTCTGGTCGCTTGCTGTAGAGTCTCGAAATCAGAAAGCCCTGTAATGGCACTCTCACCCTACTCCACCAGAAAAACACACATATACACACACACAGAGTCAGAAAGGAAAAAAAAAAATATAAAAAAAAAAAAGATAAAAAAAAGTAAAAAAAAAAAAAAAGTTTCTTATATGAGAACTTTTATTTGCTTTCCGTATATGAGATGAGTTTTGTCTGCTCTCTGCCAGCCAAAAGGTTTGCTTCTTTGAGCACTGGGATAATAGTAGATCCAACAGCATGCTACTATTAATTACAGCAGGATAACAAAAAACATACAAACAAAAAAAAAGCCAACCTGCATTAAGTAATTTAACTTATAGAAAGAAAGTAATACTGTGATTTTAAACCAAATATATTATTAATCAGAGGTTAGCTTGTAATCACTAGGAGCTGCCATTTCATTATTTTCCAGATATTAATTGTTCTAGTTATCCCTTAGGAAATGGGTTTAAGTTAGCTGAGGCTTTGAACCCAATACTCTATTCAAACAAAAAAAGAAAAAAAAAGAAGAAAAAAGGAAAAAAAAAAAAAAAAGAGAAAACATTTATATTAGTTTATGTTAATGGGGCAAATATAATAGATATCTGTAATCAAGCAAGGAAGAGATCTAGCTGGAAAACAAATGCCACTAATAAAAGTGCAATCAGTTTTCACCTCTATTTCTTAATGTTGATTTCTAATACATGACTTATTCTTTTGTTTCCACTCATTTTTCTTCCCCTTTTTTCCTTCCTCAGAAAGAACCCTGACAAGCTTCTAGCAATACCTTGTTAGAGTTGCTGTTGGAGTAAGGCTTACTCTTGGACAAAGAAAGGCCTTTCAGGGAAGAAGAACATGATTTGCTGAATGGTTAAAAAGTATAGGCACGTAGGAGGGACAAAGCAGATGTGTGGAGTTTATTTCCACTCACCTTTACTGACTCCATTGCTTGGGCTGAGAGAGGCAAGGCTGATGCAGAGCCCATTTATGAAGGCAAGCACACCATGTGAGGTACAGCCCTAGTAACCCATGTGTGACTATTTAATATCAGTGTTTATATAGCCAGTGACAGTCTTCAAGTCATTGACTAGTAATGAACAAGGATGCTGTCAGTGCTGGAGTAGAAGCATCCATCCAGACAGAAGCAAATGGACTCTTTTGCACTGAATTCCTATCAGTTTAGTCAGGGTCACTCTGCCTCTTCTATACTTTTGATTTTTTGTTGTGTGTTCAGTTGGCACAGCATTGACTCAGGATTGATGTGGAAAACAAATGTTTTTCCTAGACTCTGGGGATTCTGAAAATGAGAACATGTGTTTTACAGGTATTACTGAGCTCTAAATAAGAGCCCTGTCAAGACAAAAATAATTTCAGCCAAACTACACTCATCCTTTGGGCCACATTCTGGTCCTAGTTAAATGAAGAGAAATACATCAAGGAAAATTTGTGAGATGCAAACCTGAGGTACAAAAGTCCCAACTCAGTAAATTGTTCAAGCATATGCTTATGCTAATCCCAGCAAAAGTTACCTTCAGCATGTGCTAGACTCTCATTGACACATCCAGCACATGCAAAAAGTTAAGCATGTGCCTAAGAGTTTTGCTGAACAAGGTGTCCTATTGATTTGAGGCTGAAAGCAAAGTATAGCAAAAGAAGATCTTTGCCAGGATGACAAAAATCAGTGAGTTCCTCACTGTATAAATAACCATATCACATTAGTAAGAACACAAGTGAGTCTACATGAAGACCAGATTCAGCAGAAAAAGAACAACAAAAAAAAAACCTTAGTATAGGAAACAAAGTTGTTCAATAGAATGTCAGGGGTAGAACCAAAAGGCTAGGAAACTAGCACAGCTTTGGGCTATGTGGTGGCTGGAATAGCACTGCTTATTTGAGAAATCTGTGGAAGATGGCAAATACATACTGTCTGGACATAAGTCCACTTTGCCATTTTTCCCTAGCTGGCATGTACTTGAACACACTTTGCCTTTGCAGACTGAAACAAAAGCTCTCTACAAATTCTATATGCCATATTCTCATTTTCATCCCTTTAGTCATGCCTATTTATCTGCAATCCCGTGCAGCAGAATATCCATCTCTCCAGTAACTCTGCAACTCAGTAGTACAGAGGGTCAGGTGGGCTTTCCTAATGAAGGCCACGAGTTTCCAAAAGATTTGCACTGTTGAGTTTCCTTGGGCACTTGAATATCTTCCCTTCAGGAAGGCCTCTGACACTGCAAAGACCTTGCAGGACAGATGAGACAGAAAAAGGATGGCAGAGAAACAAGAGATTTGCCCCAAAATCACCCATCTTAGTTGCAGAATAGAGATTATAAAACAGGTCTTTTGTAAACTCCTCCAGCATATATCAACCACAAGGCCAGCTCTCGTTTAAGTATCTATAATATCCCAGACAGATTAATGAGGATGGAAAGGGACCATGCCTTGATGTTGAGTAGATTATTTGACTACTAACACTGTTATTGTGGAGGGACAGTACAAAATGAAGGAGCAATTCCATACTTGGGAGCTGTACATGTGAGATTTGTTTGGTATAGGTCTAGGGGGAAATGTCACACCTCTTGTGTTGCAGTGCCTCAAAGTCAAATTGTTGTGCAGTTCCCGCTATTCCTACCCCTCGGAATATATAACAGTGTGTTATAGAGCAAGCATGAAATTAGGCTGGAGACTTCACATGGACCTAAGAACAAGAAAATACAATTGGGGATATGGCTGCCTAAGCCCTTAGATCTTTGTGAAGAACCCAGCCTTACAGCACAATTCATGCAGCAGTGAATTCGGGAATTGCCCTGGCTTGGCACGCGCAGAAGCGGGAAGAGTTCACCGACCCTCACCTCTCAGCTTGTGTTTATCGCACTGTGAGCGTTCAGTCAGGTCCACACCCAGAAGTTAGTGAGTCTACGTGGCCACAGGTGCTGCTGGCAGGCTGCAGCCAGTTCCTGCTGGCCAAGGGGCTGGAGGCTGCAGCAGCATGGAGCAGAGCCAGCAAGTGCCTATGGAAAAGGCCAGCTCCCCTGTTGGGGATATTTGCTTCATTTCCCAGACCTTTGAGCTAGGCAGTCCCAACACCCTTGAGCCATCACTATGTGATGCTTGCCAGTTCTTTGCCTGAAAGTCATGGCAAGAAGAAACATACTTTAAAGAGGGGGGAAATATTCCAGTGGTGGCAGAGTTGTTAAGATTGTCCTGGTTTATTTCCATGTCATTTAAGTTGAGCCATGAGTTTTTCCTGTGTATGTGTTTATATGCAGGAATTCTTCCAACATGAAAGGTTTCTTTCAAGAGTGTATAGCTAGATAATGTTGTGCACAACCTGGTACAGCCTGCCTATTTAAGGGGTGTAGACCATTACAGCTCCATACAGGTTCTCATGGAACAGAGAAAAGCCTACTCCCTCCTTTTGGCCCAGTTATTCCCTTCCTCACTTGAGCCACCCCAACACACCCAGGTTTAAGAGATCAATCACTGCCTTTATCAGGGAAACAGGAAAGCTCCTTCTTTCCAGTACTCCAAAACAACAATGCTGCATCTCCCTGCTTCTCTCACACACACTGCAAGCAGTTTCCTGAGCATCCAGGATAGCAAACTGGTGTCTCCTCCTAGGACACACCTCTCAGCCTGTTGAGCACTTCTTGGCCCTGCAGTGTGGCTACTTACCATTACCTGGGTCTTACTTCTAGTAAGAAACATAAAAGCACCTATGAAATGCTGCAGAGAAGGGCAGACAAAGAACATGGCCAATTATCATAATTTGTAATTCTCTATTCTATTGTAAATATGTCTTGTACATATGTGGATGTTTTCATTATTTACTGTCTTTATGGATATTGTGTTAAATGAGACGCTCTTAGTTTATTGTGTAACACTGTAAATAACATAACATCCTTTATTATTTATGCATAGGCATCTAACACTCAGAGAAAGTTATCCTCATATTATTTTAAGATATATGTCAAAAAGATGTTGCATTTTTCCTTTTGCTTTGAAAAAATTGTAATATATCCTCTTTTTCCCCTCTTTTCCTTTAAAAAAAAATGAATGCTAATTTATTGTTCAGGAGAGAAAGGGGATGTAACTGAAAGGCAAACTGTTCAAAGAACATGCTGTGGAAGCCACAAGCTACTGATAAACTAAAGAATTTATTACCCCAAATACAGCAATAAGTAATGTTGATTTATTAAGGTTTTGTTATTCATTTTCAGTAAAAGAGGTGCTGGATTAAATTGTTGATGTGTGGTCCTGGCCCAGCTGCTCAGCAGACTGTGCCAGGTCACTAGCTACCATCTTTCTGTATCTAAACACTGTTGTAAAGGTCTTGTTCTATTGTTGTGGACCCCTGTTCCTTGAGATTTCTGGCTCATCCCTGTGGGGGTGTCTGGCAGACACTCTTGCTTCTACAAATATTTTTAGTTTCTTAAGTTAGAATTATTAGCTCTACCCTGACCATTACTACTTAAGATGGATGGGATCTGGGGAGAGGGAGGAGTTGGGGGGGCAGAAATGACACAGTCTTGGGACTGTGGGAGGCTGCTCTACAAAAATGTCACCTCACTGTTCAGCAACAGTCAATAAAGCAAAGCAGATACTGGGAACTCTTAGATGGCACCACCATGCCACTGTATAAAATCATGATTTGTGCCAGTTATAAATATAATGAGTGGTCCTGGTCTTCTTGTCTCAGGATAGAAACAGTATTACAGGGAAGGATTTGAGGGGCAACTCAGGTGAATAAATATCTGGAGCTGGTGAGGTCTGGGGAGCACTGGGTAGGCTGACTATCATTATTCAGAAAGAAAGGACCGCAGAGAGAAGATATTAAAGGTCTGTTGAAACATACTTATCTTGTAGAAGGTAAGAAAGGACTGGATGTTTAATACCTCTTCCAATAAAAGAAATGGAGTTACCAATCAAAACTCCTGGGTACCGTATTCCCAGAAAGATATAGCTCTTCATGTAAGGGGTAGGAAACTTGGAGAATTACTTGGTGCAAGGGACTGTGGATTGTAAAAGTTTCCATGGGTTCATGGTGGGGGCCAGATCTTAGGCATTAATCCCACGAGGATTACTAAATCCATGAAAAACACATCAGATGCAGGAAATAACTGAACTGAAAACATGTGGAGATTGCATAAATTGGAAGTATTGTGTATACTAGTGCTGCTCTTACCCTTCTCCAACTCTCTGCCACACTTAGAAAGAAGGAGGGCAGATATCCGATCTCTCTGTGCTTACGTGATATAAGTATGTAAAGCCATTTGCTCTTAACGAGCATTAAACAAAAGAAGAAAATCTAGGCATGAGCAGAGGAGAGAGGAATGCACTAAAAACGTCTTGGATGTGTTTCACATCCATTTGTTCCCAGGGCTAGCGCTCCCAGGCCTACCTGTGGGTGCAGAATGAGATGCCAAACTGAGAATGGATGGAGAAATGGGAGGATGGAGGGACAGAGGGATGGAGGGAGGGAGAAACAGAGACAGGGAGGGAGGGAGGGAGGGAGGGAGGGAGGGAGGGAGGGAGGGAGGGAGGGAGGGAGGGAGGGAGGGAGGGAGGGAGGGAGGGAGGGAGGGAGGGAGGGAGGGAGGGAGGGAGGGAGGGAGGGAGGGAGGGAGGGAGGGAGGGGGACAGATGGAGGGAAGGAGGGACGGAGGGAGGAAATGACTGGCAAGGGTTTTCTGTCACTCTCCCTCTTTCCTGGTTCTCAACACAGAGAGTAATGACCTCGTGGTCCAGTCTGATCTCAGTTTCCCTCAGACAGCTTCCCTGTCTTTCTTTTCATGTGGAGGAATCCTGTGGCTGGAAGGCTGGATGCTTAGGCTATTTGCTTCACCTGAATGCCTTAGCTGTATATGGTCTTGTCACCTCACAATCAGCCCCAAGCTAGCACATTATGGCACAGTGCTACAATGGAGGAAAGGATGGTCCTTCCATTGCAGGATGTTGAAATGGACTGCTTTGAGAGGACAGACCTGTCCTCAGGCATTCCCACTGTCCTTTCATGCATGGAAGTGGAGGTAGACAATTTCCAAAGCAATTAAGTACCATAAGAACCACTCAGAGTCAACAGAACCAAGGACCTCATGACACATTTGATACAATAGGGCTTTAGGGAGCACATCCTTGTGTGTCCCAAATGTCTGTCCTTGCAAAAGTTGTTTGTCAGTCCATGCTGTCTTTATCCTATTGGCTTTCTCTGCCAAGCTTCTGCCTCTGCACTTCCCCACAATGTCTGGAAGCAGATGGCGTCAGGGAGCACTATAGGAAAATCAAGCAAACCCTTCTCATTTCTGCAGCCCACAGCTGGGTATGCTCTTAGCATGCCAACTCCATCCAGTTATGAGCACATGATTTGAAGAATGCATTCCCCAAGTTAATCCTCTCTGTCTCAGTTACAACTGATGGAAAGAAAACTATCTCAAATGCCTTGAGAAGTTGCAGTTAGTCAGTGATGATTAACCTGTCCAAAGTGACATGGACTGTGCCTAGGTTATGAGCCTGATAACTCTTCTTTACTGACAACAAATCCTTGACAATGGCACTTTCAGGGCTGAATCTCATTCTACCTTCCAAAAAAAAAAAAAAAATCAGAGCCTTAGGGATTTCTGATGTTACAACCTTTTGCTGGAGTTATTTCAGAGTAGCTCTCATGACAAAAGTTCTACTGATTGCAAAAATTATTTCACATGTCTCCAGACTAAAGCTGCCAGGAGAAATGTCATAAATCACTGACATCCTCCTGATGTCCCCATTTCCACACATGAAGACAAGGACTAAAGGACAGTTCAACACTTCCAGCAAAGAGGTGGAACAAGATCAGGCCAATGCACATCTGGAAAGGTTGCCATGTCACTGGGGTTGGGCACAATATGGTGACTCCAGAAGGTATTTAGAGTGCTGCACTTTCTAAGCATCACAGAGATTGTCAAAACCTGAGACAAAGCCTTCAGCATGAATGGAATAATTCTCTTGAAAGCTAGACCTTACTCTCTAAGGTTTTAACTCCAGAAGGTAGCCAAGCACCAACTTTAGTTGGAAATTGGACTTTTAATGTAAATGGCAGCTGCTAAGTTTCCACTTAGGTTTTCCCCCCTTGGGGATAGCAGGAGTTCCCTGCACTGGATGTAATAATGCCTTAGGAACTAGAGAGGAACCCTGGCAGCAGTGCATAGCAAACACCTGAAATAAGGCCAGCTCATTTGATGACAGCAGCAGAGGAGGTGTCAAGGGAGTCTTTGCAAGGTTGTATGCACATCAGTTGGTAGGGAGTACAGCGATTGTTAACAACTGATTAAGTCATTACTCTGGTAATGGCCAATTTGGAGCCATGCTTCAGAAGCCAGATATTGTGTGGGAGGTATTTTAACTTACCCTGCACATTACTGCATCAGTTGGGTTATGCATTCTCTATGTGTACACACACACATACACAGTCTCTCAGTTTTCTGTAATGATTTCCTGATGTTCAGTGCATGCTCGGTGACAGGAAAGGAAAAAATGTCACAACAAGACCATTCAGCAGCTGCAAAACTGCCTGCATCCAAGAGAAAACACTTTCTCATCTCAGAGAGGAAAAAATTGAGGGTGGTATTTGTCCTGCACAGCTGTGAAAATACAGAAAGGGAATGCCTCTTTCTTCCCAATTGGACAGGCTGGGTCACTGATTGCAGAGGAGCTTTCACGGGGCCACAGCTGAGATGGGACTGGTGAGTTAGAAGATTGAGGTGACTCCAGCTAGGGTAAAGGATGGCCATGTGCCTCTCATTTCACTGAAATAACCCTAGAACAATGGATTGAATCCCAAACAAAAAAAAAAAGAGTCCCAAATACTGTGTCTTGGGCCTTCTATATGTGGCAAAGAGAGACAATTTCCAAAGAGCAATTATTGTCCCATATTCTGGTCCTCAGGATGTTCCCATTTTGTGCCCCCTTCCTCACCCTCAAGGGCCCAAAGCTGAGTGTGAGGTGAGTCAGACAGTAATGTATATGAGAAGACCTGTGCTCAATGTGTATGGGAAGACCTGTGGCTAGAGCAGCATTCCTAGAAAAAGCAAAAGGAACTACTAAACAGTGCTGTGAAAGCAGTAATCCAAAAATAAAGGCCAATTAGGAAATAAAGGTGACTTAGATGAATGCCACAGTATAAATCCAGGAACCTGAAATTCAGCATACTGTTTTAAAATCATCTCCTAATCAATGCTCCAGAAAACAAAATAATCCTAGTGATACATGAACCATTTTAATAATTAAAAATGCCCTGTAATTCAGTCAACTTAGTTAGCCATCTGCACACACCATCTTATCATATACACCTAAAACATGCAGTATTTATCTGATGGCTAATGATTATGAAATAAAGCTGAAAGTAATAAAACTCCAAATAAGAACTGGCAGACTACAGCTATCGTGTGTCTGTTTTTATAATCAACCTCTCAGTTGTCATGGTAAATCACACATTCTGAGTCATATCAATGGAATAGCAGAAAGGAACTCTTATGTAGTAAGCCTATTAGGTTGATTTCCAAGTGCCAGCATCCTTCAAATAGAACATCCATGGCCAGTTACAAACTCTGTTTACTGAGATAACAGAATGGAAGTTCACGTAACATAAAGTCCAGGTAAGAGGATTATTATTGCAGTGATTCTACACACAGCTCTTTATTTTGCGGTCCAATACAGTCCAGAGCTTATCTAATTATTTCTGTTTCTCTCAAAATTAGTTAAAATTGCCATTTTAGGGCTTAAGATGGAAACCATGGTATTTTTAGCAAACTTCACTTTCTGTTTTACAACTGCATTTGACTGACAAGAGCTGTACTGGCTCAGCAGCAAAGCAGCTCTCAGCTTGGTCCCGATGTGATTGCACTAGGCCTTCAGCTGCAGGGGAACAGCATGCTTTCCACTCCTCCTTTGTTATTTCACCAGGATCACATCATCAATGTCAGCACGGCTGCTCTTAGAAAAGATTTTTGGTTCATGATCTAAAAGAGCTGATTTTGTCTGTTTCCCACCTCATTTCCATATGTATGCACCACATCGTTTAGATTTTAAAACATTAAAAGAACTGGGGAGGGGTGGGGGGAATAACAAAGCCGATGCCATGAGATTCTGTCTCATAGAAGAGAAATAAAAGACAAACAGCTTTGCCAAAGTGTCCACATTTAGCTTCCTCACATACACTGAGCAAGATACTCTTCATCTCAAACTGCAGTGGTGGGAAATAGACCATACTGCCTGTGGAAACTGGTGATGCTGAATTTCAGAGCAGAGACTCGAGCCCCCTTGCAGTCTGTCAACCAGAGGCCTGGATGCCCGGGAGTTCCAAAAGTATTTCAGAGCCTTGCTCTAAACAGACAGCTGAGTGCGTTGAAGTGCGTCAAGCCCTTGGCATGTGTGGAGGTTCCAAAGGTCAGCCATCCTTGGTTGCAACTTGCTTTCAGGGGTGTTAAGTGCTCCCACACTGGCAGGGAAGACCCTCGGCTTGAAGTCACCTAGCCAGAGCTTTCACCCTGAAGCAAGCTGACACGCTCAGGATAGCAGCAGTGCTCCTTCCAGCCCAGGGGAGGAAACAAATGCACAGCTTGACTTTCTGTGTGTTGGCCTGAAACCAGACACTGTGTCAATACTCTGCTATGACAGCTATGGTAGCAAGAATTACTTCAGAACACAGGCATCCAGTGACTTAGAAGCTGAACAATCTCTTGCACCAAAGAGCAAATGTTTTCCCTGATTTCTTGGAGGGGTGGTGGGTGGGAGCTGAGACGATGAAATGCAATGGAAACCTGCAGCCTGCAGGCTGGGTTAGCATCCTTCAAAGCCTGGGGGCACAAAAAGCGCTCAGCAGCAGATGGTCTCACCCACTACCAACACGGAACCTCTCCCTTGTACATCTGAGCATGACATGAGTGTCCAGTGACTGCAGTTTTGTAACCAGCTGTTGCATTCACCTATAGATAAACATTGTACCTATGTAGCAAGAACTTGCAGGATATTATCCACTGCCCATGCAAGATATTTATTTTGCCTAAAGCATGTAACTGCACTTGTCCAACTGTTGACTCTCACAGAGGACTCCTTAGTAACTCCAAAGGTGTGATCTCTCTGTGAGAGTCCTCCAGATTTTGCAAGCTGGTATCCCTCTAAGTGGACAGGACATCCTCTTTGCTGCTGATGGCAAAATAGCAGTGACAGCAGAGAGCCAAGCATGCCCTGGCCACAAGGCTACTTGGCTAGACTTGTGCTCTACAGATGGCATTTCTAGGAATTGCTGAAATATCTCTATGGCTAAACATAGTGGTCCTAACTCTCAGTCTTGTACTGAGGCTAGTATAGCCATCTCACCATCTCTCTCACCAAGGTATTTTACTCAGTCCAAGTACAAAATTACCTATATTGTATATGCTGAATTCTGTCTCTCTGGAACAGCCTTTTCCACTATTGCATTAAACGAGCAAGATGCCTGAAGTCAGATTCTGGAGGAGGGGCTTGGGAAAGTGCAAAATCTCTCAAGTAGCTGGGGAAAAAGAATCCTACCTATGAGCCATTAATGCTTTTGTTCATCCCTAAAGAAAAAAGAAAAAAAAAAGTTGTTCACTTTTAACATTTCATAGAAATGAAAAGAACTGGGTTAAATGCATGGAGTCTTCACCCCTGCCCTTCCCAGGAGAAACTTCACTACTTTTCTTGGTCTTTCAAGAGTAATAATTTGCCCTGGAGCAGAAAACCTTCTACAAGGATTGTAGCCCTGATTTGCATGTGCTGATTAGCCTCAGTAGCACCACAGTTTTGTTGTGCAGATGAGCACTCTGAAGCCCCTCTAAAGGTAATGTATATTTCCTGCCTTCATTCACAAAGCTGCAGAGGTCTGGCAGCTTGTGAGTTACTGTTTTGATAATAGTAGTCACTAATTCAATGCCTGGTATTAAAAATAGGATTGCTAATTGTACTAATAAGTGACAGTGATAATATCACAGTGCTATGTAGTACATAACCTTGTTATAGCTGAAGTTTGTTACCATGCTTTTGGGTTCTCTCTCAGCTAATCTGCAGGAAGTTTCAGCTGCAAATGGCCTGTTTGAAGTATGAAATACCAATCCCATGCAATGTCGAAATACTTGAAATTACCCCAGAAAATAAATCTATCTGACCCTATTGCCATTACTAGAAAGAGAGAGGAAAATATTTCTGCTGGTGGGTGAAAGACAACAAAGCTGCTTGGAGTGCTCAGTAATACAGTCTAGTCGTGTTCCATGATGTCTGAAGATGACTTTCTAGGGTGCATGTGAAAGAGGCCATGACCAGCTTCAAAGACAAGGAGGCAATCATCTCTCTGCTACTCTCATTTTCTATTGACTGCCGAGTAATTCTGCTTGGAGTAATTCTCCATGTGGGGTAGGGCAAGAAGCTGACCAGCAGTCAGTATTTAGTACCTTTGGGGAAGAAAGGCAGGAACAGTTCTGAAGGCATAACTGAATTGGATCATCAGCATCTTGCTGATGAGAGAGAGCAAAAATTCAGCATAGCTCTAACACTTAGGGATGCCCCACAGCTATTAGGGACAGCACCACAGTTCTTTGGGCTGAATAGATGGGACTTGCAGCTCTGTTTTGAGCTCACATGTGGAACTCGTTTCCTTAACACCTACATGCAGCAGCCAGAGTGCAGTGGCCCAGGACAGGACAAGTGCTTTAATTATTTAATAGAAAGCCAATTCTAGAGGGGCTGTGCAAAGCACTCATCTCTTCTGTCTCCTACATTAACAGGAGCACATTTGCTGCACATCAAGGGCTAGTACTAAAAGGAGGAACAAAACACGTGGGACTATTGTATTATCCAGCTTCATTAGATAGAAGATTGCTGTTGAAGAAGCAGCAGTTTTCTTGTCCATTGCAAACAGTTATGCGCAGCGGCCAGCACCAGCATGACAGAAGTTACCCCTGTGTGATCAGGAGGATCACACAGGAAAATAAATGGAGGAAAATAAATGTGAAATGAAACAGTCAGTAAGGCAGTCTGCCACACTG
Source organism: Molothrus ater (assembly GCF_012460135.2). Taxonomy (NCBI): domain Eukaryota; kingdom Metazoa; phylum Chordata; class Aves; order Passeriformes; family Icteridae; genus Molothrus; species Molothrus ater. The sequence continues at coordinate 44,389,610 of NC_050511.2, forward strand.
CAGGGAGAGGTCTGCTTCCCTCCTGGCACTGATACCCCCCACAGCAGAAAAAAATATGACAATGGATTTCAGCAATTAGTAGCAGTAGGCTTCCAGAAACTGAAGACTTTCCTCATTTACTCTACAAATGGAGAAACAGTGACTTTACTCGTTGGCTGGGGCATGTTTATATGGCTGTCCACTAATGACTCCCAGGCAGTGGGCCAGTCAGCAGGCCTGTGCCACATCTGAACGGTGCTCACTAGAGCATTCTTGCATCCTTGCCACTTCTGAGTAGAAACACACTCATCTTCCAAAACACCACCTAAGTGGTGACCTCAGACAACAAAAGCACACTAGAAAACAACAAACTGTTCTTTACACTCAGAGGGGGACAAAGTTTTGCCTTTTGATCTTTTGCCCATTAATTTCTCTTTGATATCTCAACTTAACTCTTCTGCTCCACTTCAGGGTGGCTGCAGCCAAAGCAGCTTCTGAGAAAAATGTTGTTCCTGTTTTGCCACACTTAATCCCAACCTAGGCAGCTTTTCACCTGCGGAAGACTACAATTTTGTCCCTGCAGGGGGATTAGCAGCAGACCAATTAACATTTTCTTGCTGACCCATAGGACCCTGGGAGTTGGTAAACTGGGTTTTTCGAGGTATGCTGTGGCTGTCTTGCAAGGATAGACAGTAATTATCAGGTTGCACTTTGGCACTGCCAGTTTTGTCACTTCTGTGACATGGCCTATAGGTTGGGCCATGCCTCAGCCCAGAGGCTCAGCTAGGCTCTCACAGACCATCATCTCTCTGCAGTTATAGATGGAAAACAAATTGGTGTATATGGCCAGAGAAGTCCTCCTACGTTAGCCACAAGGAAAGGAGTGGTCCACCTGCACAGGGACAGGCACTGTGAAAGCTGAATCAAGGACAGGCACTGTGAAAGCTGAAGACAGACCCAGGCAGACAGTTCTTCAGTGGCATGCCTTGCCCCTTGGCCATACCTGTTGTTTTCACCATTAACAACCTCTGTCCCCCACAATTTCTGAACCAGTACCTGGTCTCAGTAGAAGGACCCCAGAAGCATTTATATCTGATACTAGTTGTTGTAGCTATAATTACTAAAATCTACATCTCTGTCAACAATTTGACTCACGCAAGGTCATATGATGGGGGAGGCTGCTCTAAACCATTGATATTCTATTGCTTCCCTACCTTAATTTGCACAAAATGAAGCAGAAAGTCCCTTGCTCCCTAGCTGTTCCAACTTCTTCATTAAAAACATCTCTCAAAAACATATCTGCAATTCTAAGAATTTTTCACTTGAAACTGCACTTAGAAAAAGAATCATAAAGGCCTTAATCATGTTGAAATGTATTGTCTGGTTTCTTTTTCAGTTGAAGGAGCTAAGTTACATTCTGGTTTCCATTCAATTGCAAGAGAAATAAAAGACCCTCCTGGAAGTGGGAAATAACCTAAGCAAGGTAAAAGTCAAGAAGGTTAATTAATTTTTTTTTTTTTTAACTGTGCATTGAAGTGCAGCCCCTTAGAAAGTAATTTTCTGGATGTGTAGACAGTGTTGCTGTAGGCAACAAGAGTAAGCTAGAAATTTGATCAGATTGCTGGTCTCACTTTAATGCTGACCTATCCTATCCAGTGCTATTCATGCATTTAAAAACTCTGAGAGAGGGCAGGCAAAGTCAATTTCAGATTAAGTGTGCTGAAGGCTAAATGAATGCTGTAGGAAAGGGTTTCCAGAAGTTATGGACAAAATAAAAGGAAAACCAAAGTATTGTCTTAGTTGCAAATAAGTCCCTGTAGCGTATTTATTCTATCTTATGCAGGGAGATATCCAGTCTTTGAACAGTGCCAGATGATTAATTTTGAAATTATTGGGATCTTTAGAAAGAAATCTGTTACATCTCCAGTATTTCACCTATTTACCAGCTATATTAAATATTTTCTTGGGTGTATTGCTCAAGTGGCACTGTCCTGACTGCAGAAATGCAGACAGCACACATATGGATTGTTCAAATGATTCAGTACTCAACCTAGTAATGCTAGTAATGCTGAGGCCAGCAAACAAAGGTCTGTTTACTGCAAAGTCTCATATAGAAAGGACATACTAAAAGGAGGCAGAGAGACTGGAAAGGTAGGTGTTAGTCTGTTTAGTAATGTCAGCTTTCTCAGGCCGTTTAATGGCAGACAATAAAAAATTGTTTCAAGGACACTGGCTCAGCTTTGGCCAAGGCATCTCCTCTATGAGCCTTCTGGAATGACTGAATTCAGTTATCTTCTTCAAATGCACAATTTCTTTCTCCATTGCCTGGGAGGAATGGATCTGCTTTCTCCAGCATGCACTGTGCTGTCTTGCATCTGCCCATTCCTGGTCTCTCACTGAGGGACTTCAGGATAAGGCACTTCAAGTGGATGGGAATATTCCCTTATAGCTTTGAACAGACCAAGTCTATTCAAAGCAGAGTATCTATAGCCAGCTACACAGCTCTTCCCTTCCAGGACTCAGCCACCAGTTTATAGCTGAAAATGCTATGTCATCTGGCTCCCAGGCTGACATATTTTATGCAGAAATCCCAGCAGAGGGGTTCCTTTTCACCACAGAGGTCTGAATTCAAGCTCACTCTGTGGATTAATCACCCTAATATCCTGAGCTGATATTGCCTGGAAGACAAATACAGCAGAGAAGCTTGGTGGCATCTACCAAATGAGGCTTTGGGATGGAAAGCATACAGTGAACAAGTTAAAAAGCAAGTGTACTAACCAGAGAGAAGACACAAGCCCAAATATATAAAGATCAAAAAATCTACTGTGCTCATGACAAAACAGAAGGGCAAAGAAACAGCAAAATTGCAAACATCTCATCCACCATGCTGTTACACTCAGTGGAAGTGGAGTCTGACAGGGCCACAAACTCCAGACAATTTTACCCAGCCTTTGGGACCTTTGGGACCCCTTGAAGGGCTGGATTTGCACATGTATGCAAGGCATGAATCAAACATTGGCCATTTTCTACAGTCCAAAGTAGCAGACAGAGTACATGATCAGGTAGGTAAGGGAGTCCATTTTGACCTAGATTTTCAAAGGTAATTTTTGTCCGTTCCTGTTTTTTAAAAAAACCTTTATTTATTTCCTTGTTTCAGGATGACATCTCTCCCAAAACTGGGCACAATCTTTGATTTCGGGGCAGAAAAATATGGATCTGCTTGTGTGACTAGCATTTTTATGGATGTCTATGTGTGTTAACAGAAGCACGGTGTATCTGTTTAAACTGTTTCAGCAGCTCAGAGAGTTAGGGTGTCAGATTTTTTTCAGATTAGTCCTTTTAGCAGCTGATAACATATGGTCTGAACTGAAAGGCTATGATGTAAGCCTTGCAAAAAGCCTGAAAGGCAAATTAAGCAATAACACGGTTGGTGCTCTGGCATCATAACAAACTGTTTTTCTTTCTAAGAGGTGCACAGTGGGGAGAGGTATTCCCTCCCCTTCACTCTTCTTGCATTCACCCTCAGGCACAAGATGACAGACTCTGTGCTAAGTATCTCAGGCTGCTCAGTACAGCTGAGGGTACCAGCTGTCCTGCTGGCAGACCCCAACAGCTTGACAGAAGGACAGCACCTGGAGGAGCTGGCAGCCTCATTTCCTCTCCCCCTGGGCTCCTCCAGTCCACCCCACAGCCATGTAGGAAGGGCATCCCAAAGATGTGAGCCTAGGGAGAGGAGAAGAGAGAGAGAGGGAAAGGCAGGGAGGAGAAGACTAGGGAGTTGGATTAAGAAGGAATGAGAGACTGCTTTAACTCTAGACCAGTCACACTTTTCCTGGTCACCATTGCCTTGTGGATGGATAGAAGGCAGATACAGCACGTGGAAGAGGACAGGACAGCATGGGAACACAGGACAACCCTTCTGCCCGTGCACCCTCTGTTTACAGCCAGAAGGCTGAGATGGGCTTTGCCGGCTGCCTCCACTGTGCTTGTTTCTTGCTGCAATCCAAGAGGTTTGGGAAGGAGACAGAAAAATGACAGGGAGAATGAAACAGAGAAGGACACTGCTGGCCATTATAGTCCGGGACAAAGAGCCACCAATCAGAGCTCAAGAGAGTAGGAGGGGGAAGGGGACCATTACTGGGGACAGCTGGAGAATTTGCTCAGGCAATAAGCAGAGGCCTGCCCTGAGCCCTGCCAGGAGCATTAGCAATGCTGTCTCTCCTGGTCAAAACAGGGACAACTTCTCTTAAGACCCAAAACCTGGTACTGTCTGACCTAACATTACATGGTTTCTTTCTGAGAGGAGGTCTGCTCAAAGCGGGACTGAGAGGGGGAACGCAGGGCAATAACTCCCTGCCTGCTCTGGGGAGCTGGCAAGGGGTGCTCAGTGGCAATTTCAGGATTTCAGGATGCCCTGGTGATGCTTCAGCTGGCACCCACCACCTGATCAAAGAGGGCTGTGGTCACACACCAGTAACCATGAGGTCGCCTCACTGCCATGCTCCTGCTTAAGCAATTTGCTGGGAGAGGAATAAAATATGCCCCCAGAATGGTCAAAGACCTGCCAGGATGCCAGGGAGAGGTGTGGTGTGGAAGAAACAGGAGAGATCTGTGCAGTCAAGAAAAGCTCCATTGTTGCATTGAATCCTGAGACTTCCTGAAGTCCATCTTCATGTTCCAGTGGCAGTGCCAGCATAACAACTCCCAAAGCTAGCCCGATGCTTTTCTGGATCCTTGTAAATCTATGCTGGCCTCAGTAACAAAGTGCAGATACACATTGGAACATACAGGCATATCCTGTGCTGTAATGCTGTGGTGAGGGAAACTCCTGTTTTTGAAATCATTGTACTACCTAGCTGAACTGCATAAAGTTCAAATAACCTCTACTGGCTGTAGTCTAGCCAGGAAACCTCGACCTCTGGAGTGAGGTCATTAAAGCCAAACTTCTGGAAGCTCAGAGGTGTTTAGAGAGCCTGTTAATTACTGTACTAATCCTTTAGACAATGCTGGCTCCCGGCACTTCCGGAGCATTAGCACTTTAGTAGCACTTGAGCCCAGACCACTCCACTCCCCCCTGACAGGAGTACCTCCTGATGAAATTACTGCCAGCATCTTTTCCAAGTCCACACGCGCATAAGTAAGGCAGTCAGGAGGCTCACAGGGTGTCAGAAGCTGGCCCTGAGCATTTCTTTACAGATGTGAGTCCTTTTTGTCTCATTATCTGGAGCTGATGTCATCTGTTTGCTGTGTTAGTCTGACTCTTATGAAGCCTCAGATGGTTCCTACCCACTGTGGAACAAGCTGCCTATTTTTTCCAAAATCATGTCTCTTCTAACACCTTAACCTTGTAGGTTCAGCAAGCCAACAGGTCAGCAGAAAGACAGAGCACTCTGGATCCTGAGCATGGGTTTAATGATAGTGTGGAAATCAAATGCCGAATCCATGAAAAATGCCTATGACAAAGTATGAACAACCATGATCACAGTAACACTGGGAATAGAGCTCATCAAAACAGTGGTATTCATTCAATCAGACAGTGTCGCTGCTGCCCAGCAGCTCTCGCTCTTTCCAGCTGGGCACTTACATTCTCAAACACAAGCCTTCCTTACAGGAGAGCAAGCGATGCCCCTACACAGCAGAGGTAGTAGCAGTGGTTTTTGGACCCCTTGTAGTCACTGATCTTTGTCTTGCTGATTTTCTAGCAGGTTTACAGGGCCATGGTTAAAAAGCAGTCACAAGTGGTTTGTGTTACTGCATCTACTGTAGCAACATACATCAACTACCACTCTATCATGGACATGAGAATGCTGCTTAGAACTTCTGGCCATCAGACTTCTTGACTGGTACTCCTTCAGCCCAGCACATACAATTTCCCAAGGACATTTAGGCATACCAATCTCACTGATTAGGCACTGAGGTTTCCAGCACAACTGTTCACATAGTGGGAGCCCCAGGGGCCCTCGGGGATTCCCTACTGTCTCACTGACTATACCTGCTACTCTGCAGGCAGCTCAGAAAAGTCCAAGAGCAGAAATTGAATTCATGCCCATGTTTAACAATGAGTGCAGTGTCTCCTGGATAAGGCCTTACCCAAGGACTGGCATTTGCCTGGCTTTGAAATTCACACGGCATAGAACATGCCGCACAAAGCATGGTGAGACAGAGACACAGTCCCTATTAGCAGGGCCTGTACCTATTGACAGGCATTAACTGTTATGGCAGATGTTACTCTGGGGGGAAAATAATATTTGAATTAGAAAAAAAGAAAGGAAAAGTAAGAAAAACCTCTCTGGCAGCCAGCTGGGAGAGAGGCAATGGAGAGTCAAGTGTCCTTTTCCTGTTTTTATCTCCAGGGCAGCAGATGATCCCCTGTAACACTTCACCACAACAGTCATAGAGTTTTTCATTAGTCATCTAGACTCCCTCCTGGTACTCCCTGCTTATGGGATGCTGCACACACTAAAGCACCGCTTGCTCAGGTGCAACTGTTGCACATTGCCTGGTTGCTCATCTTTGCACTTACATAAAACAGGCTCCCAAGTATAAATCAAAGCAACCACAGGCAGGGAAAAATGGGGAAAGCAGGCATAAGTCTCAGATTTGTGGCAGTCACTTTCTGCGGGAGCACTGCACAGCACAGAGTCAAGGCTGCACGACCATGAGAACAACAGCAAAACAACAAAAAGAGAACACTCCAGCAGAGGATCTGCAAAACACAATGATAACACCTTGGGGGTAAAATTGCTGAGTTGCAATTAGAAGGCAGGCTGCACAGTTGCAAGTTTCAACTTGCAGCAAGTCTATCTGCAAAAGCCTTTGACCTTAAAAGAGTGAAGGCACTTACCGTACCCTGCAATCAGCAGCTTCAGCAGGGAAAATTGCAGAAGCCTTGCATTGGAGTAATCACTAAGGTAGTTCATGAAGTGCTATTTTTCACTTTGAGAAAAGAAGGCCAAAGTTGCTGCCTCATACCTGGTATAGAACCATCAATGCAAGGATCTGAGCTGCTCTCTTCCCCATCCCATATTGCTGCCATGTGTCTGTGTCTGCTCAGCACAGGACTGTGCTCTCTTGTGCAAAGACAGGAGCACTCTGTTTAGGAGCTGGACAAGTGTTTATGCTGGGGATCCAGAGAGAGGTTACCTTTTCTGGCTCTGCTCTAGTCCTCTGCAGCTTGCTTGTGCCAGGCTTAACCAGCTGTAAGCTTGTCCTCTTTCTTCTGGTGCTAAAGTCTCTTTACTCATTGCTTTGAAAAGTCTCTGCATCTGATCTGAAAGCAGAGAGTCAGAGGTGTGTTACTTAGCTCTTTCCGCAGACCTGAGCAATCACTCCACCATGTGGAGTGTCCTCAGCCACTCCACCAGAGCAGAGATGTCCTCAGCCAAATGATAGCACTTGAGCCATTGTTTAAGAGAAAATTGGGGCCTTCAGGAAAGTGTAGCAAATTAATGGATATTACAGACTAAAGCTTTGCTGCAATCTATGGTTTTCTGTCTCTCCTTATATGAAACAGTTTTAGCACTGGCAACTCAGTGAAGATAGTCTGTGAAAACACAGTTTGTTTGTGAAAGAAACTGTTGGGCAGTTTTCTGTCTTTGTGACCTCATGTACTTCAGTAAGGCAGACTGGTGAAGAAGGCTAAGCCTGGCCTAATCTTGGATTGAGAAGCATAAAATTGTCACACTCTGAAAGAAGTCTTTCTATTGCCTCTGTGTGTGAGCTTCAGTTAACTCTTTAGTCACTAGCAAAACTTAACAGCCTGTTTGTGGCCTTAGAATTGGATCTAGACCATGTAAGTATCAGTCATGTAACCTGAACACCATTAGGCCCGGGATGATCATGGCAGTTGTGCTGCTGTAGTGTTTCAACAGTTATTAGACAGCTCTCATCCTTGTGTCCATTCGTGAGCAAAAAATAATAGTGGCCAAACACTTAGGTGTGAATAAATCCAACAGTCCTTGTTACTTGGGCAATCAAGTCATGTGAACAAGCCATATTTTATAACCTAGCAGGTAAGATGCTGATTTTTAAAAGCTTATCAACCTTAAGCTAAACACAACAAAAGCTTTTATTTCTGTTACGCAATTCTGTAAGAGGGTCTTTAGAGAGTCGCTCTACCAGGTTAGCAGTAGATTCAATACTTAAGTGTGTATATTCTTTTGTATCCTCAAAATAACAGGATACAAAAGGGACAAGTGGGAAGAAAGAGACAAGCCCTTCACCTCTGGTCAATAATGCGCCATAGATGAGTTTCCAGCTTGAGAAGTACAGCAAGATGCGGTGTCTGAGGGAGGCAAGCAGTGCAGCACCTTCCTAACAAGAAGTCTCTTAGTCTTCATAATCATGTCTGACCTTTGGTTCCTGTGAAGAGAAAGAAGATGTTCTGCCCCAACTTGCCCTGCCATCTCTTTCTACAGATGGGGAGAAGTCTCTTGCAACAGGGAAAACAAAATAGTTGCTACAAAATTATATGGTGCATAGTGGTGAAGAATCAGTCACAGTCACATTTTTGAGAAGATGTAATAGGGTGATGTTTTCTTTCCCCTTGTGCGTTGCTGCACAACACTGCCATGGACAAACAAGATTTTTCACTCTGAGGGGCAGAAGGAGATCTTGTTCAGGCTGTTATGTATGTCAGGAACAGCTTAATCACCAGTAGGGTTGATTTCTTGCCTGAGACCATTGCTTTATCTTTCAGGAATCATCAATGTTCCACTTAGGAAATATTTTTTACTCTAGTGATTTGTATGTGTGTGTTAGCTAGGCAGCAAAAGATGGCATGACTAAATAATCCAACAAGTGTTTTATCAGCTTGTGTTTGCTCCTGATTCAAAGACAATGCCCCCCAAATAGTCATTACCCAGGAATGCAGATCTTAGAGCTTTGGCATTAGATTTCACTTAATGGAATTTGCTGCACAGATAAAACACAAAAAACAGCTAGTCCTGACTCTGAGGACATTTCCTGTGATAACAAACAGTTGACATAGGAAAAAATATAATTTATCCACTGGTTTTTCTGAGGTCAGTGATTTAAAAAAACAAAGGGCGCATTTTGAGGGATTTTTTTTTACATCCAGACAAGCACCCATTTCAAATTGATGAGGTATTTCATCCTGATTTTCAAGTCATATGAGCTCACTTGTTGCCAGATATGCTCTAGAGGGCTGGCACTAGAAACTGCAGTGGAATTGTGTTGCCATTTCAGCAGCCAGAAGAAACCATGCTTCATAGCTGGTGCCCTAAGAGCACCCTGGACAAGCAAGTGTGACAGATATCCAACTCTGCCCAGGACAGTGGAAATGAGTGTCACACATACTTCAGATGTCTTAGGAACAAAACCAGCATCCACAGACATGTTGGTCCTGATGGCCTCCTGTGTCTGATGTGTGCCAGGGCAGTCACGGGGAGACTTTCTCTGGTATGCCATCATGCTCTGCCAATCTGGAGATTGAACATGCTGGTGAAAACTCAGGGAAAACCAGAAAGGGCTTCCACCTTTCCAGAGTACACTATCTTTTACACAGGCAGCTGTCTCTGTAAGTTTTGCTATCATGTGTTCTTTACATCCTATGTCAGGGGCCACTGTCCCCTCCTTTGTGGATTCGGCAGGCTGCAATGAGTATGGAAGGGAACTGAGAAGGGTTGTAATGTGTTTTAAAACCCTAGCACGTTAAAAATTTGTGTGATGTGCAATTGCCTTTATTAGTTACTTCCTGGGCAGTCAAGGTTCCAGAAAAACTAACCTAAAAACTCCTCCATCAGGTGGAGACCATGTAATTGGACAGGTATATTGTCCAGCTACCACTCTCTTAAAGGATACAATCCCTGCTTTTGCCTTCTTCATGGCCCACCTTCCTCTCATGGCCCTCTTGTCTGAATTCATGAAGGTTCACCTCTGTTACACCATGGAATTATTTATTTCTTTATGCCAAAGCAAAGGCCTGGTTTGTTCCACAGTGCCAGGTAAAACATAAACAATCTGGCACTGCTCCCTTTTTAGGCAGAGAAGCACACTGCACAGAACAATGTGTGCACTGGGAGTATGAAAAAGGAGCATTCTTCTCAGTTCCTGTGTTTTGCTTGTCTCCCTCAATGACAGTCCTGAAACTAAGGAGTGTGATGCATTTGCCATCTCTGGTAAAAAAGAAAACAACACTTCAGCCCTAGAGGGTATTACAAAGAAGCACTGAGTGGCTTGACATTTGCTACAAGAAATGGCACAGTACATGTTCTTTTCAGGAGTAGGTTTCAGTCCCCAGGTGAGGCATTTTTAATAACAGTATACCTGGATAGGCACAGCCTTTCTCAGGGAAAAAAGAATAGAGCAACAACTCAGTCTCTTAGGCAGGCAGACCTCCCTTCCCTACCCATACTATAAAAGCATGGGTATTGCAAGAGTATCTGGTGTAGATACATTTGTAAAGTAAAAGACAATGTGCTATGGGGTTCCCTGTTGTTAAAGCCTTGAAGTCATCTAAGGAAGCCAGCTGGTGGTGGAGAAAAACATTTCCTCTGGAAAGGAACTCAATTTTCAATAATTTTCCATGTGTTTCTAGAATACAAGTCTGCCCATGCAGTATCATATTTCCTGAAGTACAAGGGAAGATGTGGCAAGGGAGTTATCAGCCATGAAGGATGACATCATGACTGGCATCCAACAGCATCCAGGAGCCTGCTCCCATCAGGAGCTAGGTGACTGTCCTCTCCAAAGCTTTGCATCCATAATGGGCTGACAGTGACAAATGTCACCAGGAGCAGAGCTCTTTCTATTCAGCTCACTTTCACAATAATCAAGTACTAAGAAGTAATGCATTTTTGCTGCTGGGAACTCTGCAGACTTTCAGCTAGTTCTGTAGTTTGGAGGGCAAACGAAGATGACAGCAGGCAGAAGAGGTTATTTGTAGAGTGAGTTGGAAAATTGATTTGTTCCAACCATAAAGTGGTATGGCTGAGATTAAAAATAGAAACCCTTACTCAGAAATTTCTGCATTCACTCTCCATATTTATAGCATTTCTTGCAATGTGGACATGAGCCTTTGAGAGCACTGAAATTTACTTTTGCTTATCTCCCCCCTTTTCTTAATTATTTTCACTTGTCAAAATCCTTAGGTATCAGAAAATGGATCTTCTGATGAAGACGAACTGCCTTCTCAAAAAACACCCTGATCTGATATTCATCAAGAATCGAGATATAAAAATATGCAGCTTGCTTGCCATCAGTCACTCTGTTCTATAATAGTCATTGAAGGTATTCACCAATATCTCAGAGAATTATATTTCCATGTTTTGTGGAGGCCAAAACTTGGGTAGGTAATCCTTTGTAAAAGGGACTGTAATTTAAGTTCAGCAGGTGGCCCTGGGCTGCCTCATTAGCTTATGTCACCTGCCCAGCTGGCAGCTGAGGGCCAGCTGAAGGGACAAAATAGTGTATGGGGACAAAATGGGGAAGAGTAGCAGTGCTATCTAGTAGAGTGAAATCCTGTAGAATCTTCTTTGGAGAGTGAACTGGAGTTGTGAAAAAATTGCCTCCATTAGTTTTTCAGCTAGTTTGATAGACTTTCTGAGAGGAATTAAATACCCCAATCCTCTTCATTCACCTCTCCAGGATAAGAAAAGCAAGCAGACAAATTGCCTTTTTCCTCTAATTCATTACTGCTCTGAGCAAACAAATGCAGAAATCCAGCTGTTTCCATTGCCTCTGTGGTCCCAAGATGAAGGACACATCTGGAACTCTCTTGGTGGGCAATGGAGGTGTCACCTTGAATTAGGCATTTGGGACAAAAGACAAAAATATCTATTTCAGCCCAAAAAGGAATTATAAGGTCCTAGCAATATCACAAACTGTGCTTCATTATCCATTGAGAACTTGAGTGATAACATGCTAAGAACACAAATCTTGCAGGCATACAACCTTTTTTTTCCCCTGACTGCTAACAGAATATGATGGAAGAGCAGTTAAGTCATCTAGGTCTCTATAAAATGATCAAATCAGGTGAGATTTGAGCCTTGCTCTGCGTTAAAGCTGAAATTGTATTCCCATTGATTTAGGTGTGAATGACAATTTTCTGCCTTGACTATCAACTCATCACTCTGTCATGGAGCCAGTGGTGATCTAAAGCTCCACCACTTCTCAGGAGTTTCCTCAAGCCAGCCTGTGATCTGCAATAGCACAACTGTTGTTAGGAAAACAAAGATGTATCATGCTATGGTGCAACTTCCATCAAAATGTTTGCTAAGTTGTTAGGAAAACAAAGATGTATCATGCTATGGTGCAACTTCCATCAAAATGTTTGCAGATTCATTTTAAAAGATCTTTCATTGAAACTGGGAACTCAAAAATATAAGGAGGCTGTTTTAATTGTTTTTTTCCAGCTTGCATGAAATCCATCTGTCCTTTCATGGATGCAATTAAATTCTTTCTTGACTCTACAAACATAGTACCTAGCAAGTGCAATTATCAGAATGAAAGAAATACTTAGGTTTCTGAATAAGTTCTGACACTTTTCTTGTTTGGTTCTTTGACCTTTTCTGTATGCAGCCATTGTGCTAATTCAACTGAAATGGACCCTTTGTGCAAATTTGTCTGTAAAAACTTTGTCAGTGGTTTTACTAAATTCTGTGGTTTGCACCTCTAAACAAATCAATTGAAGTTAACCCAGGATAAGCCATTTTCTCTGGGGAAGCTTTTAAAAATATTTTTAGAGCTCTGACAGGTGAATTGCAGTGGGTCAGCTACAGCAATTTAAGGATTTTTAAGACATTCCTTGATCCTGGTCTTTGCTGCTGCTACAACAGAAGTAATCACACTGGTTCCCTTAGAAGTGCAGGGGAGATGGGTTGTAAGCAGCAGAGGCCAAGCTGCAGAAAACCCCTTCCCTCAGCAGCCCCTGCTGCTCATAGGCTGGGAGTTACTCTGCTGAGTGGGACCCTGCACAGACACTCTCCAAAATACTGCTTTCAGGTTTGCTGCCTGAATTGCCTTTATGGCTTGGCACAACTGGGCCTTCAAAGATTGGTTTGTCAATTCAGCAGTCAAATATGCCACAGAGCTGGAAGAACCCCCACTGACCCAGAGTTTTGGCCTTATGTGAATTCATATTGGCTGGATATGGCTTATTTAGCAGTGCAGTGACATGAATCCACCTGAAACTGTCAGCAGGCTCTGTGCCATTTGGACAGGTAGCCCAAATTTGTTTTCAGGTTTTCTTCTAAACATGTCAAAGGGCTTGCTGAAGATGCTAACGTCCTGAAATGCTAAATCACTATCCAGGTTTGATTCAAAGTGCTGGCCATTTGTTTTATCAGACAGCCCATCTCAGGTCCACAAAAATTGCATGACCTTGGCCTGTACATAATACCAGTAAATATCACAGAATCACAGAATACGCTGAGTTGGAAGGGACACACAAGGATCATCAATTCCAGCTCTTGACCTGGTGTCTGGCAATCCTATCAGTTACTGCAGGCAGAGTTTCATGGGCCAAAAGTGAACAAGGCATATCTGGGCTCCCTCTTGGCTATAAGATTTGTTGTGCCAACATCTTAAGCACCCTCTGGAAGGAACGGCCTGGGAAAATTCAGTTTCTTCTATCTGATATGAAGAGTCAAAGGCTGCCCTATTCCTTTCCTAGGTGTTCAGTGACATGGATCACTTGAGATCAGACTCAAGAAAGGGCCACTGCAGCGCTATTTGTCTCCTTCAGCTAGGACGGAGAACTTCAGCTGGCACATTGGATGCCCTCCAAAACAACCACTGTAATAACTGGATATTGGATTTTCTTCCATCTCCTGGCTGGACATCTCAGTTGCATTTGTTACTCAAGGAATTAACTGGTAGACAATGGCCAGCAACCTGACATTTTTTGTTGTTGTTAGATTTTTAATGAGATGGTTGTCTACTGTGCATATCCCTCCTGAAACAAGACATGTATGTGAAATCCAGGTTACCAGAGAAGGTGATAACTTTCATATTTATCTAGTGTGTCTGTTCCTGTATTGTGGAGCATTTACTCCACTTAATTCAAGCACAGTGGGTTTCTCATTCTTATTTTTCCTCTCCAAACGCCATTCTGAGGCTGGTGTGTGAACTGTCTCTCATTCAACTAATTTACTGTGTGTGGTCATACCCTAAATGATGAGTTTTCCATAAAGAAACTACAACCCTTTTAACCCATGGCATTTTATGCTATACTAATACTTCCTTGTGGAGGAATTGTAACTGATGAGGAATTGAACCTCGTCATTCTATTCTGGTGATACACCCAAACTATTATTTGTGCCAGACTTGCTTTTCTTGCTTCATGAATTTGTTTTGCTGTGTTTTTCTCAGTAATTTAGTAGCTTTTTCCTACAACTTTCCCATCTCATGAGTCTCTCTGGGAAGACAGACATTCAGACTTCCTGAATTTTGTTTACCTACTAAACAAAATACCTGAAAGTCATTTATGAGAGCAGAGTTTTCACAGTGGATTGAACTCTGACTTTGTGTGTTTTTTGTGTGTCCCTTTGTTTACAAGGGTCTTGGCCTATCCCAGATGTCTACTGGCTGAGAAAGGCACAGCAAGAAAACTGCCTCAGTCCCATGCCTTGCCTTTTTTTCTCCTCTTCAAAACTTAACATACTTCTGCTTTACCTCTTTTTCTTTGGAGACCTTTTTCTGCTGAACTCTTCCCCACACTATGGCAAGGAAGGTCATGGACTGGATGGAATGCTGTCCATAAAGATTGGTGTGTAGGGAGACTGAGGATGTTGAGAGTTGTGGTCCCAAGAGAAGAGCTGCAATTCTGGCTTCCAAGGGAGGAAAGGTGATGTCCTGCATTTGCACAGGTCACAGCCCAGAAGAGCACAAAAACTAAAAGAAAAACACACATGCTGCATGACTAGTCTTACATAGTCTGGTGAAAACAAGTAGAGTAAAGGGAAAATAGCTCTTATCTCTCCGGGTTTCCTCTGATACCTTCTTTTCTTCAGTATGTTTACGGATAGAGAGAAGGCATCGGGGAAACACTATTATTTCCAACTTAGTCCTTAGTCACTTTCTTTATGTAAATACTCAGAAAACACAAGGCCAAGACTCCACATGAGGATTTTTCTGGCCATTTTCATCCTGAGTCTTAGCAGTTATGATCATGCTCTAAGAATTTGTGCTATCAGTAAGCCTGGCCCCTCAGAGACTGGTCATGCAGCCAGTCCACACAACTGTGTCACCACACACCTCAGAGCAAGCACAGCTGTAGCCCTGTATACCTTGTCAGGTGCCAATCCAAGAAGCTTTTTAAGGCCTCCCACCTTGGGCACTCCTTTTTAAACTGAATTAATGTCTTTTAGGGTATCAGTCTGTAACACAACCTGTATTTAGATGCAGATCCCTTATGGAGACCTGGCTTTGAGGCAGGACTTGCGCATTCCCTCTGTGCAACTCAAGTATGGCTTCTTAGTATTCAGTGAACAGCTTCTCCAGTTTGCTGAGATTGTTTTGATTGTTAAACCTCTCCTGCTACTGTTTATGCATTGCCTCTTTCCATTTGGCAGACTGAATGAAATATAAGACATGGCTGTTTAAAGGCAGAACAAGGTGCTACTGAAGACGTGATGGTCATGTCCAGAGAAGAGCAAAAAAAGGGTCTAGAGCACGAGTCTTATGAGACTGAGGGACAGCTGAAGGAACTGGAGTTGTTTAGCCTGGAGAAAAGGAGGTTCAGGGAAAACCTTATCACTCTCTACAGGTACCAGAAGGGAGGTTACAGCAACATTGGGGTCAATCTCTTGTAAATCAAAAGCAGTAGGACAAGAGGAAATGGCCTCAAGCTGCACTAGTGGAGGTTTAGACTGGATAGGAGGAGAAATTTCTTCAGCAAAAAGATTCTCAAGCGTTGGAATAGGCTGTGGAGTCATTAAAAGACCTGGAAGTGTGGCACTTAGGGACATAGTTTGGTGATAGACTTGGAGGTGTTGAGTACATGGTTTCACTTGATGATATTAAACGCCTTTTCCAACCTCAAGGTGCTATAATCATGGAGTTATTTAGGTTGGAAAAGACCACCAAAATCATTGAGTCCAACCTTTGACCAATCACCACCTTGTCAACCAGACCACAGCGCTGTCTGCCACATGCAGTCGCTTCTTGAACACTCCAGGGGTGGTGACCCTATCACCTCCCTGGCTAGTCCATTCCAATGCTTAATAATCCTTTCCATGAAGAAATTCCTCCTGATGTCCAGCCTTACCAGCAGTTCACTAACAACTCTTTCCCGGATTGCAGGGGGTCTATCCTGCTCCCTATCCCTCTCTACTCTCAGCCACTACTCCGCAGCTGAGGGGACTGGTTGCCCTAGGGATGTCTTGTCTTATTGTTAAAGACCAAGGCAAAGAAGGCATTAGGTACCTCAGTCTTTTTCTTATCCTTAGCTACAATATTCCCCTCTTTGCATCCAAGAAGGGTGGAGATGTCCTTGACCCTCCTTTTGTTGCTGATCTATTAAAAAACCCTTTTTATTATCTTTTGCAGCAGTGGCCAGATCGAGTTCTAGTTGAGCTTTTGCCTTTCTAATTTTCTCTTTACATGACTTAACAACATTTTTTTACTCTTGCCTGCCCCTTCTTCCTAAAGGTCATAAACCCTCTTTTTCCATGAGCTCTACAAAAGCTCCCTGTTCAGTCAGTCCAGTCTTCCTCCCCGATGGCTAATCTTTTGCCACATGGGAACAGCCTGTTTCTGTGTCTTCAAGATTTCCTTCTTGAAGTGTGTCCAGCACTCCTCTATTTATTAAGGACAATAGTGGGGCTTTAATTCTAAAATTGTATTATACTGAATATATGTAGATGTGTGTGTATGTGTACAAACAATAGTACACAGAAATGATACTGTAATTCCATGGTCCACCTGATGAAAATTAGCATCAGTAATAAATTCAGGCCAGCTCCAGCCTAACACTGATAATCTTGCAAGTTTATGTGAGCATCAGGAACACCCTCCCAACAGTCTTTTCCATGTCCAGCAGTGACACCAGGCACACAAACAGCACTAGATCCAACTTGTGCTAGCACAAAACTATTTTGAACACATTGGTGGTTTTTGTATTATGGGCGTTTGTCCTAGAATTTCAAATTTTTTAAGCATTCCTTACTCTTCTGCAATTTCTTTCTTTACTGAACTTTGCAATTTTTCTTATTGCTCACACCATCAGAAAGAAGGGCCTTTCTATTTCACATTATGGATTTTTCACACACTCAGATCGAAATGCTGCTTCTACTTTCAAAAGCTGAATTGATTCATAAAATAGGTGTGGTGCTCTAATGATGGGAAAAGAGTGCGGAGGTAAAGAAATCTAGTTAAAGAAACATGAAACTGAAGAGTGCTAAAGCAGAAGGTCCAGAAGTAATAAGAGGAAGCCATGAATTTCAGGCACCCCTAAATAAAGAGTCTCTCAGTTAGGATACCTGGCGACCCTAGGGGCTTCATAGCATAGTCAAAACTGAGGTGGATGAAGTGGAGGATAGGTTGTGTGGAGAAGTTAGGGTGATGTGGATGAGGACTACCCTGCTGCAAAGAGAAAAGATCATTAAGTTGTACTGAATCATTCAAAAAGAAGAGAACTGGGGGATAAGAGGCCGGGGGGGGGGGGGGGGCATATGGAGAGAGGGCTGTACAAAACAGTATTTGTGGGCTGCATGGGCAAATTTTATTATTAAACATTTCCTAAATTTCAAAAATGAAGGCCTGTGATTTCATTATTGTAAATGGCTTCCTTCTCTCTTGACAGTACCCATCCTTAATGTCACTCATGTTTAGCATCTTGGCCTCCTCAATACCCACAACAAGGAGAAATTGCTGTAAAGCAATGCAAGACTGCCCTTCTTTTCTGTGGCTGTGCAGCATCTGGCACAGTGAGAGGCCATTCCAAATGCTGCCCCTCAGATGATAGTGAGTGTGAGATCTGGCAGTTCAGCACAACTTGTTCAAGGTCTTTATATATCAGTCCTGGTACTTGTTCAGAAGCAAGGAAAAATTTATAAGAAAACTGCTGAAGAATGTGTCAGTCTCCAAAGTGAGAAATGAGTGTGTCCTACAAGAGTGCATGTTGGCTTTCAGGGAATAGTTTGTCTTCAGCAACTGGAGGCAGATTCCTTAAAACTTCTTTCGCTAATCTTTCATTGCCCTCATCTCTGTTCTCCATATAGAGCCAAATAACTCAAACTTCTGCAACAATAAAGTTCAGATTCAAAACAAGTTCTGACAGCTCAGAAATCCCAAACACAGTTCCCTCTCATGGAATCCATTCCCAGTGCTGCAGCTCTGCTTCCCTGGGGTTTGGACATCACACCATGATGGTGAGCATGAGCTCTAGCATATTCACCCTCAGCCAGCTCTTCTCAGGAAGAAGCACCCTGCTTATATTTAACCACCCTGCATGCTGCAGCCTCTCCACACCCCAGTCATTCCCATGGTGCTCCTTTGGCTGCACAAAATTCTGTGATGAACAAATTGGAGTTGGTATTCAGGATATGGATATCTTAGGCCTTATGGATTAACATAGTAATATAGCCTCTTCTGTTGTCTTCCCATCTACTAACTTTTAGATTAGTTCCTTTTTGTATTTTTACTATTTACTGAACAAATGTTTCTGCAGACCAACCCACAGTAATATAATAGTCTGGTTTTTAGGGAAAATGTATAATTCACAATTCACCACTTTGTATGCAGCATTGACACTGCTGTTGCCACATGGTAACTGCTTTGTATTAAATACCAGAGTTTAATCTAAAACTTTTTCTTACGTTATTTTGCTTCTTATGATTTTTTGACAACCCTTCTCAGTACCACTTGTTTCACTACGCCAACTTTGTCTGCTTGCCAAAGTTGATTGCCTCATTAGGCAACTACCCCTTCTAATAATCATCTGTAAACAAGCTGTACAACATGCATTTCTGTCTGGATCTGTTTCATTTACAACCTGTATACTGTAAATTATGACTTTTTATTCGTTTACTTTTTCCTTTATTTTATCCTGTTCTTTAGCTAGGCAATACATTTTTGCTTGTAGCCTATCAGAGCTTCAAGTCTCCAAAATCCTGTAGGGAATCACAGAATGTATGGATGCAACAAATACAGTCAAGCAGAGTCCTTAGATCCTAAGAAATCCTAGGTCTTTCTGACAAACAAATTCAGTGGTTCTCCAAAATAACCCCCACAGATAAGTGAAACATTACTTCCTTCCACAAAAACTGAGTACGCTCCTCTTATTTGTTATATCAATAAATTCTATCTTGTATTGCTCAGCATGTACATCAGAATTTCTAACCTGCACACAACATCTGTCTCCACAGGTCTTTTAAAACATACCTTACCTGCCACCCACCATTCCTCCACTGGGGCTGTTGTAAATGGTAGCACTCACACCATAGTAACTGATGTGGGAATTTCATACTTGGGCTCCTTTTCAAGTTTTGGATGAATGGCATCATTCATGGAGACTTTTTCATTCTTTATTTTAAGAGGTTATTCTATAGGTTTATTTAGATACAAATCCTTGAGCATATCCCAAGAGATATGCCTGAAAATAAACTGTGAACCTCAGAGAGCTCATTCTGAATTAATGCAGGCATGAAGAATGTATTTGGTTTTCTGCTGTGACCTGATCTTCTCACCTTGACCTCTGCAACCATCTACAGCTTTTACACAGCCTGTGAAGAGCATCCTTCTCCTGATGACTGGAGTAAAATGATATGCCCTTGGCATGTTGCTTCTCTAAGGCTTTTGTCCTGCCTGCTCATAACAGACTAACCAGAAGGATTCCTGTTGTCCTCATTTGGTCCCAATTGGAACTCTTATTTCCTTTTCCTGATAGCATCTTTACCCTGCTGTTCAATCCTATCAGCCTTTCTCTTTTGAGCTGAGTCTTGCATATTGCTAGCAGCAAAGTAGTCACCTGCTGTGACATTTCAGAACTCTATTAATTATCACTCTTCTACCAAGTTTCTGCTACAGTCTGTTTATTAGTAGTTTCATTTAAAACCATGTTTTCAGTTCCCACACATTTCTAGGATGACCAGTATTTGACAACCATATGTATGTATATTTCTACATGTGTATGTATGTACGTATCTATATGCTGTGATTTAATTTCCTATTGCCCATTGTCTGCTTAAATGAGAATTGATATCTTCTCACTTCCCCTTTCCTTTTCTTTCCCATGAGCTTTTACTGCACTCTTCTTTTTCTGAGGGTGCAGTTTCTCTCATTTCACCCTTACAGACACAACATTCCAAAGAATATCTTTGTTGTACTTCATTGCTTTTTCTGCTTTTTAATTTTCTGATTTGCTGTTTGACAGCTCGGCCCACTTCCATGCTGGATTAGCTGAAGACATTCCACTCCAAAAGTCAATTATTTGAGTGTTTATGATGAAACTGAACATTTCCCCCTCATACCTTCCATATATCATCTGCTCAGCTATTCATCAAGGCTTTGCTTTTCCACATCTCTGACTTGCCTTGAATACCCCAAAGGACTTCCAAAGATGATGCTGTCTGAAGCCATAAACTTTACATAAAGAATCTTCTTTCTTTCCCACCCCTTTTTCAACCACAACTGACTGTCTATCACTATCACCTCCTTTCCAGCAGTCCCTAAAAGGCCTGTCTAGACACAGAGAGCAATTTACTACCTTTGTATCATCTGCTAAGCAGGTTTCCATGCAGTCCTCTCCAACATCCTGAGCAGATACTTACACACATGCTATTTACATGCAGGCACTGTAACTGCCTGCAACTTACTCTCTGTCAGGATACCTATTATCCTTTGTGTAATATGTGCCCTCCTGTTTCTCTCCTTTTTTAGTTGGATTCATCCCTTTCACAGCTGCGATGCACTGCTAAAGCTGCATTGGACTGCCCTGACATGTCCAAGAAATGTCAGGATAAACCCCTCTTTCCCACTGATTTGGTCTAGACCAGTCTCTGGGGTAAGTGGTCTGTGTGTCAGAGCTCGGGATTGATCCACCTGCCTGGCAAGCAATGGCATGAGCTATGAACAGGTACATCCCTTGTGCTCCTGTGCCTTGCAGGCATTCCTGGAGAGGAAAATGAAATTTCCTTGCTACTCTTCCATTAATTTATTCCTTGGTTTAGACAGGTAACTTGGTTTCCATTTGTGGTTGATTTCTCTGACAGGGTCAGGACAGGCTCTCTGTTACACAGCTGCCTGGGTGTCGGGGCTTGTTTTGGTTACAAATACTACAAAAACCTACATAAACAAACTCTGTGTGCCTCAAATCTTAAAAGTAGATATTCTTCCAATCTTTTTTTCAGAATGAAAGCTTTTCCTGGATCCTCAGCATGCTTGAAATATTCCATTTCAATTGCCTTGTCTCCAAAAAGGACTTATCCACAGCACAACAAAGCTAATTCTGCCTGCATGAAGATCATAACTGGAGTTACGTGCAGCTAAAGACAAATAATTTGTTGGTAAGAGGTGTACTGGCCTGCTATCTCATACATAGCATCCGTAAAGATTTTGTCAGTCAAGAAAAAATGGATGATCTCAAAAGCACTGGAGAATAACACATTTTCCTCCTAGCATCCTTTTAAAAACAAAGAGATTTGGGTATAGCCCTGGAACTCTCTGGCCTAATTCTGGACACCAGGGATAAAACGCTGCTCCCTAGTGGTAATCAACAACCCCTACCAGTAAGAAGGCAAGTCCCTCTGTAGAACAGGGGTTTGAAGAAGATGCAAAGCACAGCATCTCTGAAATACAGCAGTGGTTTTCATACCTCTCTTTTCCTGGACAGCAAAAAACTGTGGTAGGAAATAGTAGGGGAAAAAACCCACAAAGAAATGCTGTGTTGTCAGCACCATGGTCAACATCAATTCCCCAGGCTGCCAGGACCAGAATGAATGCACTTTCCCAAATGAATAAGGTTTCCATTGTGTTCTAAAGTACCTCTTCCTTAAAATAAGCATGGTCGAGGAATCAATAAGTCCTGTTAAATGGATTAAAAATGGACCAAAAAATAGATCTCAAAAAGTAATTGTTCAAGTGGACCAGTGTGTGAATGCAGATGATATTAGCCGTATCCCTGAAGGATGGATTTCAGTCCAAGGGCTGTTCAATATTTTAATCAATAATCTGGAAGGAAACAGGAAAATCATTGCTGATAAAATTTGCAGAAGAAACAGGAATATATGGAATAATGAATGGCTAAGGAAGCATTCCTCAGGGAAATCCAGATTACTGAATTGTGTACTGCCCGTTACATAGTCCTTTGTGTTTGGCTAATAGTAAAAATCAGTAAGAAGCAACTTCTGGTGAGGGAAAGGACAGTTTTGGAAAGCAGTGCCTCTGGCAGGCTTCCTTAATGTGCATTTTAGGTGAGAGGCTCCAGCTGTAAGGGTTAACACAATCGCTCTGTACAGGGGCTGTGAACAAGGAGCAGAGACAGGGAGGTAGAGACTGTTGGCTTCAGCTGTGGTGGCACCATCCCTACCCCACTGTGTTCAGCTTGGTGTCACTGGTACAAGGAGGAGGATGCTGGAGGATGCTGGAGGAGGCAAAGACATGAAATGGGACAGCAGAGGACTCAGAATACAGATATATAAGTGGTGCAAGGTCTGAAAAAGCTGCCTGAAAGTAACAGCTTCAAGCACCTTGGTTTATTTAGAGGGAGGAGGATGGGATGTTGATCTCTTTAAAAGCAGTTGTTTTCATCCTGTGGTTACTGATGCACTGACAGGGGACAATCCAAGATAACAAAGTACAATTGGAAGTTCAAAATTTGCTGGCCTGAAATCAGCTTTTGTATGGGGAAAATGCTCAGATATATGTAAATTTAAAAGCTTGGAAAAGAGATGTTTGCAAATAATAAAACAATACGACAGTATTGGGTTTTTATTTGCAAACAGTACTAGAGGGAAAAATCCTTCTAAATCCAGGAACTGCAAAGACAAAAGAGGATGGAAATGATTGTCAGGTAGAGTAATGGCTGGAGTGGTGGATCATTGTTTCATTGAAAGCTACATATCCTCCTGCAGAGTGAGGTATGCTAATTTACCAGCTACACATGGCTTGCAGCAGATCAAATGAAGACGGAGGTGTAACAGGGCACGTAACAGGCACAGCATCTCCCTGGCTGAGAATTAAAATGTTTCTGGGGCCTGTGCTCTGTGGACTTGCAGAAAGGTCACATTGAGGAAATTTATTTCAGGTACTACCTTCACTTGACACTAGCAGCTACTACAGATGAGCTACCTTCCATGGGAAAATTTCATTTTTGGGAGGCAAACTCAGAAACAGGGCGCAAAGGCATTTCTGATTCCCTGAGAAGTTCTGATGTGTGAAAGAGCATGCATGAAAGGTTTTACAGCAATTAGTGAAGTGTAAGGTCTATTCCTAATATCAGTAAAAGTCTGAACGGAAGAATTCTTAGCACCCAAAGCTTCTCAACTCAATTTGGTTGCCTGACAAGTATCCTGATCTCAATGTACCAGATGGCACAGTCTCCTGGAGGGATGGAGCTGTGCGGATGTGATGAAGATAGCTGCAGGTTTCAATTTCAGTCCCAGACTAATTTTCTCTAGTCACTGATGCAAAATATTGATTTCGAGACAGATTTAAAAGTGCTGGTAATCCACAGGGGAACGACAGTATATATTTAAATCCCATGTGTTGCTTAGAGCAGTCAAAGGTCTTATGTGTAATTAACAGTGTGTTTTGGAATACATTTAGTTTTCAGCTCTGTACAGAACAATCTTCAAGATGAGGGATAGAAAAAGAAATAAGATTGCAAGAGTATAGAAATGGAGCATTATGAGAAATGAAATAAACTGCCCCAGACATGTAGTCTCAGGTGCAAATGGTGGGTTCCTTCCTTGTTCACTCAGCTTAGTGGCTTCAGGTCCATTGCATGAGGATGTCAGTTTAGAAGGGGAGAGCTCCAATATTACAGGGCTTTGGCAGGGTCTTGACAGTTCCATAGTTTTCTCATTCCAACACCTTTTGTGAAAGTTCCCTGGCCACTAGAAGAGCTCAGTGTAGGACTCACTGAATCCCTCACTGAGACTTTCCCAAGCAGTATAACTACCAATTCCCATGATCTCTTTTTGATGCTGCTGTCTCCTTAGTGCTGTTTTCTTCCTTCATGCTCTTGCAGGCATGTGGCCAAATACGTTACAGCAGCCAGCTCTGCTTTGGGTGGAGAAGCTCCAATCCCTGATGATATTTCAGAATCTTTCCCTCGATTTCTTGATTGCTTTTTGTTTATCTGTTGTAGTATTTTGGTGTTAAGTGGAAGAAGTGTGTTAACACAAATCAATACCAAGTGCTTTTGGAGCAATAACCTCCTTGAAGTTGCATTGAGCCTTGAGTGTCTAAGTCTCTAGGGTGTGTTGGAAGCTACTTGCTAAGTATCTTATCAGAGCTGGTTGAAATATTCTGACTGGACACCTGTTCATCCAGCAAATGCTCTTTTGATTAGATTGAAACATTCCACAGGAACATGTGAGTTTTTATGAGAATTATTGAGGTATTTTGTTTCTTCCAAGCTGGAGCTTTTGGTATGATGAAATTTGGTTCACTGGAATGGCATTATGATATGCATAATGGCAACACTGAGGTGAAAAATTGGAGCCTTTGCTGAGATGTTACATTTTGATAAAATTATTTTTATTACACTTTAAAAATTAATTTTTAAAATTATTTTTATTATTTATTATATAATTATATTTATATTATATAATTTTATTAAAAATTAATTTTTAAAATTAAATTTTAAAAAAATTTAAAAATTAATTTAAAAGGGGCTGTGTGGGGGACAGCTTTGTGGAGAATTGATAAAAGCAAGGCTTATCAAAAAGACAACTTACACTTTCAAGCTACCTGTCTAAAAAAGCTCCAGATGCTAAGCAACCTGCTCTTCAAATAGAGCCTGTTATCCTCCCTTCCCACATCAGCAGCCCACTTCAGCTCTGCTCCCCACCTGCCCCCCTGTGTGACCTCCCTTCCTTCCAGCAAGAAGCCTCTCCTTCAGACAGGCATCCTCAGGTCCTGCTAAGGATCTGCTCCAGACCTGCTTTTCTCCGGGGGGAATTCAGAAAAAGGGTCTCAGGAAAATGGGTATGCCCTAGTGGGAAGAGAAGGTGCAACTCCTGAATAGACACTTTTCTTCTGAAAATATTGAAAGGAACATTGAAGAGGTTGCATGGGGCACTGCAGAGGATGCCAGGATGCAAATCTCACAGAGAATGTGTTCTGAGTGTGCATCTGCAGGATGAAACCCTTGAGATTCATTCTGCAAGGGAAAAAGCAAGCTGTGCACTCATGGGTATTTATCTGTGCACCCTGGGAGAAGAGGGCAGGTGGAGGAGTCGAAGACAACCACAGGCTCATGGGCAATTCCCCTTGAACGGAGACTAATTAAATTTGTGCTGCCATGCAGAGAAGCAGATTTGTCAGTAAGACTTCCAAAAAGGGATTAGATGCCTTAAATGGCATTATATACAATCTGCATTTATAATTACACTGCTTAGGATAACATTTCTGTGAGGTACTTAGCCTTGTTGTTTGGGGAATATAATGATCTGCAGCAGGGCTTAGGACAGGAGTTCCCTTGTGCTGAAGAGTCTTGAACAAAAGGAGCATTACACATGTTTTATTGCTTACTCCAAAACATTTGGTTGCCAGCCACTGCTCTAGGCAGTCCCTGGACTAGACTGACTATCAGTTTGAATCTCTGGAGCATTTCTAATGCTCCTCCATTATATTACATTAGTGTGATAATGCAGGCAATTCTGCTCTGCAAAGCCAGAGCATTAGGAAGCACTGCAGTATTAATGCAGCTTTCTGTTACCCAATCTGTTGTTGGGAAGAAATACAATGAAATATAACTAATCTTTGATATTACACCTGACCTGCTTTCAAGGGAGATTTGTTGTCTTCTGGGAGCCCAGATCTGCAATGTACTGAGACAGTCTCAAGTGTAGTTAAACCCAAGGATTATTATCCACTAGTAGCGTGCCTTGTGGTTGCTGGTGAAATATATATTGAACAGCAGTCTGGGAAGCATTAAGAAGGACTGCAGAGGCCTGGGTACAATGGGGACCACTCCATGGATAAAGAAAACTGCCTGTATGGCCACACACACAGAGCTGTTGTTACCAGCTCATTGTCCACCTGGAGTCCAGTGACCAGTGGTGTCCCTCTGGGGTCAGTTCTGGGGCCAATACTGCTGAACACCTCTGTCTGTGACATGGACAGTGGGATCAAGGGCACCCTCAGCAAGTTTGGCACCAGCACCAAGCTCTGTGGAGCAGCTAACACACTTGGCAGGCAGCAATGCCATCCAGAAGGGCCTGGACAGGCTGGAGGGCTGTGTTTGTGCAAACCCCACGGAGTTCAACAAGGCAAAGTGCAGGGTCCTGTCCCTGGGTTGTGGCAATCCCAGACACAGCCACATGTTGAATGGAGATTAACAGCAGCCCTGAGGAGAAGGACTTGGGGGTGATGATTGAAGAAAACCTTAACATGACCCAGCCATGAGCCCAGGAAGGCAATGGGACCCTGGGCTGCATCCAGAGCAGGGTGGGCAGCAGGGTGTGGGAGGGGATTCAGCCCCTCTGCTCTGCTCTGGTGAGAGCCCACTCAGAACCCTGTATCCAGCTCTGGGGTCCTCAGCATAAGAAGGACATAGTGGAACTGCTGGATCAAGTCCAGAGGAGGCCACAACATTGATAAGAGGACTGGAGCACATCCCTGTGAAGACAAACTGAGAAAGTTGGGTCTGTTCATCCTGGGAAAGAGAAGGCTGTATGGAGACCTCATAGCAACCTCTGATATCTAAAGGGTCCTACAAGGATGTCAGAGAAGAGCACTCTGTCAGAAATTGTAGCGATAGGACAAGGAGTAATGGGTGCAAACTGAAAGAAGGGAAATTTAGGCTAGATGTTAGGAACAAATTCTTCACCGTGAAGGTGGTGAGACACTGGACCAGGTTGCCGAGGGAGATTGTGGATGCCCACTCCCACCCCCCTGCCCCCACCCCTCCCATCAGTGTTCAAGGTCAGCTGATAAAATGTTGAGAAGCCTGGCCTAAAAAAAGGTGTCCCTGTCCATGGCAGGGATGTTGGCACTAGATGATATTTCAGGTCCATTCCAATCCAGGCCATGATTATCAAAAAACAACAAACATGAGACACATAGATGGCCCTTTGGGTAATATAAGGCTGTTTGGTATGAATTTATCACTGTTTCTACTGAGCAGTGTAGCTTTCTTATGTGACATTAGAGGCTTAAATAATTGCAAAGTAACAATGGTTTCTCTCTTTCAACTGTGGAAGAAAATAGCAATTTAAAATAGAAATTAAAGCCTTCAAACACTGTGAAATTAAAGCCTTCAAACACTGTGAAGAGATAAACAGTCTTTATGGGCCACCTACTCTATAACTCATGACTGAAGGGAAAGGTAAATGGAAATGTTTAATCCCAGAAGAGTGACAGAAATAACATTTGGGATTAAACTACAAACTTTTCAGAAGCATGGAGTGAGTCACAGGGGAAATTCTAGAGAAGATCAAGGGGATAAACACAGTGTTTTATATTGTCTGAACTTCTGCACAGAGAAATACAAGATTTCGTTGCCTGAACAAACAATGACACTTAGGTTTGTCTATCTGGGATAAGGAAGACAAATGCACAAATTCACAACATATGTGGATTGTATCTCTGGTGATTATATGATATTGTTCCTTCAAAGTTATGTATGCATTTGTAAGCAGAATCCTGTCAACAATCCCATTAATCCCAGTGCAATTACTTTTGATTAGAAAATTAAACACAGATGTAAGTCTTTTGGAACTCTTCAGCACTAATTCCTGAAGATGTAAATGGCCAGTATTAAGGAAATTGTTTTTTTCTTTTCTGTGTTCCTAATATCTTTTCTGTGGTCTGTGTTCCAATCACCCCAAAAAGTCAGGTGTGAACTGGCTGATGGCTAAAAAATCATGATACTGCTCTGAGAAATGGACAGGTCTTGTGCCATATGGGAGTTTTGAAGACCTTGGAGTGGAACACATCTGCACCATGGTTAAGGGCTCTTGATTTTTTACTCAGAGACATTAAAAAACCTCCAACTATCTCCAAATAGATGCTAGAGCAGCATATAGACTGCTGCTAAATAAGATCTTTTTCAGTGCCACTGGAGTGGCCCAAATATTCAGAGAGAAGTTTTGTTATGCTTGTTACTTTTGTAGAATCCTACTATCAATAAGCCTAGTTAAGTGAGCTATATTTCAGGACGGGAGAATTTTCTCCCACCTGAGGAGTTTAAGAGAGCTTATATATATAAACAATATGTATTCATAGATGTTTAAGCCACCATGACTTATTTTTAGAAAATACTACTACTGACACTGACATGATACTTACCCTTTTAAGGAGTTTGGTACTTTTGGTTTCTTTTTTGGAGGGTCTGGACCTTTGGCTAGGATCTTTATTTGCTGTGTGAGAACTTCAGCAACTCAAGATGAGCCCTAAGGGCACCAGAGATAGCACAGAGGACTGAAATATTTGGAAACAGATATGCACATGTAATGAAAAGCCTATGTGTTCACTGAGTGGGTCTCACTGTTCACAAGTGGGATTACCATTGTTCTGGTCTCTGCTTAGGTCTCAGGGTGGTTTGCAAGCTAAATGATCAAGAAAACAAAAGGCCACAGAGTCAGCTGATGATAGAGGGTATCTGTGAAAGAAACAGTGAAGTATTGGGATACTGTGTCAAATGGGCAGTGCTTTAGCTATGGGACATGAAGCCATGGGAACACGGGCTCCACAGCTACAGAGAATGGTCCATGGCCCAGTTACTGCCAGCTGTAACAGCAGTAGTTCTTCTCCCAGTGCTGCCTTTTCATCTTTGACAGACCATATGCCCCATCCAGGAAAAGGCATGAAGAGTTTGGAGTCCCTAGCATGTTTCATCCCCATTATTGCTAAATTATTAGCTGTGGATGCTAAAGCAGCACACACACTCTCTCATCAGAGAAGTCACTTGATATCTTTCAGCCCCTGAAGCAGCAACATAACAGATGGATCTTCCTGGTAAGATGGCCAACGATTTCTGAAATCATAGTCTGAAACCCTTGGAAGCAAACATGTATGTAAGTACACAACACTTCACATTTACAGGGTAGCATATCCAGAGCTTGATCCCTCTGGCTCTTGTGATGGCTTTGACCTACAAAAACTTCAGTCCACCATCAATAGGGGCATCCATTTTCTCCTGACCCTTACATGCTGGTGTCCAAGTAGGCTGTCTTGCTTTCATGCTGTCTTACTTTCCTCTTCTGCCACAATGACAGAGCTTCTTCTCCCAGCTGTTAAAACCTTTCCTCCAGCATGATCTTCTTGCCAGGCATTTCCCTTATGAGATGTGGCTGAGTCATCCAGGGGTCAACTGCTCTGACATATTACTGGAAATGTGACAAGGTAGGGGAGCTCACAGCAGCTCCTCCCACTGCTTTTCATGCTGGCTGAGCTCACCAGAGGCCGATTACTAGCTGCCTGCAGGACGAAACAGGAGGATTGTGCTGGCAATTTGGCACCCAGCACTGAACATATTGGTTTCCCAGTTGCAGGCTGTTTCCTGGAAACCAAATAATCTCTGTGGCCTGCACCATCCCCTATTATTCTTTATTAAGAATTTTGCTTAATGCTTCAAACTGGCCACAGACGCATCTCAATTAATTGGCCTCCTTGGTAGATTTGCTGCTCTGATGTAAACAATGAGGCTGCCTTGGGACAGCAGAGCTTAACGAGACCAGACTTGCTTTCCAAGAGGAAAGTGCAGAGAGGATGTATGTGCTGAATGACAGAGGGAGCTGCACATAGTGCTGAAGTCTAGCAGGCATGAATGGAGTGTGCTCATCCCACCCACTGCTCACACAAGCACAAAACCACAGAAGAGCCCCAAGCTCCAGAGAGGGTGAGGGAATGATTGAGGGAAAACATGAATGCCTTGGAAAAGGGCTGCTCTGGCACTTGTTGCTGAACAAAGGTACCAAGCCATGATTGCTGGGCATTGCAGAGGTTTCAGCAAGCAGAAGCCCCTTTTGTTGCTCATGGAATGGCACTTGCAAGGTTTTCATTACATCCTCATGGCCCTTTGGAAGGCACAGCCCTGCTGAATGCTGAGACTGCTGTCTCAGGACTGTTGCTCCTTAGGTGCATGGGGCAGAGCCAGGGTTGGGATTTCCAGCTTGGGAAGAGCTGTGTCTCCAAGTGTTTAATTCTGTTCAGCACCCCTTTCCTTCAAACTCATTTCTCCACTTCTGGTCCAGTCCACTGAAACATCCTGAATTTGTCCTTGGGAGACAGACTTCCTTGAAAATCTCTGCTGTGTACTCATCCATTTCACCTCTTTTTCTGTACTTTTTTCCAAATCTTTCCACTAGAGCTAGTACAGAGTCTGGCACATTTCCTGGGAAGCACTAGTATACAGCAGCCAGTGATGTCTTAGCCATTGAACACTTTAGAAAACTCCAGCCTGACCAGGAGGGGCCAAATTCTTGTGCTAGAGAGTCCCTGGCAGCAGAGCTGTCTGTTGAGGGCTAGGTAGAGCATAGAAGGTCTTACCAGGGATGAGTAGCTATGATCAGACATGTCACAGGGAGTTTGTAGGTAGGGATGGAGACATGCACCCAAACCTGAAATCTGTGTTTGGACTTTGAATGATCCTTCCTGCGGTGATCCCTGGACCAGTGCACTTGTTCTAGCACTGGGTGTGAATGCCTTTATGATACTCAGTTCTATTTCTGCACCCCACACAGGACTTTTCTGCAAATTGCTTGGTTTATTTTTACTGTTAACATTACCTGAGGAATCACAACCTTTTGGTACAGAACTTGTATTTCAACAGACACAAAACAGACTTTTTTTTGCATAACTGGAAGTATACTTAAACTGTTCTAGTTATTTGTCTTTTTCTAAACAAATATATACAGGAAATAAAAACATCACTTTGTTTAGAAAGAATTAACCAAGACTAACAATTTATCATTAGTTTTCATGTGAAATAAAATTTTATTCTTAACTACATTGAAAACAGACAAAGGACAAAAAGACAACAAATTCTAACCATCTTTGTTTCAAAAGACTTTTAAAACATGTCTGTTTCTTAGTTGAGTTTGAGATCACTATCAGCTGTTTAAATCAGAAAACACAACCATACCTTTCCTTAAGTGTGAAAATATTGGAAGAAAATTGTTAGAAGAAATAATTGAAAAACTAGTGTGTCCTTTGTTTAGAAATCTGTTTGCTGTCTCATAAGCATTTTTTGTCTGACACAGAGAAAGAAACAAGGCGTGTCAAAACTCTGAAAATACCACTATAAAGACCAAACTACCACTTATAATTCATTACTTAGATGTTGTTTTCCTCTGAGAGATACAGCTATGTGTCCAAGTGAGCCTCATCCCAGGGTCACCATGAAAAACAGTCACCTCCCTCTTGTCACTGTTCCCTGCTCATTCAACACTCACTACACCACAGGCACCAGAGTTGTGTGACCTGCAAATTGTGCTGCAATCTCAGAGGTGATGTGACCTGCTGCAAACTGCTGCATTTCCAGCAGATTTGCATACAAATGCCTAGGAAACCACATGCTTTCAGTGGTGAAGCTGGCTGACCAGGGAAAACCATTTCTCCAGAGTGAAATGTGCCACAGGCATATAAAAGCTATAGGCTGATGCAGAGATAATTGGATGAAGCCCTACAGCCTGTGTGCTTTACCGGATGTCGTCCTAAATGAGATAATGGTCCCTACTGACCTTTAAATCTATGAAATGCTGACTCTTGGACTGCTTGGTTATGGACTTCTCTGATAGAAATTCTCCTGTTTGATTTTTAGGCTGGATCACAACATAGGGTGCAGACATTTTCACACAAAAGTAGCTGCAAAAGGGACATCCTTCAATTAGGTCACAGAACATCTTTGGTTTTCTCCAATACTTCTGCTTCTTTTTCAACATTAAAAACTACTTTTGTTGGGGGGTGGGGAGAGGGGGGTTGGTTCTTCAGGAGTAACTTGCAGATCATTTTTCAGTTTCTGAATGTTGGATGTCCCCTGTGATTTTTTTTGTGAAGGGTTGACAGGAACAATTATTTTGCCAGAGGAGGAGGAGGGTGTCAGTGATGTGACAGCAAAGACACTTCTACATAAAATGCAAGGGCTTAGAGATGCGGCTGGCACACACCTGCTGATTCACAGCAAGTGTGCTGTGTTGTGGTGGTTTGACAGGAAATGTGTTTTTTGGGATGCTGTGTTTTGGGCCAATGGATATTCAGGCTTTAATATTGGCATTTAACCTGGCCATTAGGACATTGGACACGCCTCTGAGCACACGGGGTTAAAAGCAGAGCTCTCCCCTGGGAGGGTCCTTTTGGGTTTCCGGCGGGAAAGAGTTCGGGTCTCTCCCCCGGCCCAGCTGCTGGCTGGGCAGGGGGAGGGGAAAGCCATGTGGCCGGGAGAGGTAGGCCTGAGCCCGGGGGTGGAAGGGTGGAAGAGAGAGAGAGAGAGACACCGGGAGCCATTGGCAGCCCCCCCTGAGAGACACAGAGAGAGAGAGAGAGAGAGAGAGAGAGAGAGAGAGAGAAAGAGAGCTGCTGCCTGAGACTGTAACCTTGAAGCTTGATAAACATGGGCCTGTGCCGGCAGCACGGCTGGGACGGAGAAGAAGGGGGGGGTTCAGCCGGCCGCTTGTAGGAGCTTTTAACCCCTTTTTGGAGAATGAGAACTTTACAGATCATTGACCTCTCCTGGAAGATAGAGTGGAAGATGAGGAAGGAAATGTGCAAGTGTGAGAGAGGTCTGGGCGAGCGAGAGATAGTAGAAGAGTAGAGAAGAATCCTAGTGGGAAGAGATGATGGAGTGGCTTTTGCTGGACTCTTTTTGTATAGCCATGGACAGAACCATGTTCCTTGTGACACAGAGACTGCATTCTAGGGGGAGGCAATGGCCTCAGAACCAAGAGGGTTCAGTGTTGATGCCCCTCGGCCCCAGGGGGTGAAAAAATATGGGGGGGACAGGTGTCCCAAAGGTGAGACTGTGCCTTTTTTGGATCGGGACAGAGCATCCTTAAAAGACAACCCTAGAAGCAGCTCTGGTCCGTGTTCAGTGGTGAGAGCACTGGACATGAAAAGGAAGAGGTCACGACGGCAGATGTACTCCAGGCGGTGCCACGAGTGACACAGAAACACACGAGGCTTCAGCTGTGTTTCCAGGGGAAGCCCATGGTACAAGAAGGACTCCTCTCCTCTTGATGAACTGAGGATTGATTGTCTAAAAGGTGGTGCTGGACCGAGAGTTGGTGATTTGAGGAATAAATGTATTGTGTTGGAAATTTGGTGGGGGGAGGAGGAAATGCATTTGTGAGGTTTTCATTTTCCCTGTGTGTGTGTGTTCCTTTTTATCTGTAGTTGTAGAGTAGTTAATAAAGTTCTGTTTTCTTTTCTTTCCTAAGTAGGAGCCTGCTTTGCTTATTCCTGGTCACATCTCACAGCAGCTACCAGGGAGAAGGTATCTTCATGGGGGCACTGGCATTGTGCCAGTGTCAAACCATGACATGTGTTCACTGCTATCCCATGCATTTTCCCCACCTACTCTTTTTGTTGGCATTAAAGCCCTTCCCTGCCAGAGCTGTGCAGGTAGAGCAGCGTTCACACCTGCTCACCTCCTTGCCAAAGTGAGAATGAGGCAATTACTGGCTAGGAAAATGCTGGAAAAGCTACAACCAGTGGTGTCCTGTATAACCTGGAACTGCCCTCACATAGGAAACATCAAAGGAGACAGAAAAAAAAGCACAGTTAAATTAGAAAAGTTGAGTCCACTAAAACATTCAAAAGCTGTTTTATCAGGGAAGTTGATTTTGGAAAAAAAAAAAGCAGAAAATTAAATCAAACCCTTAGCCTCAGCCTCTTGCTCATTTAATCAAAATCAATAGTATTGTAACAAAAAGTGTTCAACATATCAGCTTTTTGGCTCCAGAGTGATTCTGGCAGGACTAGTAAGTATTAAAGGGCAGAATCATGAAATTAAGAAAGGTAAACTGTTGAACTGAGACCATAAATTTATAGTATAGGAAATAATGTCCTGTCACTCCCTTGTGGGAGAAAAAACTAGTCATCAATTAATATATTACTTTCATCTCCAAATTTTATAGGAACTGTCAAGTAAGTTAATTAATGTGAGAGTATGTTCTATGAAGAGGGACAGTGCAATATGTGCCCATTGTATTAACCTGAATCCTCAAAAATATTCCTCCTCATAATAGATGCATAGAATCATAGAAGACTGCAAAGTACTTAAAGATCATATAGCTCCAACCTCTTGTCATGGGCAGGGACACATTCCACTAGATCCAGTTTCTCAGGGCCCCATCCAAACTAGTCTTGAATATTTCCAGGATGGATCATCTATAACCACTACAGAAAACCTGTTCCAGTGCCTGAGCACCCTCTGAGTAAAGAATTTCTTCCTAACATCTAATCCAAACTACTTTCTTCCACCTAAAAACCATTGTCCCTTGTCCTGTCTCTACATGCTCTCACAGTCTTTATTCTTCATTTCTATAAGCTCCCTTAAGGTCCTGGAAGGCTGCAATAAGGTCTCCTTGAAGCCTTCTCCAGGCTGAACTATCCCATCTCTCTCAGCCTGTCTTCATAAGAGAGGTACTCCACCTCTTCAGTCATCCTTGTGGCTTCCTCTGGACTCACTCCAACAGGTCCATATCTTTCCTTTGTGAAGGACCTCAGACCTGGTCAGAGCACTCCAGGTAGGTTCTCACAAAGGCAAAGTAGAGGCAGAATATCACATCCCTCTAGTTGCTGGCCACTTTTCTTTTGCTGAAGTGAGGATACAGCTGGCTTTCTATGCATGGCTCATGTCCAGCCTTTCATCCACAAGAGTCCCCAGGCACTTCTCAGCAGGGTTATTCTCAATGACTTCTCCCAGTTTTCACTCCTGTCTGGGATTGCTGATCTGGGTGCAGCACCTGGCACTTGGATTTGTTGAACTTCATGAAGTTCATAGGCCAAATTTTCCAATTTGTCCAGGCCCCTCTGGAACACATCCCATCCTTGTGTTGTGTCAGCTGCACTGCTCAGCTTTGTGTCATCTCCAAACCTGCTGGGGATGCCCTCAATCCCACTGTCTGTGCCATGGATGAGGACACTGAAGAGCACCAGTCCCAGCAGAGAGCCCTGACAGCATCACTTGTCACGGCTTCCACCTGGACAGAGAGCACAACTCCTGGTGGCATCCATCCTGCCAATTCCTTATCCACTGAAGAGTCCATCTATTAAATCCATGTCTCTCCAGTCTGGACATCAGGATGTGATGTGGGACCATATCAGAAACCTTACAGAAGTCTAAGTAGATGACATCTTTCAGTCTTTCCCGTTGGCCACTGCCATCACTCCAGAGGTCACAAGATTGATCAGACACACTTTGCCTTAGTAAAGCTGTGCTGGCTGCCTTGGATTACCCCATCATCTCTTAATGTGCCATAGCATACTTTCTAGGAGGATGCACTCCATGATCTTCCTAGGCATAGAGGTGAGGCTTGCCAGTCTGTAGTTCCCCTTTTTCCTTTTCCTTCCTTTTTCCCCTTTTTAAAACTAGGAGCAACAATTACCATTTTCCAGTCCTCGGGGATTTCTACTTGACTGCCATGAGTTTTCAAATATGATGGAGAGTGGCTTGGCAGCAAAGTGAGCCAGATCCCCCAGAACCCTGTGATGTATCTCATCAGGTCCCATAGACTGGTGGCTATTTAGCTTCATTGAGTGATCCCAAACCTGCATATTGCTTACAGTGAAACGGACTTCATGCCCCCACACCTACCCATAGGGTGGGGGTCTTGGAAGAAAGTGGAAAACCTGACTGCCAGTGAAGACGCAGGAAAAGAACTCAATGAGTACTTCTGCCTGCTCTGAATCAGTTGTTACCCGCACATCTTTCTTGAGTATCAGAGAAGTACAGTCTCCTTGGCACTCACAGGTTTTTCAGACAAGATTTCTTTTGGTCCCTCTCAGTCTGGGACTGAGAATGGTGCCAGCACAAATGGTGAATGTGGGGATAGAGATAGAATGTGGTGCTCTTGAATCTTTTCTGTTCACTCTGATTATTGCAAATTCATCACAAAGCTGGACC
This sequence comes from Molothrus ater, assembly GCF_012460135.2. Lineage (NCBI taxonomy): Eukaryota > Metazoa > Chordata > Aves > Passeriformes > Icteridae > Molothrus > Molothrus ater. The sequence continues at coordinate 44,425,785 of NC_050511.2, forward strand.
AACATAGAAGTCCTAGACACATGAGAGGGATTTCCTGAAATACTGGCATACCTACCAGCCTAAAACATTTTTCTCTGGGGGAACTCAGGGTTTAAAGTCATACTTTACAATGCTTGCGTGTCACTGAGGTGTTCTCCACCTCCATCTGCTTTCTTCCAGTTATACTGGAAGAAAGGACAGAGATGAAACCACACCAAGGTGCCCTTTCTCCTAACTTGCATTGCCCAGATCAGTGCTAGGCCTTCACAGGAAAGGAAGAAAAATGGTAGGGTAGCTTTTCTGTACACTGATAATTGGCAGCAGAGACAATTTCTTAGGCAGTGCCATAGATACTATGACTACTGTGCATCTTCTTTAATATTCTTTACCTCTACTACAGCACTTAAGCACATACCTCACAGACCTTTCTATTTACTGTAGCTATGTAACAGACTGAGGGATTAAATTATTTTGCCTTAATCTCTTTTCTAGTTATGATGTTTGCTGAATGTAGCAGTTATTCCCTAGATTGTCTCCTTGAACTCAGCCTCATTATTTTATCATTTTGACAATGAACTGCATTTCCCATCTGCCGGCTCCAATTCTCAATATAATCCAAATCCCTTGGAATCTGGTTACGCTCTTCCTTGCTATTTGTTCATCCTCTGCATCATCTGCAAACTCTGAGCTCTCAGAGTTTTGAGCTCTCAGAGTCAGACTGTGCTCTCCATCTTTTAATTAGAGTAAATCTGGATCTTCTCCACTAAGGTCTGTGGAATTACTCCAGAGTGAGCAAACGGAAACTAGAGCTGGATATTGCTTAGGTTTTCAACACCCTCATCCAAGTAATTTTATATTTATATATAGACACATGTTATGAACAACAGATGTCCCAAAACTGACCTTGAGGACATTTTCATCTATTCTGTTCCTATGCCATTTTTCTAGTTGACACCCATTTTTCCTCAGTCCTGAGTGTTTGTTTGAAGTTAATTCAACATCAATAAACATGTTCATACTGTTATGAAAGAAGTTTTGGCAAAGTGAATATACTTTCAGGTTGTGTTTACACTCTTTTTTCCCTTTAATTTCCTGCGTTTTTTTAATTCCTTTTTCTCAATAATTTTTTTCTTTACTACAGAGAAAAAGGGTTACTGTGCAGCAGACCACTAGACATGCCCGAGGAGAGTAGGTTTACTGTGCTCCCTGGAATACACAATAAAAAACTTGCAAAGTGCCTGAATGCATGGAGTTTGACACTCCACAACAATATGAAGGACAAACCTAGTGGAGCTGCTGACCTGTCACATAACTCTGCAATTTAGTCTTATGAAATCCCTTCCCTTCCTCACACCTCTGGAACACCAATGTGCAGCAGAAAGAAAAATATATTTTGTCTCTATGGTTCTTTCCCTTCTGTTCTATTTTTCGCATGATGGTGAATCTTACTGTTGGTCGTAATCACAATTTTCTGCCTAAAGTCCCAAAGACAGACCAGACCACATGGGAATAGTATGAATGCAGGTGGAATCTTTTATCAGGACATTTGTGCTAAATATTGCCACACACCTTGAAAGTGTTACATCTCAACCAGATGATTTTCTTGCTTACACCTGTTGCCAAACTACCCTATTCCTCACAGTTTTCTGTTTTGCATTTTACCCCCTAACTTCTGTCACCGGAGCAGGAGAGACGTAGAATCAAGGCTTTCCTCCAGCTTACAGCACCTAGTATTCTTGACCTGTGGAAACAGGAGTAATGTGATCCTGTAAGTAGAGACTGTTTCATAATGTGCACACACGAGGGAGTTCAAGTGTTTTTGGCATTACCTAACTCCCAAGTACTCAGCTTTTACCTCTTATGTTCTCCTGGCAACATATATATATTTTATGTGCAATATATATATATTTATATTTATTTATATATATATGCAGTTTCCTAGGTTTTTAACACAAGAAGATACAAATAGTGCCACGTGCAAGTAAAACAAGCCCACCCACATGATCCATCAGGATTTGAAATATAAGAATCAGCAGACATTACTGGTGATTGGGTTAAAGGTCTAAGGTCACCAGCTAGCTGCTCTGCTGCATGGTTTGGCTTTGCAGACAAGCCTTGCAGAATAGAGGCACCACACTGAATCATAAATCAAACAGCTTGGGAGAAGAAGTGTGTGGTTTATGCATGCTTAAATATACAAGTTTAGGAGATCTGGCTTGAAAGTGAGCCCGAGAAATCACAAATGGCATCTCTCCCTGCATCATGCTCTGCCTGGATCACCAGTGATCCTATTCCTCCTCTGTGGTAAAAGATGTGATGGGGTCTTTTCCTCTGATTCTTCTCTCTACAAATAATATGGTAAGAGATAGAGGAAGTGCACGTCTCACAGGGAGGTTAAATGATAAGCTGAGGACCAGATAAAACAACTTGTCTGAAGACAGAAGTTACTTAGAGACAAAAAAGATAAAAAAGTCATCTATTTCTGACAGAGCAACATAGAGAAAGATCAGAGTGGCATGAAAAGCTGGTAAGTAAAGAGCCACAGAGGAACATGAATATTTTCTCAACTTCAAGGTGAATTTCCTACTGATCTGCAGACAAAAGTTACTGGAGACCTTCAAAGTAATTGTAGCTGGTTTAATGGTTTAATGATAAAAGGTTCTTCAGAGTGAAACAGCAAAAGTATTTTCTTGAGGCTTTGCATGCTCTACCTGGCCTTCCCATGTCCAAAGATACTTTTTCAATAAGGGCTTATACTCTTATTGAAACCAGCCAATACTGTGGCTCTTACTTCTGCACCACACCTCAGGAGAGTAGAAACACACAGACCCCTTCTCCCTGCTTCAAGTGACAGAGACCAGTTGATTGCATTGCAAGATGGCTGGGATACCCTAGCCATCAGGCTTCACTGTGCTATTACCAGTGGTGAGGAAAACAGCAACAAAAACATTGTCCCTCTCACTCTCCTGGGTGAAGCAATTCTTCCAGCACCTGGGCATCTCATCCCTCACAAGGTCAAGCTCCCGTGATGTGCAGAGCTGCTCTACTATCAGCAAATGCAATGAAAGTCCAGTATTATCTTCTTTGGTCAATGGTAATCCACTAAATACAAATAATAAGTGACAGTTTGTGCATCTGGATTTCAAGCAATGGTTCTGCAATATCATCTGGCATCTGTGAAATCTATATACCATAAGCTGGAGAAGAAGGTGCAGAGGGCACAGTGATAATGGGACTCCAATGCATTTTATGTCACTGGAAGGGAAGGATGCACCATTGCCCCTGTCTGGCTTTATCTGTACTCCTTTTCCTCCTGTTTCCTTTCCATTTGTTTCCATAGGATGAAGTATCTCCAGTGTGTAATGCTGAAATGGTAGGTGCAACTCAGAGACCTCACATGGTCTGTCTCCAGTACCCAGGCTCAAAACCAGGTTGCTGTGATATGCCCTGTGCAGCTCCTCCTTGCAGGGAGAGCATCCTTCCCACCTTCCCTGGGCTGAGCAACTCAGTTCTGCTGGGGTCCTTGTCAGTCCTGCACTCTGAGCCCTGGCATATGCAGAGTACCAGTGCAAAAAACATTCAGAATTTGTTTTCTGAAGTGTCTGCTGCTGAAGAGGGATTTAGCAAGGTAGGGAGTTATCATGGTCCATTGAGGAGCTGCATGGAGCCACGCAAGGCAAAGCCGGAGGACAAAACCTATTCATGCACTTGGAATTGTCTCCCCTGTCAAAAAAGCCTCTGAATTTCAGGAGAACTTACTAGGGTTTCTGATAGAACTGTCATCTCTGATTTCAGTAAGTTTTCTTACTGTTTTAATCCAAACATGAAAACAATTTTTTTAATAGCAGCTGTAAAGCACCATAAGCAGCAGAAATGTGAGGGCAGAGCTTTTGCTGTAGCAAAGTGCGTCATGGAGCACGTGTGTCAAGGAGAGTGGGACTCCTCACAAAGTCAGGGAACAAGGAAACCAGACATGTCATGTGAGTTTGAAGTTGAAGACAGGTGATAATTCAACACAGTGGAAAGCTGCAGCACGTGCACTCAAGTGCAGCATTGGCTGGATGCTGTGGAGAGCACTTTTTAATTTGGAAATCTCTTCCTTTCAGTTCCAGCAGCTACCCCTCTGATAGAAGCTAGGAGATTTTTTTTGTCAGCATTAATCAATACATACCGTAATTTCCCAGCCATATTGCCTTTTCAGCTTCACATGTAACAAGTTCCACTGCTATGCAGTCATCTTAAAAGGACTTACAACAGTAGCTATGCCAATATATCGAATATACATTTTCACTGAAATATATTGAAAATATATTAATATAGTGAAAAATTATTAGTAGCAGCTTAATTGAATTACTGACAGCCTTCCTCTTCATCTCAAATTTGTCAGCAGAGTAATCCAGCATTCCCACAAACTTCAAGAAGGATGCTATGCAAATTGTAATCCTGAACATAAATTTGCAGAGAGTATGCCTGTACACCTTATGGACCTAAGATCTGGAAGAAGCCATGGTTTGATGAAAGCAGCTCAAAATCATGCCTTTCTCAGGTCTGTGTGCAGATAGTGTATTAATTCTCACAAGTATGTGCAATCTGATATCTAAAAGTATGAGAGATCCACTAATTTGGCTAAAGCCAGCATAAGGTAACTGTAGTACAGAAGAAAACTTAAGAAAAAAAGCAGAATAATTTATGTCCATTTCAATTCCACATGGTATGGCTTCTCTCACTGTTGTTTGATTTAGAGTCTGTTGAGTTGCCCATTGAGAAAACTAACCTTTAACTCCTTCTATAATAGCTATTCTGGGCTCTTATGTTCCCAGTAGTAAAATTTATTTCCCACTCTCAGGCCAAAGAAAATTGTTCCAAAGAATGTAGCTGAGACATGCTGATGTCTGCATTCTCAATATGTGCACACATGCATATCTGTGCATGCATGCTCCTTGCTAAGGACACACCTTTGGTAGCATGACACCGGTGCTAAAATCTTAGATTCATGCCACCATTAACCTCAACAACATTTCTCTGAATTTATTCCCCTCTAAAAGGAGCAGAGTCTCAGCCACTCCCTTGATTGATTAGGAATGTCGTTGATCCTGATGTCATGCCTAGTCTGTGTTCACAGTCTCTGAGCTACATAAATTCATCCCACATCATTTTCAGATTGAGAGGTTTTTGTTAATTTAATTAAAGTTAATTTTCTCAAGTTTGCTGGAGAATGAGTGTTTGGGTTGGATTTTTTAATCTGTATGTGCACTTTTAAAAGATATTTAAAGTCAGACTGTTACTGGTAAAACTGATTTTCATAAAACAGTCTATTATATCTACATATTCTACCATAAAAATTTGACTGTCAACATTTTAATTGAATTTTTTTTAAGAAACACTTACAAGTTCTGTTCCACTATATCTGTTAAAATTCTGTCTTATTCTATTTTCTTTTTTTTATTGATTTCATGAATAAAGGAGATTATTTATATGTATAGTTATGTATGTGTACAGTATTTCCGGGGAAAATGCCTTGGCAAATTCATTGATCTAAAAAGGAGTTTCTTTTCCTCCTTAGGAACTTAATTCTCCAAAGCAAAACTTCATGCCTACATTGAGTTACCCAAGAATAGTTCCTGTTCTTTAGATCTTCACTGTCAAGCAAAAAGAAGTTTTACTTGAGTTACTTGAGCATGAGCTTAAATAAAAGAAATACAGGAAATTACTTTAGAAAAGCAGTGCAGCACCCTCTAGTGTGGACACATTTACATTAGTCAATATCACAGCTTTATGAATACCTGATTAACTTGATGCTGACCCACTAGACAGCCCAATGTCTGATTCAGACTCAGTTACTAAACTTCTCATTGGCCTCAGGTACCTTGGTTCACTTTGTCTCTTTTTCTTCAACTGTAAAAAAAGCAGAGAAAAATTACCCTTTTAAAAACATGTTACACTGTCCTAATGACAAGATCTTCCTGTACAAAAGGTGAACTGGTATCGTAGTCATAACCACATGATGATGGCCATATTGTCCTCTACCTCCAGAAAATGTACTGTGCAGTGCCAGGGCTAGGCAAGCTCTCTTGTGGGGTGCTGCACATCATCTTTCAGGCAAAAACTTTGGTTTTTTCACAGTGTGATTTGCACCACCAAAGCCATGCTTTACGTACTGGGATCATAGTCTCTACTGCCACATTTTCAAAACTCATCAATAGTGGACTGGTATTTCTACCCCTTGGAATGTCTGCTGCACATTCACTCATGTAGACTGGGATACCACTCTCTCCCATTAATAAATCCCATTATCTTGCATCTTCTTTTGGGACTTAGTTAAGGACAGAACTTGCTTGGGGAAAATGAGTGAGAAAGGAGGACCAGAGATTTGGTCCCTATATGATTACTTCTTCTAATGAGGTAAATAGATCTTCAAAATGTCTGGGCTCTTTACAGAGGCAACATTTAGCTATAAAAGAGACCATGTGAGGAGCTGATCTTTCACTTTGACTTTGTATTGCCCTTTGTCATCCTCCCCCATTCCTGTTGGTGATTACTGAGCATAGCTATTGCTAAAAGCTGGAGATTATCATATGTGCCAGAGAGAGAATTTCCCAGCAGTTTTAGTACTGGAAGTGATAGGGAGGGGTGGGAAAGAAGATTAGTGTGCAGAACTCCTTCCTTAGAGTGATCTGCCTGGAGCTTGTCTGGAACTGTGCTCATCCTGCATGTATATGTGATAGGCTCATACATGGGTATATATTCCTTTCAAGATATATTGCCATTCCAGTGCATAGAGAGATCCATAAATCCCAGGTGCAGTTAGATAGAATATCTCCCTGTTGACACTGTATTGACAGGACTGTGTTGCAGGACTGGACCTGCAATGCAATAACCAAGAACTCCTTTGCTGGAACTTGCTGGGTACAAACCACCAAATCTTGCATGTGTCTGACTCACGCATGAAGCGACAAACTAATAAAGTAATTAGGGCCTGTCTAGGCTGGCCTAATAGAGAGCAGACAAGGAAATAAGCACCAACACACAGACAGTTCAGATGCACTGCTGCCATCTCGATAGCTGGTTTTCCCACTGCTCAAGCACATGCAAGAAGAGCAGGCCAACCTCTTTCTAGTTAACCAAGTATTTTATTATTTTGGGAGGTGTTGTAAACCTTTCTTCCTGTCTCCCAGTCAAGTTCTTCTCTCCTTACAGCCAGCAGTTATGTCAGTCAAAAGGCCCTTCCCTTCTTCAGTCCTTTTTAGCCCCTGTGAGAAGAAAAAAAAAAAAAAAACAAAAAAAAAACTATCAAAAGTAGACCAGGGGAGACAGCAGCCTTTTTTGTTTTCCCTCTGCAACAGGATCCAAGGCATAAAGTCAGGAGAGAGAAGTCTCTTCACCTGTGAAAGACAGGAACTGGGACACACGCAATCTCCAGGTTTTTCTTAGCACTATTCCTGCTTTTGGGTCTGCAGTGATCATACTTCAGATCAGAAATCTGTGGTTTCAAAAAAAAGATGGGAAAAGATATTTTCTGTGTCTTGTAATCAGCAGTCTTCAAAGCCAAAATTCAGATTTTCAGCAGGATTAAGTTAACACATGCTGATCTCCAGCAGGCAGAGAGGAGTGAAAAAATTGTGAAAAGTAGTAAGATTAGAGATGCGCTGTAAGGAGACAGAACATTCTAGGGGTTCACAAACAATATATTATTGTTTTTTATACCAGTTACATATTTCTTCTTTTATTTAAAATAGTGTTCTTGGAGCATCAGATTATACTGGGTTCAAGTGTTTCACTGATGGGACCAGTGCTTTGGACATCTGGCAGGAGGACTTGCACAACTTTCTTATGCATAAAACCAGCAACATGAAAGTGACAACCAGAGATTAGAAATATTCTTGGATCTAGTTATCACAACTCTCCACTATATTTAAACTTCTTTTCTTCTGTTTCAAGCAGAATTGATAGATTCTGATCCTGTAAGAATTTAACATTCCAATTATCCCTTGCCTTGCTTTGGACCAGTTGAAGGTCAGGGTGTGCAGAAAAGTGGCCAAAATATCTTATGCATGGGGCATAGGAGGATACTTTTTTGAACAAAGGGCAAGCCTTCCTTAAATAAAATTTTAGGTGCTATTAGCTCTGTCTTCCAGTATAGTTGCTTTATCTGTTCAGTATAGTTGCACTTAACCTGTGCATCAGACCTCCTGACTGGCAGCATGTCATACATATTGCCCAGCTATCATAAAGCTGGATACTATTATTGTTCTGTCTATGTCCACCAGCTGGGACCAAGCCCTTTCTGAGCAACATAACGCTAAGGCCACATATAATTTAGGATTTAGGCAGAGGATTTTATCTTCTTCAAGATAATTAACATATTTCATAAGGCTAGATGAAACAAACTACTTGAACATGAGTTTGTGATTATTTCAGCTTCAACAGAAAAGCTTGTCAAGTCCAAGTGATTTAGCTGGAATTTTAGGAGACTCTTACTGACCTGAACTATGGCTTTTTAAAGCCAAGGCCCTGCATCTCATAGGACGGAAAGCAGATTTTTTTTTTCAAGTGTGATTGTGGAGACAATACAGCAGCAGTTAAATGGGGGAAAAAAAGAACAGCAGCACTGGGGGAGAAAAAAGAAAAGCTGCAGAAAATCTGAAACTAACCAACAAAATGCATACTGGATAGTTGGTAATTCACAGTGGTATTTTTCCTATATGGAGCAAAGTGAATTTTTTTCTGTGTTTGCTTTGTGATATGCCTAACACAGAGAGGAAAATACCAGGCAGAGATGTGTCTGTGCTTCTGTTGCCATGTTGCACAGAACTGAGCCACAGACACGTCTAGGTGAATCAAGCCCAGCACATGCTGGACTTCTTTTGCCGATGCAAGGATAATAACCTGTTAGCTTGGTGTGCCTGTGCTTGGATGCTGCTTGGGAAAATTTTCTTCCAGTCTGTGCTCACCTGCTTCTCATAGAGCTGTGCCCACACCAGCCCACAGCTGGGTCCCTCTGTGGAGCCTGACAACCTCAACCAAGACTGAGAACTGTGCAGGAGCTTCCCAAAAGAGGATGGGGCACAGAAACACTGACACAATGTTGGACATCATTCCCTGAGGGGAAAGAATACATACTCTGATGGATAGCAAGACAAGGAAATGTCAGAAATTTCATCATCTGTGCTAGCAGGATTTTCATGCATGTTTCTAGCTCTGAGACACACTTTGGGGAGGACAGCGGAGGCTGACCAGATGGCACTGAGGATATGAAACATACACAAGGCAGATGCTTTCAACAGCCCTGATCCTCGTTATGCTTTCTGAACAGATCTCAGAATGATTCTATGTACTGCTGTTACTAAGAGCAAGGGCTGGGACAGTAATGCACCAGATGCAGCTCTTTTCTGGGTATTCTCCACATTTGGGCTTTTCCACCATCATTTACATCTTGTATGAGCCAGATTCAGAGGGAGATTTCACAATCTTCTGATAGCGATGTGCTTACTGAACAGCACTGTGTTAGCAGTCTCAAAAAAAAAGTGCTGTTTCTGATTGCGAGAAACTGGGAAAGTTTCTCAGAAACATCTCTTTGGAATGCTGTTAAATCATTTCTGTACCAAATTTTATCAAATCACCTAGACTGACAGAACAATGTGCTTCATGGTGCTCCCTCAGTTAAATAGGATGTGACATTTTTAAGCTATCTTTCACTGCCCTCCGCAGTCAGATTAAACAGAACATGCAGAATGTTCAGTTGTTATTGGCATTATTGCTTTCAAAACACTTGCAGTTGCAAATCAGGATGAGACCTGATAAACACAACACATCCACGGTGGAACCTCAATGAAATTTCAGGAGCACATTTCATCCAATGCAGTACCTCTGCAATGCCCAATACACAGGAGCAATGTGTGAGACAAAGAAGATACCACTATTAAATCACATGTGCAAGCACCAACTCATGGTGAAACCACATATCTTGTGGGTTGTTTCCAGTGATACGGGTATATGAAGATATTACTGCAAAGTTTTTTCATTGTGATAAATTTGTGTTGGCAAATCCTGTGTTATGGATAGGTGAACTGGTCCAGGATTCTCTTGATTCTTTCACTTGTCTAAAATTTCTTCTTCTTAAACTGAAAGCAAAAAAGAAAGCCAGAACAGAATATTATAAAATTATAAAAAGTTCTGCTCTGTGCTCACTCTAGATTTTTCTCACCTACAATTTCATCAATATAATGTTTTAGTACTCTGCAGGTAGCAATTAACTTTTAGTCAACAGGCTCATTTATCACATTAGGTTTCCCCAGTCCAGACACAGAAGAGTCCATTCTACTGCTCATTATTTCCTCAGTCAAGCAGGGCTGAGACTTTGAAAGGGTTAAAGAATTTGCTTATATTTCATTAACAGCAAGGAGAAAGTTCTGTTGCACCATACAAATGTATCGGCAGCAGAAAACAACACAATATTGAAAACAAGAATTTTATTACTGAATTTTTTTCTAGTTAGAGGTGCGTTTTGTCAGTTTCATCACCTTGTCTACTGGTTCCCTCTCCTTCTCTGACCCCAGAACCAGGTTATTTCATGGGGCCGGAGTCCCTGTGTCTCACTTGAAACACCTGTAGCCTTATGTCTAACCCAGCCAAGACATCATGCCTGTCAACCTGGTACAACACCTCCAGCCTGCAATTTATCCCAAAGAAAGCTGACTAAGATGAGTGGACTGTGTTGGTGGTGCCTCTCTTTCTGCCGCTCCTTTCTCAGATGTGCAGGCCATTTGGAGGCAGCAGTCAGACTGTTTAATTTATATTTTGGTTGTTATTTTGAAGAGAGAGAGCTCCATGCCTCAGTGAGGTTCTTCCTGCAGCACCTGTCTGTGCAGTGCACTGCGACAATTCTATGAGATCCCTGCTGGAATTGGGGTCCCATATGGCACACACCCTGAAAACAGATCTGAGCCTTTCCTAGAGAGACAAATGAAGTGATTGGACAAAAGAAAAGCACATAGAGGCAAAGTGGTTCCCTAAGACCATACAGCAGGTGAGTGGCAGAGTGTGGAGAAAATCAAGGCACCTTTACTCCCAAGTGAATAGCACACCCTACATCAAATCACACACTACTTCACATTAAAATTTTTATATTTATCTGTCCTTTGGATCAGAAAGGTTGCTCTGTCTTTCTCCAGCTGGAATGTCAACCTAGCAAAGTAAAGTCAGATTTGACAAAATTAAATGGGGGGAAAATCAAAATTCTGTCTTCTTGGGTGAAAAATTGTGTGGACCACAGTTTTGCCAGAGATGTGCCCGATTCAGAGAGGTTTCTGAAGACTGGTCAGTTAGCACAGATTATGTTTTTCTAAACATCACAATCTTTGACTGAGTTATAATAAAAGGAGAGAGAAAAAATTATTAAGACAATGTGCAAGAGAAGTGAGCGGTTGTGTTTTCCATTAAATTACTTCAGTGGAGTCCTGGCCAAGTGAATGGTTTCTTCTTCAGTTAAAAACGAGAGAGAGAGTTTCTTTGGCCAGGTCATCCTTTTTGCTTGTTCTTGTGCTGAGTGTTTTCTGATGCACTTTCTCACTTTCTTTAGACTAATTCCTTGATTCCTCTCTGCTTCTCACCTTCAGAGATGTGAAGATTTTTTTTTTTTTTTTTTTTAGTGTCCCAGCAACACACTAAACTTGCTCCACGGTGTTTCCCAGTCTAATAAGCAGTGAAGACAAGCCAGAGAAAAACGGCTGTGCATTAAAATGCCAGCCTTTGTTCCACTGGAAAAAGACTGGCTGATACACTGTCAGACAGAGTCTTTATACTACTGATGTCAGCTGTGAAAATTCAGTGCCCACATGCAAAAGCACTTCCTTTCTATGGGACTATAAGAGTTCAAACTTCAGCATTTCTGCCCTGGTGTGTGACCATCTCCCTGAAAGAAGAGATGATTGCTAGGCAAAAAGCCAGACCTCCCTACACAGCAAGATATCCATGCATGTCTTCCTACACATTCTGGAGATGGGAACTTGGGATCCTGCACCCACGCAACCCCTGCCTCCTGCACACTGAGGCATCTTTGTGCTCTGCCCTTGCCTTGGTTCAGCCCAGTCTGCAGAAAACTCCCTGCAGCTGGCAAAATAGTTGACAAACTGGCTGTTATCCCACTTCTCCATTGCTCAGACTGGGAGAGGGGAGAAAGAGGAAGGCTGTGTCTCATATTCTGAGTTATTACTCCAACATCTCTAGTTGCTATGGTGTCCCAGCGACACCTGTGCATGCAGTGACACTTGGGCAGGCAGTGGCAACTACATGGGGGCCATTAGTTCCTGGCTTACCTCAACTCAATTTTGGAGCAGAAATTGATGAAGAACAAAACAGTCTAGATGAAGTGCCATACTAAAAGAGAAAGGTATAAAGTAGGCAATGATTGACATAAGGTGGGTACAATTTTGCTAACCCCCTAAGCAGAGGCGTTGCCAAGCACTCAAATTTGTGTCAAGCACTCTCCATCACCTTACTGCTCTATTCTTCACAGCCACAAGCCATCCATCTATGTTTGGAGGGCAAAGTGCAGTCATTCATTGCAGCAGGGAAAGCTGTCTGTGTGTGGGGAGCTGTCTGACTTCTGGGCACTGCTGGGGCTGGTGAGCTTGGCTGTTCTCAGCCTGGCCCTGGCAGCCTGACATGCTACAGTGGATGCCAAAGGAAATGCAAGCTAATACCCTGAACAGGAGCAAAATGCTGCCTCATCATAGACCTTTGATCTCAACCTGTGTTTTATTCACCTCAAAGGTATTTCTGGATTAGGTGTGGGCACTGAAGCCTCACATTTTAAATTAAATATTCTTCTTTGTCCCTTCTTTTTTTTTTTTAAGGAGAGAGACATTTAATTTCTCATATTAATTTCTCCAATAAAGCACACAGAATTTGTTGGATGATTAAAGGCTGTACTGCTCTTTGGCATACAGCACAGTTCTGTAATTCCAACCTATTCACATCCCTCAGCTCTCCTTTGAAAATGCCAAGATTTCCCTTCCTTGCCAAATGATGAAAGAGATCTGCCAGCTGAGAGGAGGTTTTAAAATAATTGCAAGTACAAAAACTGTAAGTAGAAAAAAACTTGTTGGGCAGAAAAACCACCTGTCACTAGTGCCGCACCATATATACCCCAGAAGAGCCCTTGCTGGTTTGGGGCCTGTTTTGACTGATTCACTGATGACTTCTAATGTTCAGCTGTGAAATGGTGAAATCAACATGCTGTTCCAGCTCTCAGAGTTGCACAAAACAGAGCTTTTTGCAACAGTATTCGGATAAGAGAGGGGTAATGGCATTCTGGATGGTGCATGCTGAATATCCATCCTGTAAGGCTCCACACTAGTGCTGCTCTCCTCAAGGGAGCTAACAGGTGGCATACTACAAACAGTGGTCATGTCAAAGCCAAAGACCAACACAGGTTTCCTATGGTACACAAACGTTTGTGTCTGAAGGAAGAAAAAGCATGTAATTTGTCTTACACTTAATGTCCATGGGCTCTGGATTAACTTTGAATACATATTATTAATCTTCATTTTTACTTTGCTCCCCAAACCTAGCAAGGTTTTCTGATGACCTTCCTGGCTTCAAGATTTCCTCTGTAAACACAGAAATTCAGCAAGATAGCATCAGATGCCAGGTATGAAGAGCTATCTCTTCAACAGCCCTCTCTGTGGCACGAATAAAAAAGGACACGTGTCATAGATAATATATAAAGAGTTGCTGGGACCCCTCACTCACCCTGACACAGAACAAAAGGACTTTCCACTGAAAAGTGAACAGGAGAGATTGGACCATGGAAAAAGCCCACAGACCAGAACTATATATGTCAGAGGAGACTACCAACCTAATCAGCCAGACCTTTCTCCAAGGATCACACTGTGTGTATCTGGATATCCGTCCTTGCCAGTGACATCCAGCCCAAATCCCTCTCCTACTCCAGCTTTCAAAAGGAAGGCAGAAAAGGAGGGAATCTCATCAGAGTTCCCTCATCATGCAGATGGTGAGGAGAACAACTTTCCCCTCCGCAACACTAATAACAGGGTGCTCAGAGGAGAAAAAATAAGTCTCCCAAAATATTTAAAGCAGGGATCGCTACATCCCCATGTCCCCCAGAGACTTGACTGATTTGACTCTCATGGCAGGTGGCAGCAAAGACCTGACCTTACCCATTAGGAGAAACATGGTTTATCACCCACAGTTTGTCACTCAATCTTATGATCAGTTTATCAGCATTACAGTGGTTCCAGATCATCAACCAGCTGGCTGAGGGCAGCCTAAATAAGTGCATCAACAGGGTCCAAAGCTGTCTTTTAATTTCAATAATGTAATATCTATTTTAAAATAAGAATTTTTTTATAATGTCCCTGGTTTCATACCCTGTTATTACTCTAGTGTACTTAAATAATATTTAACTTCAAGGGCAGTTTCAGTCATCTGCTCCAAATATATTTACATACAAGTAAATATCAAACAATAATGCCATTGTCAACAAAAAAAAAATAATGAGAGAATAAGAGGAATATATTTGCAAACTTGGGATGACAGTCCAGAATGAATGTCAAGAATATACCGGCAGCCATAACAAAAAGATACTAAATGGTTTTTTCTTTATTTCCTCCCCCATCCCACCCTCCAAAAGGCTACATTAAAAAGGGCATTTTCTAGCAAAGTGTTTGGGTTTTTCCAGCACACTGGGATCAATACTTCCTCTCCAAATAGTTGGAAAATGAGTCACTGATCAAATGTCAGCCACAATTTATTCATTGTGCAATGTTCTGATCTCAATGCAAGGCCTGCACTGTGAATATTTCTAGACTTACGAAGAGCCAATTCTGGTATTTCTCCCTCTCTAAATTGCTTTTGTTCTTGAATGTCACCAGAGCATCTTAGTGGACACATGCAGTCAAAGCAGTTTTCTTAAGAAAGCCAATTGTTTACTAAATAATTCATCAGCTACACAAAAGCCAAAAAGGGGCAGAAAAGCCCCAGAATGAAACACCACTTTATGCAAATCAATGTTGCTCATACCCTTCAGTTTCTGGAGGCAAGTGGTGCTTTGCCTGGAGCTTGCAGAGCACAGTGTGTTCAGCAGCTCGCCCTGGCCATACAAGGCAGGCTGCAGGGACAGATTGGTGTTAGCAGCCAAGTGAGTGACCTGCCTGGTGGTGGGTGAGCTGCAGACCTCCTTGCCACGGGATGGGATAAATTTTGCTAAATTTTGTTGTGCTTTCCACATCCCTGGTGGCTCTGCACCAGCATCCCTTCCCCTCTTAAAGGGGAACAGCTCTCAACCCACTATATCAACCCAATTTGTTGCTACCACAGCACAGTATTTTGAAGTTCTGAGGGCAAAGAATAATTTTCTCCCCTGGGGACAGTAAATGCAAATTTTCTGCAGGTGATAAGTGCTTTGGTTCCTTGTCCTCAGCCAACTCTTTTTTGTCAGGGTGGAAGAAGTGGAATGAGCTGAGGAAAAGAGTTTATGTCCTTCCAAGTGAAGAAGTGGAGACTGACTGGAAACCCTCATTGGCTGACAATTCTTCCATGTTCTTTCATAATCTGGACACATCTGTGAACATCTGGTAGTCTGCTTCTGGAAAACTAAGCCATTCCTTGAGCAATGGAAAGAACAAAGCACACATCCAGTGTGTCTCCCGTGTGGGTTCAGTTACGCTTTACAAAAGCCCTCTCCTCAGCAGGAGAGTGAGTCAAGACTTCTCTAGCTCTCTCCTAGGACTGGGTAATGTCATTATCATGAGATCCTACTCTTCAAACTGGATTGTACCTGGCCAAGATACTCACAACTTGTTAGAACTAAAGGGACACACACACATTGTTACTGCATAACATTCATTTTCTGAATAAATAGGTCTGAAAATATCTCTCTGCTCTTAAGCAAGCAGAATGTGCCTGTCTCCCTCTCTTCACCTTCATGTTCATATCTGGCTGTGCAATTTTTCATTTGGTTTGTTTAGTTTACTACTCTGGATTTAATTTAAATAATTAGTGTTGCTAAAATTAAACATGTGGTGGTCTTTGCTGTAATTTCATTAAAAAGAATGTGCAATTTTCTCTCACAAGGGATGAGGGTGTGGGAGTGGAGAGAGAGCAAGACCACTCCAAAGATTAACAGTAATAGAAGTAAACCTGGCTTTGATTTAGCCAGCATCAGCCAGATGTATTTATAGATTTTCAATTACATATATCATAGCCTGCAATACATTCCTAATACTACTTTAGAATTTAAATCACTGCCTTAGGTTTTTTTCCTTATCTGTTTCAAGTCTAGCACTTTGAAAGAAATGAAAAAGAGGGGAGAGAGAGACTAGGTAATGGTGTGTCCAGAAGACAGAGATATCAGTTTTCTGAGCTATTGAATTGCAGAGGTAACAAAGGACTGCCATTCAGCACATTAAGGAATTAAATTTGGACTAGCAGTTTGGAATGGATTTCTCTGCAGCACTCAGCATTTTCCTATACCAGGATTCTTCTGGAACAGCTACCCCTGATGGTCCATTCTATGACAGCACTTTCTCCAGAGCAGATGAGATTAAATTAGTATACTTAGGCCAGCACGAGAAAAGCTCATGCACAGGGAGTGAATCACAAATCACTCTTTTTCTTTATGTTAATCCCATAACATTAACGAAATTAATGTCCCTTTGCAGACAAACATTTGTTCTTTGTTGGCACAGGAACATTTGAGGAAATTAATTCAAAATAACTTTGAAAAGGGATTTGTTAAATTCCTCTAAAGCCCTATGACCTCAGTTTAGTTTAATTGGGCATTAATTTGTTTAACTCAATTCTTGCCCTAAGTCAATTAAACTCAACAGAATTGTGACCATTTCAGCTCTGAAAGAGAATATCCACACTGTGCTCTTAGCAGTTCAATTATGGCAGTGGAAATGCACACCTTTTGTTACATTTGGATGATTTTTCTTCAGTGTCCTGTGCTGAAAAGTCCTCTGTGATGCCCCAACAAGACCAAAGTCTGCTTCATTTGCAAAGGTTGTAAGGATTTGACCTCAGATCTTTGGCTCCTACCCTTGCTATGCACTGCTCCAGCCTTCCTCCCACTACTGTGCCTGATACCATGGTGCATTTGGGGATGGAGTCAGTAGTCCTTTTTATTTGTATAGACATTAAACTCCTCTGAGGTTACATAGGACTATACAGAAAAACTCAGTAGGGTTATTTTTGCCATGGATACATCAGCTTGAGTCATCAGCAGATCCTTTTTGCTCAGGCAGATCTTTTGCACTGTTGAACAGCTAATTGGGTGCTTGGCACAGGAAGGGTCTTGGTAGCCTCTCCATGCATCCTTGTTTGCTATAGTTGCATGGCTTATTTTACCAGCTGATTTTACCAACAAACCAGTTGCATGATTGATTTTACTACTCTCCACATATGGCAGTCACAGAAGCAGAGCCTTGATTTAAGGAGCCTCTATGAGACCACGTCATAACAACACAGTAAATGGGACCCCAAGGGCCAGTAGTAGTTGTGAAAGAATGAAAATGAGCATCACAAAAGGAAAAGAAAGGTTTCCCTGCCATTGCTGTGAGATGTTATAAAAGTCTCCCTCCCTTAGGAATGCTCAAGAGAAGCTACGTTTTTTGCAAGGTACATTTCAGCTTCACAAAATGCCTAGAAAGCATGGACTCAAAGCAAGACAAAGAAGTGTGACAGCTGTGCTATATTTTGCCTTTGCAACTTTTTTGGTGCCCATAAATGCACATACTCACCATCTGAAGCCGTATCATTGTATTGGGTTTGCGTGGCAAGGTTTTGCTAGTGGAGGAGCTACAGAAGCGACTTCTGTGAGAAGATGCTAAATGCTTCCTCTGTGCTCAACAGAGCCAGTGCCAGCTGGCTCTAGGATGGAGCCTCAACTGGCCAAGGCTGAGCCCATCAGCAACAGTGGTAGAGCCTCAGGGATAATGTATCTAAGAAGGAAGGGAGATGGGGGAGTGTAACAACTGGGCAAGGCAATTGCAGACAGAGGGAGTGAGAGTATGTGAGAGAGCAGCCCTGAAGACATTAAGGCCTGTGAAGAAGGGGCAGAAAATGTTCCAGGCACCAGAGCAGATGTTTCTCTGCAGCCCAGAGTAAAGACCATGGTGAGGCAGCTGTACCCCTGCAGCACATGGGGTCTGCAGTGGAGCAGAGATCACCTGCAGCCCAGTGGAGGACCCCCGCTGGAGCAGATGGAGGAGGAAGCTGTGACCCCTCAGGGAGCCCAGAGTGGAGCAAGTTTGCTGGCAGGATTTGCAACCCCATGGGCAACCCACGCTGGAGTAATTAATTAAGATCTGCAGCCTGAGGTAAGGGCCTACATTGAAGAAGTTCATGGAAGACTGTCTCCCATGGGAGACACTCCGTGCTGAAGCAGGCAAAGAGAGTGAGGAGTTCCTCCCCTGAGAAGGAAGGTGCAGCAGAAACAACCTGTGATGAACTGATCACAGAGCCATTCCCTGTCCCCCTGCACCACTGGGGAGGTGTGGAGGGTGTAGAGAATTTGTGAGTAAAGCTGAGCCTGGGAAAAAGGGAGGGGTCGGGGGAAGAAGTTCTAAGATTTTTTTTGTTTTATTTCTCATTACCCTACCCTGATATGATTGGTAGTAAATTAACCTAATTTCCCTACATCTGTTCTGCCCATGACAGTAATTGATGAATGGTCTCTCCCTCTCCTTATTCTATCCCCTGAGCTTTCCATTATATTTTTTCTCCCCTATCCAGTTGAGGAGGGGGATAGAGCTTCTGACAGAATAGCTTTGGTGGGTACCTGGCATCCAACCATGATCAACCCACCACCACCCCACTGCAAACAGCAGTTCCACAAATGTGGAGACACACAAAGCACACAAGCTACACAGAACAACTGAGCCGTACAAGAAATCAGCAGTTAAAATAACTCCTTTTCTATCTGTTCCCAATACTGTTTTTCCTCCAGCACCTTGTGAAAGTTTGGCAGCTTTGCAGTAGCTAAAGGAAAACTAGAAGATAAAAGGCAACATAGGCATTCTGTTAAGAGTCTCTTATAAAATTCTCATTAATCATCCAGCAATTCTGCATTTAAAAGTCATCCAGCAAAATGTGTGCTGTTTTTTTGTCTCAAGATGAAAGGCAGAGAATAGTAATACTCTTTCTTCTTTCCAGAAAGGAAATGGGGGGAGGGTTGGCATAGAGGCATGCAAAAGAACAGTGGCTGGTGGAATATGTGACAGTGTCCTCCACGGAAGTTGAAAGAGGTAATTTTCCTGTTAGCTGTCAAAGAGACTAACCAGACCAGCAGGGTATTGGTAAGCACACATCTAAAGAGGGCAAGGTCTTGCATTAACTGGTGACACTGTTTTGCTTGCATGTCAGTTTCAAGGCTCGCTTAATTAAAGGAAAACATATTCTAATGAATATACAGCAATGGTAACAACAACCTGACTGTACAATGCACTTTCTGCACAGACAAGATACAGTTTTGCACAACCAGTTCCCACTTCAGGCTGTCCTGTAGGCATGTCCCTTACCCTCATTTTTGCAGCTATGCACAATTACCATTCTCCATCAGCTTGGTCTTACATGACTTTTGAACCTGATCAGCATGAACACAGCAACTGTGTCTGGCTTGTAGATTCACTGCAAGGTGGAGGGTGCAACACAATTGGATAGATGGAAATCAATAGAGGATAGCACCAGGAGTCTGTGTATGAATCAGCCTGACAGACATTCAGGAATTTAAGGAGTATAAAGGATTAAAACTGGGGGCTGCTCTTGGGCACTTGAGAAGAGGAAATCTGAATATCTACAGACCCTTGAAAGAGGTGAAATATCCTTACTCAGGTTAGCTGTGATCTGCTTTGGTCTTTGGAAATTTTTCCTCTGCCTGCATGTGACACTGCATAGTGTGAAGTGAGCTGGTAACATCAGAGGCAACATGCTGGGACAGGGCAGCCATTCATTATTCCATTACCTGTCACATGTAGTTGTCCTGCCAGTCTCACCTGTATTTTCAAGACCACTTCCCCACTCCTTCCTTGCCTCTGCTGCTTCTCCAGGACCTTGGCTCTTGTTTGCTTTCCTTCTCTACAATTTGGTGCTCTCATGTTTTTCCTCCTACCATAAAAGATGTTGCCACTTCCAGCACTGAGAATGTCTGAGGAGCTGGAGGCAATAAATAGCAGAGTTCAAAGGTCCCCTTTTCTTCAACTGACAGATCAGAAATTTGAGCTGAAGTGAGTTTCTGCCAGCTTTACAAGCAAGGCAATCAGCCCAAGAACAATGATTGTTTTAGATGTGTATCTGCAAAGAACAACAATCCCAAATAAGGAATTACACCTCTGACAGAGTGTACAAGCCCAGTGCTCTATAGCAGCAAGTTCATTGAGATTCAAGTTGTATTAAGCCTCGTTTCCCCAGTTTGACTTTATTCCAGCCTTTTGCTACTGCAGATAAATTTCTTCTTCTCAAACAGTGATGACTTTCCCAAGAGCAGACTTAAGATCTCATGGAAAGCCATAAGCACATTTTTAAAATCTAGCTCTTACCAAGGTTATCCTGCCAACATATGCTCACACAGCTACCTTTGGTGAAAAGTGAACCTGATGGTCCTGTCTGAATCTTAGGGGTGTATTTTCAGCAATACACTTTCATGATTTCTCCAGCTCCTGGCAACAGGTAGTCAAGAGCACAGGACAATAGCAACTGAAATCCTGAATGTAATTTGGTACTTGCAATATGTGGCCTTGAAAGAGTACACTCACACATGTCTGTGTGCCCCAGGGCATATCCAACATCTTGCAGCTGTTCTTCTGAGGGCTCTGCAGAGGGACCTGGACAGGCTGGATAGATGGGCCGAGTCCAACAATTTGAAGTTTAACAAGTCCAAGTGTTGAGTCCTGCACTGTGGTCTTAACACCCCCCTGCAGCACCACAGGCTGGGGATGGTGTGGCTGGACAGTGCCCAGGCAGAAAGGGACCCGGGGGTGCTGGTCCACAGCTGACTGAACATGAGCCAGCAGTGTGCCCTGGGGGCCAAGAAGGCCAATGGCATCCTGGCCTGTATCAGGAACAGTGTGGCCAGCAGGAGCAGGGAGGTCATTCTTACCCTGTATTCAGCACTGGTGAGGGCACACCTTGAGTGCTGTGTCCAGTTCTGGGCCCCTCAATTTAGGGGGAATGTTGAGATGCTTGAACATGTCTAGCAGAGGGCAACAAGACTGGTAAGTTGTCTGGGACACAAGCCCCATGAGGTAACTGGGGTTGTTCAGCCTGGAAAAAAGGAGGTTCAGGGAAAACCTTACCTCTCTCTACAGCTGCCTGAAAGGTGTTTGTAACCAGATGGGGGTCAGTCTCTTCTCCTAGCAACAACTGACAGAATGAGAGGACACAGTCTTAAGCTGTGCCAGGAAAAGATTAGACATTAGGAAAAGATTAATCACTGAAAGAGTGATTGGGCACTGGAATCATCTGCCCAGGGATGTGGTGAAACCACCATCCCTGGAGCTTTTTAAAGAAAGACTGGCATTCAGTGCCATGGTTTAGTTGATGAGGAGGTGTCAGGTCATAGGTTGGACTTGATGATCTCAAAGGTCTTTTCTAATCTAATTCATTCTGTGATTCTGTGATTCTTGACTCTGGGTATGTTCAAGCTTATACCAAAAAAGGTACTCCTTAGTTAGTAGCACATCACACAAGGAGCTGTGTTCAAATCCTCTGTTTGCCTGACGATACGTGAATGTGCAACCTGACCTGTCCAAGAAGTGTATTTTCACAACACAGGATCATGAATGTTGGAAAGAACCTCCCTAATCAAGTCCGACCTTTGACTGAACAGCATGATGTCAACTAAACTCTAGTTCTAAGCACCACAGCCAGTTGTTTCTTGAACACCTCCAGGGATGGTGATTTCTCTACTTTGCTAGGTGTTGTAGTGTGTTTTCATACTTTGTAATACTTTGAAGTAGTTTTGTTTTGTATCCCCGTATTTTTCCCAAATGGTTTATCCCAGACTGTGCCCCCCTCCCTTTACCTGTGTTATCCCTCTCCCTGGATGAGATCATCCCCAAACCCCCACCCTGGCTCTCTGTCAATCACTCAGCATCCCATCCGTCCATGCAGAAGTTTTGGTCCAGGTCATCGAGTGATTAGCCAGAGGCCAGGGGTCAGCCCCCCAAGCCTTGCCCCATGCGCTGTCCTAAATGTCTGTCCCCCAGTACCCATCCCTTAGGATCACTCATTGGTTGGTAAAATGTTATCTACTTTTGGTTTCCACCTCCCTTTAAATGTGACCTTGGCCCATCTCCCGGGGCTCTCGGCAGGAGGCCCCTGAGGTGCAGGAGCTCCTTTGGGACTCCTAATAAAACCTTGGATTAACCCCTGCTAAGAGTTGGCCCTTTCTCTTCTACCGGTGTCTCTGGTGTCTCTTGTGCTGCACAGGCGACCAGCCCAGGTGCCCTCAGTACCCTCGGGGCACAGAGAGTGTCTCCCTGCCAGCCCAGGTGCCCTCAGCACCCTCGGGGCACACACAGAGAGTGTCTGCCCCCAGCCCAGGTGCCCTCAGCACCCTCGGGGCACAGAGAGTGTCTCCCCCCAGCCCAGGTGCCCTCAGCACCCTCGGGGCACACACACAGAGTGTCTCCCTGCTGTCAGCCCAGGTGCCCTCAGCACCCTCGGGGCACACACAGAGAGTGTCTCCCTGCCAGCCCAGGTGCCCTCAGCACCCTCGGGGCACACACACAGAGAGTGTCTCCCCGCCAGCCCAGGTGCCCTCAGCACCCTCGGGGCACACACAGAGAGTGTCTCCCCCCAGCCCAGGTGCCCTCAGCACCCTCGGGGCACACACACAGAGTGTCTCCCTGCTGTCAGCCCAGGTGCCCTCAGCACCCTCGGGGCACACACAGACAGTGTCTCCCCGCTGTCGGCCGTGTCGGGGCTGCCCCCCGGTGTCTGCCGACTCAAGACTGACCCAGAGCTCCTGAGAGGCTCGCAGAGGGACAGAGAGACTGGGCAGCACATTCCAATGCTTAGCCACCCTTTCAGTGATGAAATTCAGTGATGCTTCTGACATCCAACCTGCACCTCTCCTGGTGCAGCTTGAGGCCATTTCCTCTTGTCCCATCGCTGGGAGAAGAGACTGACCTCTACGTGGCTACAGCCTCTTTTCAGGTAGCTGCAGAGAATGATAATTCTCCCTTTTCTCCAGGCTAAACAATCCCAGCTCCTTCAGCTATTCCTCAAATTATTTACATCATGACTTAGCAATTTCTGGCTGCCTACCTTCATGCAGAAGGTTTAAATTGCGAGTGATATAGGAGGACAGTGTTCCAACCTGTGAGAAAGTGAACATATATATATATGTATATATGTTCACCATGTCAAGTCTCCCTCCTTCTTACTATGCAATATCCTCATTTCCCCAGTCATCCCTTTCCTTCTGAAGGAAGGGGCTCACCTGATTGCAAGGTGAGCAAGAATGGTCTTGCAAGGGTAGCAAAAGAACAGCATTTCTGACTCCATACGAGCACTAAAACTTCCTTGAAGACCTCATGACATCTCTTACCAACTGATCTCAGCACTCAGTATGCAAGTGTGCTGGATATCATGGGTAATAATCTCAATTACCTACCTATCCTTACGCATCAGAGGCAGCTTGACTGTAAGACATCCAAAGGAGAGATAAGTTCCCCTCATTTTCCTCTCTCCTACCAGTGTGTTACATCTACTATAATGGCCATCTCTCTGCTATGTACAAATTCACAAATTTTCAAACTTCTGAAGTCAACAGCCCCAAGGAATTCTCCTGGCTTGCAGATTTCCCATTCTCAACACATGTGCTTCAAAAAGAGCTGCCTTGAACTTGTTTTGAACATTCACTCCACATATTTGCAATGGAAAGATACATTGCAGATATGCATAACATACATTATACATAATAGCTTTATCTGTACATAGATAGATGGATATGTGTATCAGCATTATATAGAATTATATAGATAAATATACATTTTTCAGTATCCCGTTGCCCTTGCACTGAAAGCTGATGGTCATTTTCTGACAAGCCTCTGGTTATATTTTTTCTCATCTAAATTTTGTCTTCCTAGCTGAAATCTGCATCAATCTCCAAAGATTAATAAAACAAAGAGGCACTACTGGAGGCTGCTGGAGGACATTTTTCTTTTAAATTCTGATAAACTTAAGTGCTGGTCATTAATTTTTGTGTCCCAGAGGAGTGCCTGGAGCCTCCAGAATAATTTCATTCCAACAACTTGCATAAAATTTTGCAGTGCACTTTGAATCCAAGCCAGGTTGTCAGGATTGTTATTTATTGCAACTAGTAAAAATGATTCTCAGCTGCTGTAATCTGGAGACATTTGAATGACTTTGGTGGAGCAGTGCTCATTTGGCTTGGCAGCCCAGCGAATACCCTGCAATGAGAACTAACAACACTGACATATCAGCTACTGTCACAGCAGTTACCACTGGATTTTTAATTACTCAGGGGACAAAGGGCAAAAAGGAGAAGGCAGCCTTCTAACAAAGACACTGTGAGTTAACTGCCCTGCTCAAGGCTCCAACATTGTAAATCTCCACTTTCAAGCACTTTCATGCTTACATCCTCCCTTTTTTTTTTTCTAGTTTTTCATGTAGTCCATTGAGCAACCCATGGCCACCTGTACTGATTAAACCCATCTTCCTTCACTATGGGGAGCTAAGGCCCTCCTTGGGTCTTGGCAAACAAGACTTAAAGAAAGCCAAGAGATAGTTACCCAAGAAAGAAGGTGCAGTCAATGAAGGGGAAAAGGGCATGGTAAGGTGGTGATGCTGAGAAGCCCCATCAGTCACCACTGTTAAGAATGGTCAGTGGTTTGAGGCTAGGAAGAAACCTGCAGGGGCAGGCTATCATGTCCTGCTATGTGAATGCTTCAGGCCACCTTAGACTGTCATCTGACAAGAGAATTCATGAAAATTCAATCTCTTCATGGAGAAGGTATCTGCTCCACTATAAAACTGCCAAAAGGAAGCAGAAACCTCTGAAAAATGTTGAAAATCTGTCCAGGTTCTTCCCAAGGCAATTAATTCTTCATCTCAGCCACTGTCTGCTTGTAGAAGCAGAACTTAATATTCGTGCTGTGCCTGGAGAAACACGAGCTAAGGGTTGACCTAAGCTACAACCTTCATCTCCTTGCTTCATGGAGCATTTGCTTTTAGGATTGATTGTCAGCTGGCTGGGTGATCCTGAGCCCTACCAGTCAACCTACATCTGAGCTGCATGAGCACAGGAGATCGAACTTGTCTTCCTCCTGTGTCTGCTTAACTCCTGGTCTAAGTGAAGAAAAGCTGACAGCTGTGTCTTTCTAGCTGATATGGACTCGGTGGCTGACTCCATTATTTTTCCGTAATGATCTCTCCTCACATTAAACCTTTCTAGCTGACATAGTTAGACAATGATGTCATTCTTCCCCTCAAATAAACAGAGTTCCAAGCTCTTAAAATCAAAGGCAATATCTCCTACTATTCCCCCTGTGCTAGATCCCAATGTCTTTGCAGACTGTGTATTTGTGCCCCCTGCTATTTTTGCTTGATTTTTAATATGTTGCATTTGATTTTATGTTCCCCTATTTATCCTGGCCACCTGATCAATGTGTTAAATAATCACACAGAATGTGTTCATTGGAAGAGACCCACAAGGATCACCAAGTTCAGGTCCTTGCCCTGCACAGCACTATCTTCAAGAACCACACCATGTGCCTGAATGTATTGTCCAAACACTTGATCTCTGTCAGGGTTGGTGCTGTGACCACTTCCCTGAGGAGCCTGTTCCAGTGCCCAACCACCCTCTGGGGGATGAATCTTTTCCAAATACTTAATCTAAACCTTCCTGGACAAGTTCAGGCCATTCCTTCAGGTTCTGTCACTGGTCACCACAGAGAAGAGATCAGTGTCTGCCCCTCCTCTCCCACTCATGAGGAAGTTGATGACTGTAATGAGGTCTCCCCTCAGTCTCCTCTCCTCCAGGCAGAACAGATCAAGGGACCTCAGCTGTTCCTCATATGGCTTCCCCTCAGGACCCTTCTCTTACCCTGAAGACCCTTCACCATCTTGGTTGCCCTCCTTTGGACACTCTTTAAGATGTTAATATCTTTCTTACACACCCCTGCAGAAAGTCAGACCTGTTAATATAACAAATTTTTTTGTGCTCTGTGGTTTCTGACACCAAGTTTCTTTTCAGTGGCTGTAAGTTATGGCATTGAATTTATTGGCCATTTATTGCTCTTGAGATCTCTGCAGCCATTATGGACAAAAGCTTAACTGGGGTAGCTCAGTGTGGTTCCATTGTCTTCAGTTAAGGAACACAGATTTCTGTCTACTGAAATTCTGGTCCTGCATCTTTTTCTCTTTTTCTTTTGCCTTCTCATCAGAATCTCTGTAAGGATGAAGGAGGATGAGATTTCAAACCTGCTGAAGTGCATAGGGTGATGAGGTCTCAACACTAATGGTAGAAAGACAGCAAAATGTCTTATTTGTTTTGCAGATTTAAACTTTAATGTTTAGCAAGTTAAATGGATTCATTCCCACAGTGCAGTGTTACAGAGTTACAGTGTTACAGAGATCCAAGACCATCTGAAGTCAAGATAGTTTTGAATTGATCAGGCAAGCTCATGACTATCATGATAAGCTCATCCCAGCTTGATGAATTCTGCAGGTCTTTATGCAGCACCTACAGAACTGCCTGGCTTCTCACTTGCTCTCTCTTTAGTATGAGTCTGACATGCTGGGTGCTATAGACCTGACTCAGCAGCTGTCAAGTGTTTAAGTCTCTTTCCTTTTTTTTAAAGTTAAAAAAACAAAACAAAAAATTGATTGTAGCTCATGTTTCCACCTTTTATTTCACTCTTTGGTCAATACCGTTCTTACTGGAAGAGCACATTGCAGAGCCTGCATTTCTCTTCTGGTGTTATTTTTATATACCACTTTTGATCTCAGGTAATCTTTTCATCCTTGCTTCACTGATGTTTAGTAATATTTTAACAGCATGTACATCAGTGAATATGTCCCCACTCAGTGCTTAAGAACATGCTGTCCCTGTGGAAAGAGGGGAGAGTAGTGAGGGTGGAGAGAACACAGGTCATGGCAGAAATCAGGATTTGAGGTGAATCTCACACATGCATTGGAAGAATCATAGGCAGTTGGGGAGAAACACAAAAAACTAAAGCATAAAACCATCAGGCTCACAGAGCTTCAGACGGGTCGCAAGTAAATGAACTCCCAAAATCCTTCTAGCTGAGGTTTACCTCTGCTGGCTGAACAGGTGCTGACAGAGTGGACCCAGAGATTCCTGTACCAGCTTGTGCCTGTGATCACACATGAGATTATGTCCCATGTGCTTCCATGTTACTACGTGAGTTCAGGACTATCCAGCTTCTTTCTGTATCCTTAGGATTTAAACAGGCAAATAATAGGAAGGGAAATAATATGACAGACCCAGAAAAATGTGAAAAATGGGCTCAGAAATACCTACTGTCACACTAATATATTTCTGGTAGAGGAAAAACTATCCATTCTTCATCAGACTCAAGAGCACTCAGACTTCTGCCAGCATCTCCTCTCTACTGGGCAATAGTGACATTAACCCTAAAGAGAGAGAAATGTTCCTTTAAAGAGCCACAGTCAGGTTTACTACTCGCATGAAGCAAAACAGATGACACTGCTATTGGGCTCCAAAAGAAATGCACTGCTTCCTGGGGCATCTGCAAGCAGCACAACTGCCAGGTGGGTGAGCCTGCCAAACACGGACATAAAATGTGCCACCTGTGGCTGGAAGTATGGATGCAATGTGGTTGGATGTGCACTGGGAGAGGGACAATGGACCTCTCTACTTCCACTCTAGCAGTCTTAGGAAGGGGCAGCAACTCATTCCTCCCTCATACCCAGTGCTGGAAGGGGGATGCAAAACGCCTTAGCGACATCAGGCAACCAGCCAGCCTGCAGAGGGGATGTTCATCTTGTGAAGCTTGGCTCAGCTTTGAGCAGCAAGAAGAAACAGTGTCACCATTTCCCAGAAGTTTAGCTGACAATAGCGGTGATTGCAAACGCTAAGAAAGTGCTTCTTGTCACATTTTGCTAACAAAGCAGGGGTCAGGTCCTTTCTGCCTGTTGAGATATAAATATCTTAATTTGATCTTTGAAAAAGAAAAAGAAGAAAATCTAAAAGCCTGGGAGATATTTTATTATTTCTTTGTTATTTTTAGTATTAAAAGTATAGCTCAAGTAGTGCTGGCACCAGAATGCATAATCCACTTACCAGGGCAGAAAGGGCTCTGAAGCTGCACCACAAATGCATCATTTGATAACAGTAATGAAAAAGACACCAATCTATATCTGCAAATAGCATTAGAGCTGACTTGGTTTGAGGACCAAAGGAAGCTGATGCTGAATTTATGAGGCTGACATCTCAAACATTTGAGACCAGAGCTTTCTTTCCTCCTCTGTTTTGTTTCATCCTCCCTTACTTTTTTATTTTTAATAACTTGACCCTCTTTTTGGGTCAGCTCTTAGCCCCATAATGAAAGCAATTTAGTCAGGAAAGATCACAGAGAGAAGTGGGCTTGCCTTGTCTCAGGGGTTGAGTGGCACCAGCCGGCGTGTGCTCATGCACCCTGCCCTGTAGGCCTTGCTCCAGTGCTGCATGGTGCACGTGCTTTGGGATGCCCACACCACATCAATCCATGTCTGCAGTGCAGTGCAAGGCTGGGAAAGCTACAGAGCCACATGGGAGACACCCCATCCAGCTAGGGACCAGACAGGATCTTGTCCAATATGGGTGTCTCTCTCCGTCCCATCTGACACTGTCCATCACACAGCTCCTTGAAGGAGCCTCCTAAAGGAGGAGTGAACTGTTGGAGAAAATATATGGGATCAGGAGTGAGCAGACATGATTAAGAGAGAAAAAAAAAATACCCTACTGTTGCTGCACAGTAGTTCTTTCAGCTAATACCATGTGTCCAGCTGTGGCAGCAGGAAAAGCTGCATCAGCAAAAGGCACAAGCCCATTCCCTTACACAAGTTTCTCCAGCTCTTTGTGACACAGTCTGCTCCCACAACTTCCTATGCCAACAAGTTCCAAGAATTCCCTTCCCCTCTGTATACTCCTCTGTGCAGAAGCAGTTTCTTTCTTTTCTGTTTTAAATCACCCCCTTGGATCCAGTGTTGTAGGATTTGACGAGCTATGGTTCCACTTTAAGCTTGGGCTCCTATTTACTGATTTAGGATATGCCAGTCTGATAGCCTTCACTTCAGTCCCAGACTAATAGCTCCAACCTTTTTAGTATCCTTTGAAAGTTTTTTCATCTCCACAGACATTTTAATTGCTCTTTTCTTTCCATTCTCTGTATCCAGCATGCTTTCTTGGAGACAACACAAAAGACCTGCATTCTCTGCACAAAATACATTAAATTTTCTCATTCACATCATTTCCCAGCATTTTGACGGACATGCTGAATAAACTGGTGCCAGCACTTTTTTTCTGGAGGATGATCCACAAAGACCCATGAGGCAAATGGGGCAGCACACAGCTTTACAAAACCATGCCTTTTTTTCTCAATGTGCAGTGCTTACCTATGTGCTCTGTAATTTT
This sequence comes from Molothrus ater, assembly GCF_012460135.2. Taxonomy (NCBI): domain Eukaryota; kingdom Metazoa; phylum Chordata; class Aves; order Passeriformes; family Icteridae; genus Molothrus; species Molothrus ater. The sequence goes on from NC_050511.2 coordinate 44,455,411, forward strand.
ATTCTTGACTGTACACTTTTAGCATCCTCTAGGAGTGTAAGTCAGTTACTGTTTGGTAGTTCCAGCAGCCACCTGACAGCCTTGCTGCAATGCTTGTTTGCAATGACAGTGTATGCACCTCAGGCAGCAGATCAAGGGGTTCACACCAGAACTCCCACTCAGTTCTCCAGTGAATGCCATCTCATCATAGGAACTTGTTAACATCTTATTAATCACGGAGCCAAACACTTTTCAGGCTTTTAGGCTCTTGGCATTGATGCAGACTGTCACTTGTAAAATTTGCCCTTGATCTGTCTTCTGGCACATACCAAGGAGCTGGAAGTAAAGGTGACCCATTTTTCAGTGTGACTGTGCTCTCTGTTTCTCTACTGACACTTAGGCACACCAAGAGTTAGTCAAATCCCCTTTGTAGGCCATGTCAGTCAAACAAAGTGCTTTCTCCCAGCTCAGAGATGATGTACTCATCTACAACTTTTCTCATTTCCTGTGCCAGCAGAAAACTTCCACTATGATGGGCAACAGCCAATCCTTTCTGCATGGGCTCTTCTTCTCCAGAAAGGTGTCCTGGATTCTTACTATCTACTTCTTATAACATCACCCACCAAAATTTGAAGGTCTGAATTTCTCTGCTGGCTCCTCAGCCTCACACAAGACAGGATTTCAGACAGTGCTGACAGAGAGGTCACAGCGCCCAGTCTCCAGTTTCAGCACTAAAGTAGTAAATTTCACCTTCCAAGGCAGAAGTAGCCTAAAGAAACTATGCTTCGCAGGCAAGGCCTACTGCAGGGCTGCAAAGGGGTCTGCCTTATGATCAGTGGGTGATAGGGGTGGCCCAGGCACCCAGGAACCTCCTGGTTATTCTTGATCTGACCCTGGCAATGGAGGTCTGGCCTCAAAGATAATCTTTCCATTCAGTGCTTTGCTTGTCCAAGCAGATTTCTTCAAGCATGCTGTAAGACATGGTGTCTGACATCCTTGTGACAGCAGCTTGAAGGCACTTGGAGATTTTCACACTACGTGAGGGCTCCCATCAAAATGACTACTGGTCTCTTTAGCTCCATAGCTCTTAATATCATGGATCATTTTAACAGGATTTCTAACAAACCTTAGGAGAACACTGTGATCTGAACGGGGTCAGACGGTGGAGCAGGGCCAAGCTCAGTGTGTCTGTTTTAAAGAACATAGGGTGCTGGTAGTACCCTCAAGGCTGTTGAAAAATATGGGGACTGAGCAGAATTAGTTTTTAAAAAAACACACCTAAATATCAAGACCGTCACTTGTGCTTATTTCTGTGAGTTCTTCCTTATACTCTCACAACAAACTACAGGAGGAAATTGCATCTCCAGAAAGTTGGCTGAGCTGCACATGCTGCCCAGCATAGCTAAGGAACCCCAGGGGTTATGGAGGAAAAGTCATTCAGTAGGTTAGTGCTGTAGGGACAGCCAGGAGAGCTGGCAGAAGGAGGGGCAGCTGTGGATAAACAGCAAAAAGACTACTCCCAGAAAAGCAAGGCAACTGCATCAATATTTCTGATCTGCTGATGAAACTGATCTGCTTTATCCTCTGACTTTGTAAAGTACTGGCACAGGAAAGGAGTACAGACCTCTCTGATTAATACAGTCTAAAGCTGGGTTGCTTTATTTCTGCTGATTTGGTTTTTTTCTAGTTTGTTGATGGAAAGCTTCCTTAATCCTTTTCTTCTACTAAATTTAAGCCAGGTTTTCATGCTGAGCAGCTGCTGACTCTTATATGGAGGAGGCTGCCTGTGGTTCTACACGGTCTTGCACAAGGCACAAGCTGACCCAACACTGCCTGTGGAGTTACAGAGCTACAAGCTTGAAGTCATCAGAGAGGTATAGGAGAGTGGAGCTCCTAAAAGGAGTAGCTAGACAAATGCAAATCAGCTAGAAAAAACAGCAGCATTTACTTGCAAGACTTAAGGTGTTATTGTTGAGAAAGAATTAATCTGGTACTTTATTGGTTTTGCTAAAAATGTGTGTCCCTACACCCTGAAAAGGAATAATTTGTCTCTACAGTACCTGCTTTGCAGAAGTTTACTCAGTTACTCTAAGGTGTCAAGAGCTCCAGCTGGTGTCCATCACTCTCTTGGGAAGAGCTCAATAATGGTGTCCACTCATCTGTGCTTGTAAAAAGGAGGCAGGGACCCAGACAGAGCTCACTAAATAACACACAGCTGTCCCAGCATCAGGCTATAGGGAATGCCTAAGCTTTCCACTGGATTGTAGCAGAGATAGCAGTTGTGTCAGGTGTGATCAGGTGGATAACCTGCTCAGCCTGGTAGCAGAGCTGCAGGATGAAGTAGAAAGGTTAAGGAGTATTAGAGCACCAGAAAGTTTGATAGACTGCTGGAACCAAGCTCTGGCCTCCATGAGACAGGAGCAGCCACCAGAAATAATGCAAGATCAAGGGAATCCTCTGTCTATCCTACAGCAAGGAGGTAATAGTTGTAAAGAAAGGAGCATATGGAGTGTAGTCCATGCTTGGGGTACAAGAAAAATCATTTTTTGCCTACCTCACTCCCACAGTGAGGTGAGTCTGCACAAAAATTATGAGCCTTTGTACATGGAAGACCAGCCAAAGGATGAGGAGGATGAAAGTTTGGTAACACCAGAGGCATCACCACAATTAGAAATGTCTACTTCCTCATATTGCAACAACTTCCAAGAGGAATAAAACACGGGTTATAGTTGTAGGTGATTCTTTTCCAAGGGGAACAGAGGACCCAATATGCTGACTGGGCCCAACCCCTAGAGAGTACCTGATGACTCTCTAGGACCTGGGTTAAGGACATCAGCAGGAAACTTCCTAGCCTGGTGAGGCACCCAGACTACTACTGCAGCAGGGCATCTCACCTCCCACAGGAGCTTATCTGTTGTTTGTTTACTGGTCAGATAACTCAAACAGGACAAGCTGTCTTGTAGTGAGTTATTTTGGTGCCATGGGGTTAACAATGGTCTGGCTCTCCCAGCTGCCAGTAAACATCATACTGCTAAAGTGAGATCTGGAAAGATAAGCTGGATTTCCAACTAATAGACACCTCCCTTTATGATTATAAAAGTGACACCAAACTTTCACAAAGAAGAAATCTTCTACACATTTCCCTGGAAATGTGTAGAATTTCCCCCATGAGTAGGGATGCTTACTTCCCAGTTACTCCCCAGGGGTTAAGTGAAAGGAATCTGTGTACATTATTGTTGTTACGGTGTTAAAACTACATTTTACTCCTAATTAATACTATTTCTTTTGCTGGCTTTAATATAGGTACCTTGACAGAGTGCACTGTTTTATGTTATGCTGTAGTCTGCTAATAGTTCTTTTTAGTTTTGTATTTTCTAGTAGGTCTGATTAAGTCCTTTCATCTGTTATCTCTCATCTATTTAATAAATAATTCATTTTTTAAATAGACATGATATGAAGTCGGCCGGCTATGCCAGTCTTAAAACTTGTGGGCCAGAGTAATTTCTTACATTTAAACTCCTGCCAAAATCTGAGACTAAGGCAAGGCTTGTCTGAAGCTTACACTTGTCCCATGACAACTACTCAATAGTATTTGGGGCTGATGAAGTGGCAACATAGAGTTTGAGGGAAGTCAAAAAGATCTTTGGGATCTTGGGACATTTAGAAATTTGAGACATATATTATAGTCTCCTCTATACTTACAACTGAAGGTAACAGCACTGGCTGAGTCTGTTAGTACATGGCTATGTGGCTGGTGTCACTGCTAAAATGTTGGTGGTGTTGACAATCAAAGGCCCATGCAGCACTAGGCATGCTGTCATCAGATGGGACTCACCCCCCACACTTCCTCACTGAGGAGTCTTTGCTCAGGAACTAATAGGGCTGATTTGTCCCTGGTGAGCTGTGGGATGAGATGCAAAGGTTAGAGAGACAGGGTGCTAATGAGAGGGGCAAGAAATCCAGCAGGGATGTCAAGAGACTGGGATGGGAGGGAACAGCTGATTAAAGTAAAGGGAAAGAAGGCAATCTACAGAGAACAGCCACAAGAACAGGAAACCTTAGATAAGTGCAGAGATGACATTTGATTGTATAGGGATGAAGTGAGGAGGGCCAAGGCAAAGTTGGAACTGAACCTGGCAAGGGATGCAAAAAATAACAGGAAGGGCTTCTACAAGTATATTAACCAGAAAAGGAAGGTCAAAAAAGGTATACCCTCCCTGATGAACAATGCCAGAAAACTGATAATAAGGGATGAAGAGAAGGCTGAGGTACTCAGTAATTCATTTGCCTCAGTCTTCAATGGCAACCTCTCTTCCTACACTTCTTAAGTGGATGAACTGCAAGAGGGGTAACTGGGGAAGTCAAGTGCTTCCCACTGTATGTAAAGATCAGGCTTGTGACTACCTGAGGAATCTGAAAGTATATAAGTCTGTGGGACTCAACGAGGTGCATCCCAGAGTCCTGAGGGAATTGGCTGATGTTGTCAAACCACTCTCCATGGTTTAAGTTCCTGACAGTCAGGGGAAGTCCCCAGTGACTGGAAAAGGGAAAACATTGTACCCATCTTTTAAAAGGGTACAAAGGAAAACCCTGGCAACAAGGGACCTCTCAGCCTCACCTCTGTACCTGGGAATATCATGGAGCAGATCCTCCTAGAAGCTGTGCTCTGGCACATGGAGAACAGGAGATGATTCAAGACAGCCAGCACAGCTTCACCAAGGGCAAGTCCTTCCTGACCAACCCAGTGGCCTTGAATGATGGAGTGACCATGTTAGTGGACAAGGGAAGAGTTGAGATGTCATTTATCTGAACTGCTGTAAAGACTTGGACACCGTCCCCCACAACTCTAAAAAGCAGAGTGGTGGATTTGATGCATGGACTGTTCAGTGGATGAGAAATGGTTGGATGGTCACATCCAGAGGAAGGTTAGTCAATGGCTACCTGATGGACATTGATGAAAGTGGCCCCTCAGGGGTAAATATGGGGACCAGTGCTATTCAGTATCTTCATTAATGACACAGAAGAAGGGATAAAGTGCAGTCTAAGAAAATTTGCAGATGACACCAAGCTGAGTGCTGTGGTTGACACACATGAAGGATGGGATGCCATACAGAGAGATCTGGACAAGATAGGAAAAGGGACCCATGGGAACCTCATGATTTTTAACAGGTGCAAGGTGCCGCATCTGGTCTATTACATGGCAACCCCTGGTACAAACACAGGCTGGGGATGAGCAGATGGAGAACAGCTCTGTGAGAAGAACTTGGGGGGAGTTGGGGGTGAGAGGCGGGACATGACCCAGCCATGGGCACTTGCGGGCGGTGAGGGAAGACAAGCAATCAATCAATATGATTAGTAAAGCAAGCTTTGGTTTTTTTTGAGTACACCGGTACTTTTATATTATTTTCCAGTAATTATGCATACTCGTCATTAGTTTGTTGGTTTAAATGCTCATACATGTTGTGAGTTTATTGGTTTAAAGCAAGAGATTATATTTACATATTCCTCCTACTTTGTGGTTATGCATACTTTATGGTTTCTATTCTTATCGCTGTGCTTGCCCTTTCGACCTTGTCAGCAGGCAGGATACAGCATCTTCCTATCACGGCGTGTGGCCTGGTTATGCTAAGTACAGCTCACTTATACTAAGCTGCTAAATTAACATGTATGCTAAGTTAACATGGGGTTTGCTTGTACAACATTTCCACAGATCCATGGCACTTTTCCTCCAGCCATTCTTCCACAGGCACTCCCAGCCCAGAGAGCCAAACGTGTCCTGGGCTGCATCCAGAGCAGCGTGGGCAGCAGGGGAGGGAGGGGATTCTGCCCCTCTGCTCTGCTCTGCTGAGACCCCACCTGGAACCCTGCATCCAGCTCTGGGGTCCCAGCACAGGGAGGACATGGAACTGCTGGAGTGAGTCCAGAGGAGACCACAAAAATGATTAGGTAGATGGAGCACCTCTGCTATGAGGAAAGGCTGAGAGACTTGGAAAAAAAAATGCTTAGAGGTAAACTAATTATGGCCTTCCAGTATCTGAAGGCAGCCTACAAGAAAGATGGAGAGAGACTTTTTACCAGGGCATATTGTGACAGGACAATGGGGAATGGCTTCAGATTGAGAGTACATTTAGATTAGAGATTGGGAAGAAATTCTTTAAGAGTAATGACAGACTGAAACAGGTTGACCACGAAAGTTGTGGATGCCTCATCCTGGAAGTGTCTTAAGGTCAGGTTGGATGGGGCTGTGAGCAACCTGGTCTAGTGAAAGGTGTTGTGCCCAGTGCAGGGGGGTTGCAACTAGATAGTCTTTAAGGTTATTTCCAGTCCAAGACATTCTGTGATTCTCTGTATGATCCTTCCCTTTCTTTCTTTCTTTCTTTCTTTCTTTCTTTCTTTCTTTCTTTCTTTCTTTCTTTCTTTCTTTCTTTCTATAAACTCATATTTCATAATCCAAATTTTTAAAATGGAAAAGTTACATCATTGGGCACCAGATAAACATTTTCTGTTTCAGCCTGACATTCTTTTAATACGACCACTAAAATTTAAAAGCAATTATTGCTGCTGCAGTGAACTACTGCTGAAAAGATTCCTATATGTTCTACACATGACCCTCAGCTGAAGTTAAGCTCCATGTTTTTGTTAAAGGAAGTGGAGAAATTGATTTTCTCAGCCTCAGCGGCTAAAAATAACTCATTGCTTTTCTCAAAATGCAGTGCGTGTGTTTTATCTGCCTGGGAGAAGGAAAGACTGTACCACAAGGGAGGTCAGGTTTCCTCTCCAAGTGGATGCTCTCAAAACCTTCACTTAAAAAGAAAAATAAACAAAAGAAAACCTGATGTTGTACTCCTACCTTGTAACTCCAGGAGCTGGGACATTGGCTCACATCTTGTGGCAGTACTGAGTTGGATTATGAACTCCTCATCCATCAGCCCAGTAACAGGTCATGGTAGGCAGTCAGTACCACTTCCCACTTCACATTAAGGTTTCAGATTTTCATTAAAGTTTGGGCCAGGATGTGCGATCTCTGCCAGAAAAGCACAGGGAGGCATATTACTTGTACAATGGGCAGTACAATGAATGGCTAGGCTTCAGAGAGCCAAGGCCACTGTCCTTGCCATGCTGCTGTGGCTGCGTCTGCCATGGAAATCACCTGCCCTGCAGCAGTCCCCAAGTCCAGCAAACACACAGTCAGAGCATTTTGATGACTTGGAGTATATTAGGTTTTCCTTTTTTGAGGATTGCTCACCTGAAGCATGTCCAGTGCTGTCAGCACAGAGGGCTCCTCATGGCCAAGCTGCCTCCACCTTACATGCCACCATCACCACCTCAGCTGCTTCCCTTTTGGCATGAGGACAGCAGCTAGTTATTGCTCAAGTGACACAAAGACTCAAAGGAAAAACGTCTCCACCTCTCTGGGAGAGCTCAGTTGTGGGAAATGCCAGTCCTTCCTTCTCTTCACCAGAAGGTAGAAAATATAGTGACTTACCTTTTTTTCATTTATGTACATGAAAATATGAGTAATTTCTCTTTATACCAAATTAAGTGAGTCTAGATTAAAAACTAGAACTGATGTTTGAAGAGAAGAGGGAATCCTGAGCCAGTGGAAATCCTTAGCTGTGCCATGGAGAAAGTGGTGTTTTGAAAAGATAAATTGAGTTTGGGAGAGCAATCACTTCCAAAAGCACAGAGAGAATATTTTCCTCATTCAGGATCACTTATTTGTCTGGTCAGAGCTGTGAAATGGAAGGCAAAAGGAAGGGCAGAAAAGTTTAATTTTCCTCTTCTAATCTATGAATGTAAACAAGATGTAAAATGAGATTTATTACTGTTAAAATCTTGGAGGTCATTCTGACCAGGAGCTAAACTCAAATAACTAGCTAAGGATCATATTACTTTTGTTTAACAAATCACTTAGTTTCAAATCTTGGACATGTTTTGATAAACCTTCCCTTTCGCATTATTCACTCTATGAAAATACGAAAGCAAAAAGAAGAAATTAGATACCATTCTTCACACATACAATGCTAAAAGGCTGTTTGGAGGCTAACTAAATCCCAGTTCTCTTCCAGAAGTTTAATCAACCTCATAAGAACAACTAAATAGGAGAAATATATGGGTCTTCATCAGCCGCCAGAATCATAAAGAAAGTAAATATTTTTTATCTGAATAAACATGTTAAACCTTGCAAATGAGTGAAAAATAGCTGTGGGTCCTGAGTGTATCCCTAGCTCAGTCAAAAGATATGCTGGATTTTATCTCCAAATAAGAATCAGACTTTTTTTAAGGAAAAAAATGAAACACATAGCAAAATGCAAGCAATAATTTAAACTCAAGCTTTCTGCTTTTTGATTTAAATCATGATTAAACATGATGTTTTAAATCTTCATGATAAATCAATTTCCCCTCTTAGCAGGACTCTCCTTGTTAAACTGACACATCTAAATTCTCCATCAGAAAGGAGTGCAGCTCAGCTATTAGTCAACACAGGTCCCCTTGATGAAGAGGGGCACAGTGGAAAGTTTAATCCTGTTTTCCCATCCCCCTTTTCCCCATTTAATTCCCCTTTCTTCTATTTTTTATGTTATTATCACAGATTTGTGGCTTCTTTGTCATACGGGGTGCCACCTGCAGTTAAAATCATGGCAAGCAGGCTAGAGCATGTGGTAAAGATGTTTATCAAGCAAATGCAGATGAAGGTCATATTTACCCTGGTTTTCTTTTAGGGTCTGTGTCCATGTGAAACATCCTCCCCCTCAGCCTTGCTTTTCAGGTTTCTGTTTCATGGTACTCAGAACAAACAAGACCCAGTGTATTTGTCCAGAGAAACTTGTGACAGAATATTCCCTGTGCAGCCTCATTCCTTCCAGAGTTACCCAGCAGGTCCCTGCTGCAGCAGGAGAAAACAACTGCCTCTCAGCTCATGCCATCACCATTTTACTTGAGCAAAATCATCACCCTTGTTTGAGCAAAAGCTTTCAGTTCCTTGGCAGCTGAGGAGAAAGCAGCCACTTTCTCCAATAACCACTTCATCAGCCAAGCGTATCTTGACCCTCTCTGCCTGATTTTGAGCACCATAACACCTGGGCACAGAGAGAGCTTACAGCGCAAAACAATTCTCTCATCTGGGAACCCAGGCCCAGCTGCATGGCAGCAACAAAACCTGCCTCTCCATGGAAGTGGGAATGGCTGCAGGGGCACTCCCGTGCCCACACAGCCTATGTCTCTAGGCATGTTGCCAAACCTACAGGAATTTATCTCAATGCAATATTGCCCTGTGCCTTGAGGGGCCATTGCAGGAAGCCCTTCCCCTCCCCAGCCCTGTTCATTTGAATATAGTGCTCTCCTGGAAGATGTTCACAAACACTGTAAAGTGTGCTTCACTCATCTTAAGTAATTCTTTTGAATGATTTTATATATGCCTGTCAGAAACCAAATGAGGAGGGAAATAGCAATTTTTTTACTAAAACACTTTTTCCTTTAGTAATCTCTAATGGTTCATTTGTTAGTTGTGTTTTATCATGCCGCTTCTGGCATTTTCTTTTATTTGCCAAGGGTCCGTTATACTGAGGTTTTACTGCTTTTAGGTAACAACTAAGAAAGACCATATGAAGAATCCCTGGTACATAGCAGGTTTCTTTATCACACACATGGCAGCAGGCACACAGTGGCGAGGCAGAAGGGTGATTGCCAGTGAGAACTGTGCGGGTGACAATGGCAGACAAGCAACTCCCAGACTCAATGACTGAGTTGATTGTGGGAAGGCAAAACCAACACTTTTGTCACCAACCAGAATACCATGCAAAACCAGAACTCCCTGCAGATGTCAGGGAAGATGGGCCAGGACTTACTGACTTAATGGCATAAATGCTTGCAAAACAGCATCTACCCATTTTCTTAATTTGTGCAAATAAACGGTATTATTATATACAAATTTTATTAATTTAGTATTCCTAAGTAAAATTACTGATGGGGTATTCTTAAAATGGTCAATAAATTGCAGATAACTATTGCTCCAGAGTGAGCCCAGATGTTTGGAAATATGGCCTCTTACTATGGGATGTGTTACCATGTTGTATGGATTTAATGTTTTCATTTTCCTCCTTTTTGTGTTTCATGGCTGTCACTGATATTGTCATTTTGCAGCTAGCTTATCATGTTTGTATCCCAAAGAACCTGCAGTGGACTGAAAGGGAATATTTCCATTTGTTGCTATCTCTTGGAGCATAATGCTTTTTAGGATGGTAAGGGAAGGTCCACATTCATAGGATTTTGCATGTCACAAGTGCTGTTGAACTCAGTCCTCTGTTGTGTTGGGCAACACAATGCAGGTGTACATCACAGACAGGACTTACCTGTGACTGCCAATGCCATATACCCTCCATGTGCCTCAGAAAGCTTCCTGGCACAGCTTAAGGGTCATATGAGCTATTTATACAGTCACAGAGTACTGTCCTGGATCCAAGAGATACAGCAGCATCAGGTGATCACAAAAGCAGATCTCACTTCATTGTACAGAGCAGAAAGAGCACCAGCATCTCTCCACAAATATGTCCTGAAGGGAGAGCTGTCTTCTGAATCCAGTCTAAAGTCTGATGTTAGGTCTCACTGTGTTGTGCCAGAGGCATCCCCATCAATGGAAGGCTCATGCCATAAGAAGTCTTCTCATGACTATGGTCAGTTGCAGGAGTGGTATTGTGGAATGGTAACATTCTTCACACCTGTCTTTTAAAAGAATATTTAAACAACACACAGTATGGTGTGAAATTGTAAATAAACCATGAAATGGTTCATGAGCTAGCAATTCATGCTTTCTTGAACCTAATACAATGGCAGTTTTTGCCTTTACTGTACAAAGAGTATTGTGAAGAAATAGTCCACAAATGCAGCATACTAGAAGCCACTTACTGGTGCTCACATTTCCCTGAGCATGCTTCTTCTAGAAATCTGAACAGTTAACTCACTTCTTGTCCTCACAAGTATTTGGACACATCATTCCCATGACTACATGTCACTGGAAAATAAACAGTGCTTTGAGTACCTCCTTCAAAGCATACTAGAGAACGCTTGTTTGTTATGCCAGCAATCATTAAGGATTCCCTGGGCTGACAGGGCAGAAACTACAACTGACTATGCCAGATGATGTTTCTCATATGAAGGACCATGTATTTTAATTTTCCTGCCCAAGGTTTCAGCTGAGATACCACCTACATGAGGACTGTTTCCTGTCTCTTTACAGGTGAGTAAGATGCAGAGCTCTTACATTGCTTTAAGAGAGGTTCTCTCTGTTCAACAAGAGTGCGAGCCACCGAAGCGGCCCACAGAACCAAGAGGAAGAGCCGCGGGGCAGTGGCAGCAGCAGGACAGCAGCGATGCCTGCAGAGGGACAGTGCCTGCCCTGCAGTGGCACCTGGTGGCCCCGCAGGACACCTGCACCCGCGGCGCAGGCATCCCGCGCCAGCAGCAGCGGTGGGCGCGCCGCTCACCCGCGGGGATTTGCCGGGATATTTTTTACTGCTCGAGTAGCCGGGGGAAGGCGGGGCGGGGGGCAGCAGGGGATGGGTGTTGTTAAATATTGATATTGATTCTGAGGATGCGGTTGGCTGAGGCATCATGGATATGAATTCAGGCTAATCGACACAGGATGTATTGACCGTGAAATGCATCCGCAGGGCTGAGTCAGTCGCGTCATCTCTCAAGGTTATCTTGCCCCATCTGTTACCGCATGCCTCGACAACTTTACAGTCAGTCCTGCTGCTGTCTGGGACATTTTGGTACCCACAGCTGTCCCTGGTACATGTGGCAGACCAAAGGACAGAGGCCCCCATCTCTCCAAATTAGACAATCTCCACCCATCCACTTCAGATATCCTTCATGCACCACTATTGCCAACCAGCTCATGCCAGGGCAGATCTTAGGGCTCCCTCTGAGGACAGCAGGACAACTCAAGGGACACATCTGCAGGTGAAATCTAATGTTTGGTCCCCTTACAGAAGAAGACATTTTCTGAAAATAGGACTTTTAAAGTGGCAGAGTATTCAGGTAATTGCAGGTGTTGAATTAGTCTCTTTTCCAAAGACATCCCTAGCAAAGGATACTCCACAGGATAACGATCTGAGTCTGCAAAGAGCCCAGAAAGAAATGCTGACAAGGATAATGTCCTCTGGCATCTTAGCCATACATTCAATCATGGGCAGAGAAAACACCATCAGGAAGCTGAGCACTTCCACAGAGATGAGAAACATCTCTCTGATGGCTTTTGCCCAGAGTACAGGTAAGAGTACCATCAAATAGCTGCTTGTGAAAAGGTAGACCAGGCACAGTACAGCCTCTGGCTGCTCTCCACTGATGCTGGAGTCAACTTCAAAGGTAAAATACAGCCCAGAAGGCTGAAGATAAAAGGAGTCTCTCACACACCTTAGTCTGGCTTCAGAGAGCTGTATCTGATTCTCCACAAGTAAAAGCATTTCTATAGTCTTGCAGCTTTCTATAGCACCCAAATCACAGCTGCTGCTCCTGTAGTGCTCACTAGCATTTCCTGCGATGGTTTCTGGCCCAGAAAACGAATCTTTTCCTCTAGATGTCAAGGTTGGAGACATGCCTTTTGGACAGGTGGGAAAGAGAATGCTGGAACTGCTGCAGCATGTGGTCACAGATACAGAGTAACCCCACTTGATCAGACTGGGTGGCTCTGTAGTCACCACCATTCCCCCACAGTGCCATCAAGCATTTGCATTATCTACAGTCTTCTGTGTCCTGGAGTTCTCACCAGCTCCCACACTGTGAGCTGGTGTTCCAAGCATTAAGCCTTTACCATAGATTTGCATTTATGCTAGTCCGATGACGTACAGCAATTCCTGAGTAGGGTTACATTACATTACACCTAGTATAAGCCCCTTTGCAATGCCTCCATTGTATAAAGAGGATCCAGTGACTCATGCTTCCTTCATGGTTGGTTCTATGTCACCAGGTTATTGGACAAATTTGCTCTTGGATGAAGCTTTAATTAGTTTTGATTAGCAATCCTAAACCAGATGATACAATGCAGGTCACAACAGCAAAACTGAGTTTTGTATTTGTGAGAATAAAGTAACACTATGTCCAGAGGGGGAGATAATGTGTACACAATCTCCCACTCAGTGCGGGGTTGGGGTAGCAGCAATTTCCACCACACCTGAGAGTTCTGAGAATTCTTCCTACAGCAGCAGGAAAAAGGATTCTTAAAAACCTTATTTGTTAGTTAAATTGTGTAGACAGTCATCTTCCATCTCTGAGCAGGGTAAGCTTCAAAGATGAGGTTTTGTACTCACATGCTTGCATCTATTTGCTTTTTCCACACTCTAAAGTTACATTTAGGTCATCTCTATAATGGCATTTCCTGTCCACCATAAGTAGTGCCCTGTTGGACACATTGGTCTTCTGCAGGAGGCTGAGGAGGGGCCAGGAGCAGGGGCTATCAATTAAAATGCTCCACAGCAAGGAGGCAGAGACTCACTTTTCTTTGGCCCCCAGCAGGGCTGCTCAACAAAACTAAGGTTTGAAGACACAGCCTCAAACTGCACCAGAAGAGGTTCAGGTTGGAGATTAGGAGGAATTTCTTCACAGGAAGGGTGAATAGAAATTGGAATGGGCTGCCCAAGGAGGTGGTGGAGTCATTGTCCCTGAAGGTGTTTAAGGAAAGACTGGACACGGCACATGGTGCCCTGGTGTGGTTGACAGGGTGGTGTTCAGTCATAGGTTAGACTTTATGAACTCAGAGATCTTTCTCAACTTATTGGTTGGAACTTACCGGTTCTGTGATTGTGTAAAAGTGCAGTCCCTCTGTCACACTACCCTGTGAGTCACTCAAAACCAGCACTGACAGTAAAGATGTCCCTGTGGCTGTTGCCTACTGCCTGAATTCCTGGCCACATTTTGACTGTGGGCCTTGATTTTAGTCATCAGACCAGACAGTCCAATTCTGACCTCTCAGACAGAAGAAAAAATTTTATTTAATTCTAAGATTAAGTGTTTTGGGGCAACGAAAGGTCCGAGAGTCTAAATCTAATTCCATTATCACTGGGATTTTGTCTGTACTGCTCTTACCCCCAGAATTAATCATCTTGGGTTTCTGCGGTCTTTGTACAAAACACATGGCATGGAGAGAAAGGATGTATTTTTGCTGACTCTGGGAAAATGGTAAATAACCAAATGTATATGTTGCATATGTCAGGAACAGGGACTAATAGCTTCAAATGCAAACAACTGTTAGCAGCACATTTTAGTACATTAATAATTTACACTCCACAAAAAGTTTAATTTACGCAGTGTGAGTTTTGTGGTGTAGTTACTAAAGGCATACATGATTCTGGGGATAACAAATCTATAGCAAGCCTGTGACTGCCAGGACTCTTGGTTCCATCACAGTTTTTGCATACTGTTTGCACAGTGTCTTTCTCAACACACCTTACTGGACTCATACTGAGTCCAGGCTCATCCATATTAAAAAAAAATCTTTTGAGGCCTACCCAGGCAAAATAAATACCCAGAATGCCTAAATATGCATTCAGCACAGCAAAATATTTAGAAAGTTTGCCAACAAAAGGGAAACACCATAAACACCATACAATTACCTTCCAAACCTCATGACTCTGAACCAGTAATAACTGATGCAATGTCTCTCCAGCTGCTGCATCTCAAGCTGCTGCAAATCCAGCCTTGCTCCAAGGACACCCACAGCCAGTATCCACTGGAAGCCTGAGGACATCCCACCATCCAGCAGACACATGTTAGTGGGCCAGAAGGAGATGGCTTCTCTGCTGACAACATACAGCATTGAAAAGGAGAATGACAAAGCTCCCAAGCCGTCCTGCAGCTTGCAACAAAAACCATCAAACAGGAAAGGCTTTCCTTAGGCTTCCCCAAACATGCTGACTGCAACATGCTTCAGTCCTCTCAGCCTACTGCCCCACTCACTTCTTCCAGGCCAGGTAGCCATGCAACCACAATTCTGCATACCCAGAAGACCCACATCCCAGAAAGGTTATTCTCTGTTGCAAACCATCAGAAAGCAATGTGCAGCCTCTTCCCAGACTCTTGCCCTGCACCTGAGCCAAAGGATGAAACTTCTGGCTAAGTCTCTTTTGATAGCGCTTTTCCCAGACTTCCACTTCACTCCAGGTTTGGGATGGAGAGCAAATGAAGTTGAAGGAAAATGTAATAGGCTAACTTGGTGTGTGTTTAGTTTTGGTATGGAATTGGGAAGGCAAAATGAACTGGGTTCCATGGACTTGACAGTGCCCAAACTTAATGTTTCAGAAGAAAAATCCTAGGTTTAAGAAGACCAGTAACACAAATGTTTTTCTTTCCACTTTGCCTTACAACCTTAAGCAATCTTCAGGTCAGTTCTTTTCCTGCAGAATATATGTGCATCCATTAAACAAGATTGATTTCAAGACATTTGATTTATCAGATACAAAATAATGTCTCTACACCCTATCTTCCAAGGCCAGAGAGTAAAGAGATCAGCAAAAGGCTGCAGGTTTTTAATAATTGATTAATTAACCCTGCATTTAGAAAGCTAACTAAAAACAAAGTCTGCACATGAGGCTTCAATACTTGTGGTTTAAAAACACTTAAGGGGAATGTCAGGCAGCAGGACACAGCAGCGTATGTTCATACCACCCCACCCTACCTAGCCTTCCATGCCTTGTGCTCTGCAGGAAGTGCACCTGAGAAGGGTAGTTCACAACCTCTCTCTTTGCATTAATTACAGAGCCTTTAATCCTGGCCTGGTTTGTGAACAGTCCCCACAGAGCTGTGCAGCACAGCACTGTAGTGTCAGTCATATGAGACCTCCCCACTGTCACCTCATGCATACACAGCAGCGACACACTTTTCTACAGAAGCACAAAGCCACCCTCATTGTATTTCATGTCAGGCTGACGCCATGCAGACAAAACAGAGCATCACGTGCTCTGCAAATGTGCACTACCAGCATCGAGATCTTTGCTTTTCTTTAATGTGTGCCACAAGCAAGCATTCGGCTTTGTTTCTCCGTAAATGCTGCATGAGGGAGGAAAGCTGGGATTTGACCTCTGAAAAACACAATGCACAGTTGTGCGCCCACAGCATAGGATCAAGGTTTGTCTTGCACTGAAATGAACACAGTTAAAGTCCTCCTCATGTTTTTTAATTACTACTTCAGTCTTCAGCTTGCTGTTCATTTTCTAGGGCAAATACTCCATTGTGCCTTTAACGTATTCCAAGCACACCAATCTCATATGATCTGCTGTGTTTACACCCCCACTCCACTAGGCCCTTCCAAAGTGTTGGTTAGCGTCAATGTTAAGGAGATTTTTGAAAAGCTAAGAAATATGCAAATTTGAATCAATATGGGAAAAGCAGGTCAAGTGATCAGAGTTCAGAGGAGGAAAGAAGTTTTAAACCTCAATTCTGTGCATACTTGGGATCAAAGCTATGTGGCAAGAGGGCCCCATCACTGGAGTGCTGCCGGAGGGCATGGAGGAGGCAGAGCACTGTAGGCAATGAGCAACCCAGCTGCACAGCACTCTGCCACAAGACAGGGCACTGTTAAGGGCTCATGGATAATGGCCAGGGGGTTGCCAAACACAAAGGGTAGCATGGGGGCATCTGCTGCAGACCACCTCAACAAGAGGTGGAGCAACTCTTAGGAAATTGAAGGAAGCTTCACTATGGCAGGGCCAAGTGTTCCAAGTGACATTCCCCACTAGCTGTAGCTTCTGGTAAGGCCCTGTGTTGGGGTACAAAAAATCCACTGGGAGTGGAGCAAAAAAGGGCAGCAGCTGCATGGGGATGCACCACAGGCAAGACACACAAGACAGGGGTGTGGTGGAGTATGAAATATAAATCCCAATATTTCCAGGTGGACGTGCCTGGGTTTGTCTGACCCTCGCTGCTGGGCCAAAGGCGGCAGCTGTGCTGTTTCACCTCAGAGACACCTTTGGCTGGCTGGGTGCTGCAGCTCGGCACTTGGAACAAATCCAGGCAAAGTAGTAACTCAGTTTACCTCTGGTGGAAAAGGTTCAGGCAACGGTGAAGAGAAACAGGAGAGGATTCTATCACAGAGTTTTAATCCAGAGTTTTATTCCAGCATGACAGACCTCTGAATCTTGTAACAGCTCCCAACAGAATCCTGACCGCATGGTCCCGTCTCCTTTTAAGCCCAGGGACAGGGGGAGGGGAAAGCAGAAGTTGGCACACCTGGGGAGTTGGGATACAGGCATGGCACAGCACAGCCCAGACAGGGACTTGGGACCTCAAAAGGTACGACAGGGGAGGGCCCAGATGAGGCTTCTCCCAGCTCCTTCTCACACTCACCTTAGCTGTTTCCCTGCAGCCTGACTCCAGATACCACTGCACTTCCCCAGACTTTCCCAGTCTCACCAGGGAGATGCTGCAGATTTCTGACACCTCCAACTTGAATGCAGGCATCTTCTGAAAGGGTCTTGAAGTTTTGTACTTTAAATGCAAAGGTCACTGTGGGCTCAGAGGCCACAAATATTTATGACTCCAGAGGTAGCTGACAGGTGTGGGTTCAGTGGAATAAATGCAAACCCATAAGGAACTGTCCTTGTCATGTCAATATGCCACACCAGAGAAATCAGGACATCTTGTTACCACCATGTAAGAGGCTGGGAAGCATGCACTTCATACAGAATCAGATGTTCACACAGAATCAGCTCTCATTTTTGGAAGTACAGAGTTTTTCTCAACTATTCTGCTATTGTCTTTCTAGGGCAAAAAGAAACAAAAAAAAGAAAGGAACTGTACCATCTGTGTCTGTGAAACAAACTGCATCCCTCTGTTGGCTAGAATTACAAACCTGTACATGGCAGGAAAGCTAGCAAATCTGCTAAATAAAAAAATCTGCTTTTTCCTCCTCAATGCAGTAGTGGGAGAGAAGAGCTCAACCTAGAATTCATGATGGTCAGTCTTTCTTACACTTGATAATGTTGCACAAATTCTTGCCATAAATCTCCTAGAGTGATGTTCACAAACCCTCCATCCAGCACAAGAAAAAAGATTCTAGAAGGTAATTAAAAAATGAAGAGGCCAAATGGAGATTGCTCTGAACTAGTTTGTGGGACCCAAGAGTTTACCCTGTAAAAAGAATGCACTGTGAGAGGACTAACAATTAAACCACAGTACACCTCTAGGCAACTGCTCTGGAGACTCATCTTTCTACTGTGTACAGCAGTGGATGAACATGCTACCTCTTCTGAAACAGACTGCTGACCACTTGAACTATCAGAATGTGGGTCGCAATCCTTCTTTCCCTCACACTCCACCAAATTAAAATGAAGGATAACAAAACACTAAAAATTGAGATAAATATATCTTTGGGTAATATCTATATTATCCAGACTGCTCAAGATGGTCAGAATCTGACAGATTCCACCACGAAAACACAGAAAGAAATCCAGTTGTGTAGTTCCTGAGGTCTTTAAACAACGTGGCTTGAGAGTTTTGGCCAAGGAGACAGCAGAACATCACAAAACAAAACAAAACAAAGCAAAACAAAACAAAGCAACCAAAAACACAGTAACAACAAAAAGCAGTCTTTCATGTTTCTTTATCATCCTGGGAGGTGAAACAGACATTCATGGCAACAGATAGGCATTCAGCAGCTCCCTTTGCAAATGTTTTGGTGTTTATGTCCAGTTTTCAGCCCTGATCTAGGGAACCCTGTAAGTCACTTTAGTTAACGTCACTTTCCTGAAGAACTTCATTCGTGGAGCCTAGTCATCATTTGCACTGCAGACCACTGGGGAAAGTGTTTAAGATGTCCAACAGATGCTGTGTGTCACACTAGGAAAACACTAGTGGTGAAAAATTTCAGTGGGAATATTTTGCTTCATCAAAACTAAATACATTCTCATAGAAACAATACCTGATACTAATGACCAATACTCTATTGTTCATGGCCACGAAACTCATGTTTCCTTTAACAGATTTAAAAGTAATTAAAAATTCACCAGCTATTTGTTGAGGAAATTTCTAGTGAGGAAACTTTTCCAAGGTAAGTAAATTTCACAGCTCAATTTCTTGGTGTAAATGCTATTCACACCCTTCTGCATTGCCACTATTTGGCTACCCCTTCATAAAACAGAAGTGTGTTGGACAGAAATTTTAAAATAGCCTGGTGCAATGAACAATTCCATGGAAAATTCACACAGGTGAAAATCTGCCTTTCCAGCAATGTAAAGAATCCTGGATTAGTGATTCCATTTGCCTGCATCATCATATGTGAGCATGTGTACGAATCAGTGTCATTCATCTGAATGGCTTCACACAGTTACTGCCATTTTTCAGATCCTCTGAAAATTGACTGAAGAAACAGACTGAAGTTGAAAGAACTTGGAAAGAAAATCGCAACAGTCTAAATACTAGGCAAAGGTGTGTCTTTTGGCAAGTGATGATTAAGATCACCAAATTTTATTCTTCATCAGATTAAGAAATTTGAGATTTTGTGTATTAAAACAGGAAGGCTGCCTTTTTCTCCTTGGACCTACTGAAGACTTCAGCACCAATGGACTCTGTATTATCCCTGCCCTTTTAATTGTATAATTTCCTGTTTATACACGATACAAATACTACCATCAGAATACAAATACATCATCAGAAAGGCAAGAAGATAAATCAGATCTAAGCCAACCCTATTTCTGGGGAGTAGAGATACTCATGTGCTCTGCTTATTTTTAGCAAAAGATGGTGGGTAAATCTGAGCCAGCACGTTTTCATTCAATCTGTCCCCGGACACTAACAGATGGTGCTTCCTCGTGCCAACCACTAATGTACGTTATATTGGCACTCAGTGTCAGGACACAAAGCCTGCCAAGTCGCTGCTTAAATCTGCTGATGCCAGGAAATTTGATAATAAACAGCTAGCCAGGGACACAGTCCCAAGTTTTTAGTCCACCTCCAAAGCAGCACAGAAGCTGTATCTCTGCAATGGTGTCAGCTGCTCCGCACCTTGTGACTATCAATACAGCAAAAGAGGGTCCTGGACTGGGGAAAAAGGGGTCTTGAGACTAAGCAGGTATGTATCTAAAGATGAAGGGAGAGCCATCTGCTTCAGGGTAATTAGCTGTGTGCTTAAATCTGGGCTTTGAGAATCCTGACAACCAGGACCTTAATGCCCGAACAGTTGAACAAATGACAATTAATATAAATCATTCTAAATATAAATATATGCATATATATGTGCATATATTACCTGGCAGAATTATTTGACTGTTTAGCATTTCTCAGTGCCCCTTGAGCACTGAACATACTAAATTCAGTCTCACAGATCTACTTCCCATGGCTACTAATCCTAAATGATAAGGTCACCTGCAAAAGAAAATTCCATAGAACTCCTCTGAGGCGCTCACTCATTTTACAGGTCCATTGTGTTTATTCTTTGAATACAAGCATCCAAAATTCTTCAGCTGTAAAATTCTTGTTCCTTTCCACCAGGTGCCTCAGTGCCCAGGCTTCTTTCTTGGATTGCTCGAAGCTTGGTATCCACATCTTTTGGAGAGAAATCCAGCCAGGGTTTGACGATGAGAACCAGAATGCCTCTGGTCTGGGGCAGCTCAGATGATTTACCTGAGCCTCCCACCTCTGGGGCAGCCATCCCTGGCAATGAAGACAAATAAAAGGGGTTATTCAGGGACCCAGGCAAACAGAGAAGAAAAGTGCTATGCCATTAGTAAACTGTCAAATCACGTCAGTTACACTCTTCTTCCTGCTGCAGGCTCTACCCATGTCCCTGTGGAAGGCTATCCCTAAGTGACTGGGACAAGATCAGTCATGCTGACGAGTCATGCATCTGAGTCTCAGATAAGGTTTGGCTGCAAATGAGCAGCACCAGCCCACACAAAATTAAATTACAAGACAAGGAGTTACATTTTCATCATTATAGTCTGGTTTCATTTTAAATATGCACACACTTACTGAGATTCTTTTTCTAAGGGAAAAAAAAAATCCATTAATCTGGCCAGTAGAGTAAACTGGTCTTCATCATTTTACTGACCAGAGAGCCTCAAAAGCACAGGGAAGGAATATCTGTATCTATCTATTCTCTACCTTTCCATGGCTGCATTCCTAACTCAAAGAGAGAACAAATGTCCAGATTTGCACCGGACTTAAACAGAAAAGTCTGGTTAAGTGTAATACTTGCCAGTTTGTAATTCTCATCATTTCAGCTCACCTTAATAACTTCAAAAGTTTTCTCCATCTCCCCTCTACAGGCTGACCATTTAATGTATTGCTCAGATGGTTATCAGCTAAAGTACAGCTTCTCACAAACACACAACCTGGCTTAAAAACTGTTTCAGTGTTTGGTCACCAAATGTGCTCACAGACAATGGCATGTGAATGTACCCACAAATATATAGAAATTGACAGTGATAGAGTGCTTAAGACAGATCAGAAGACACGGATCTCTAGTTCAGTTCCCTCTTCTAAACAGGTGTAATCATATATAATTGCCTAGGGCAAAATTGAGTTTGGTCTTAAAACACCTCCAAGGATAGAGATCCCACAACCTTTCTGGACAACCTCTTTCCAAATGTTCCAGATCATCTGAAGAAGGTCAACATGTTAGGCTGCTTTCTGCAACATGACAAAAAATCTTCTCCCTGAACAGCTAAGCCTGTAGCTGAAAATGATCACCAGTTCAGTGGTCAATGTCATGCGCTCACACACTGCACTGCAGCACTGTGAGGAACACACATTCTCAACACCTGTTTACATGAGGATGTACAACCCAATGGCACTTGAATACCATGGCTGTCAGCTAGCTGGAAATCTGGTAACTTCCTGGGACAAACCTGACCCTGATGCCATTTTAAAGCCTCTCTGGGACACAAACACAAATTCACACATACCTTTTCTTTCCGTCTGATGTTTTCCCACACTCTGTTACAAACCATGCACTCAAAGGTGTCAATGTAATTGTCCTGGGTGATATCCTGCACTCCCCACTTGCGTTCCTTCATTGTTCTAAGCAGTCTTGGGTTGGAAATGTCCCCTTTCAATTTCCATTGTAGGTAGGACTCATATTCTTCATCATTTGTATCCAGTGTTTTGATATAGTGGGCCAGATCTCGAGGGTGTGAAAAACTGGATACCAGGATTGCACTCTTGTTACTAGGAAGCCAGTCTACAATGCTGGGAGACCCAAAGTACACTGGCACTACTCCCAACTTCAGTGGCCGCCAGAGTTTTTCAGTGATGTAATCTTCACAGATAGCATTTTCAAAAGCAAGAATGAACTTGTACTGTGCCAGTATTTTTAAAAAGTTTCCATCATCCATGGCAGCTGGATTTCTGAGATGCTGAGGAAGGTCTCTATTATGCAAACATTCTCCATAAGAGTCTACTTCAATGTGGCACATCAGCTCACGCACATAGCTGTCCCGGTCAGATGGGGGGTTGCAGTCAGACTGCACGTACACAAGCGGTGCAAGCCTTTTCCTCAGACTGTTTTTCATCTGCAGGGGGATCATGAACCTCAATGACTTCAAGACTTCTACACCCTCAAGATACTGAGTGGTCAGCGGCAGGTGAGAGTTGCGGCTAAATGTTGCAGTGTGGTTGAATAAGGTGATGGTTGCTTCATGGAAGAGTTTGTAGTTGTTTTTCGGTGACTCTTCATGGAAAAGGGCCCAGTCATGATAGTCTTTACGAGGGAGAGGTAAACTGTCTATACTGAAGTCAGTACCTAGACAAAAGCAAACAGTGTTCATCCTGCTCTTATCTATCATGTGACACTAACTACAATGACAGAAGTCTAGTTTTAATTTAGTATCAGTGCTACAACCATCACATTTCTGACACTATAAGGCAGTTATTTCAAACAATGCAATTAATGCAAAGGCACAAGAGCATAATGACAGATAAAAATGAATTGCATAGCAGAAGAACCTAGAGAAGTGGAATCAGTAGTTAATATTAAAGTGGTCTCCTTTCATGTCATATTAGTTTAAAGGCCTCTCATTTCAAAGGATCACTAGGAATTCCACATTTTAATGCACTGAAATGAGACTAGTAAGATGTTTCATAATCCCCTGGTTCTCTAAACAGGGGAACAGATGGTATTTCCTCTGTGATGTGAAGAAAATGGTTACCACAGAACTCAATTTGGTTCTAGTAATAAAACAACTAAATGGATGCTAAGATCCTGGACAGGATTAAGGAGAAAAAAATAATTACTTCAAGTTTTTAAAAGACATCGTACTGTAGAGACTTAGGAACTCTTAACTTTTCAAAGAGGAAATTAAGAGGTGATGTATCACAACTGCCTACCAGATACATAAAGAAGTAGCTTCTGGCAGAAGATAGATCCTCAAAGTAATGCCAATAGTAGAAGAAGAATAATGTCTAAACTCAAAAAACAGTCAACTGCAGAAATTGGGAAAAGTGTGGTCGAAACCTTAGGACAAACCTAGATGACTTTCTCAGAGGCTGGTCTGTACAAAACTGAGTTAAAAGTACCAGTTCATTAATGCGCTGCTTGCTCTCCCTTCATTATTACTGCACTACACTCTCACAACCAGCCTTACTGCAGATTATATGCAAACTTGCCCCATTTCTGTCAAGATACTTCCTCACTGTCCTAGAACTGTATCTGTTTTCTACTTAAGAAAAGGCACTGAACATACAAAACTTTTAGCTAATACTGTCAAGCAAGACAGGTTCAAAAACTGAAACTAACACTGAAGAGCTGGTTCAGAAAATATCACAAATTCTTATCTTCAGATAAACTACCATCTGTGGCAGCCTAACCTTTGTGTAGCAAACTCCATGGATGGCTGCATCTAGGACAATTGGGAATATAAGGTCTTAAACAAGCTGTGTTCAAACCAACTAAGGGGAATGGCCAGTAAGGAGCAGATTCTCTGGAGGCAGAGTAATGCTTTCTCCATGCCAGCTTCCCTCTTTCACCATAAGACAGAGATGCACAGTCACAAGAAGCAGGGTCAAACAGTGGCCATATCTCTACAGGGGGCTATGACCACAAACAACCACAGAGCACCTCAACTCTGACCAGGAACTCTCCATAAGAAGACTGCACATGCCTTGTACTGTTGCCACATGCCTTGTACTGTTGCAGACACAAAAAATTCCCATCCCCGGGAAGGGATATAGGTGTTCCCATGCCAATTTAAAAGTATATAACCCAGAACACTCTTTGTTTTGCAGGCCCCTACCCTCAATGAATGAGGACTGCAACCATCACTCCTACCTCAGACATCAAAATTGCAATGATCAAGAATCATCACTGGATCCATCAGAGGTGGTCTTTTTCCTCTTCACTATCTACTTCCTTCCTTTTATCCCTTCCTCCTCTTTTTCTCTTTCTTTTCCTTACATATTTTCTTCACGAGATTTTTATACTTTCCTAGGAAAGAATCAGAAGAGCCATATACCTCCTTTCCACTGCAATTAATTTGTTTTGAAATTAACCTGGCTGATCTATACACACCAGTCATCCAGAGTGGTTTCATTCTAATTCATCCAAGGAATCTATTAAAAGGTACCTCAGTTACCATCCTTCAGAGGTGGGTCCTAACACCATCTCACTCACACTTGAAACTTTTCACTCTCCATTCTACAGTGGTTTGAGGTCTACCCCTGACCTCAAACCACTGATGGCAAAAAGAAGGGGGTGCTAGCAAAAGTCTTACACAGAATACTGATCTAAAAATGAAGATATAAACAAGATTTTAAAAAATGCCCAGTGGTCCTTGCAGCTATATGAGCCTGTCAAAATTACTCCAAGGACGACCTTATAAAACTAATATGAGACTTCATTACTGCAGCAGAGACAGAAGTTAGCTGTCAGTAATATAAAAATCTCCTATAGAGCAAGATCCTTCAGGAACATCAGGTGGGGATGTTTAAGGCCACTAAACAGTGACCTTCTGTCTTCTGCTCAGGTCCTAAGTCCTCAGCACTAAAAGGACAAAAGGGTATGCCACTCAAGGAAAAATGCTATTTGTTTCTTCTGTTTTTGATGTGTTATCTTGTTTTTGATGTGTTATTTTATGACAGAAGAAGGTGACGAAAACTGAAAGCTAATCAAATTCTCATGGAGAAATTCATAAAGTCTATCTGGCTTTGAAAACACTTTGTTTTAGGCGATGCCACGAGAAGAAACAGTGCATACCTACAATAATCAAAGGCTGTGGATTGAAATCACAGCACTGCAGCTCGGTCTCTTACAAGGGTGCTCCCTCTTTCAGGTAGTATTGCAGGGAAAAGGGGATGGAAACACAGACAAGAATGAGAGAAAGACAAAAAAGCAACACATAAAACTTACCAAACTAGGAGACAGTTAAGTCAGGCAAAGAGAAATGTAAAGAAAAATGCACCATAAAATCACAGAATCTCAGAATCATTTATGTTGGAAAAGACCTCCAAGATTATCAATTCCAACCTTTGACAAATCACCACACTGTCAACTAGACCATGGCACTTAATTCCATGACGAGTTGTTTCTTGAACAACCCTAGGGATAGTGACTTCGCTATCACCCTGGGCAATCCATTTCAATGTTTAACAACCTTTTCCATGAAAAAATTTCTCCTGATGGCTAACCTGAACATCTCCTTGGTTCAGCTTGAGGCTGTGTCCTCTCATCCTGTCACTGGTGGCCTGGAAGAAGAGGCCAACCCTCACCTGGCTACAGCCTCTTGTCAGGGAGTCATCAAGAGTGATAAGGTTACCTCTGTGCCTCCTTTTCTCCAGGCTGAACAACCCCAGCTCCCTCAGCCATCCTCACTGAACTTCTTCTCCAGACCCTTCCCCAGCTTTGATGCCCTTCTGTGGGCATGCTCCAGCACCTCAATGTCTTTTTTGAAATAAGGGGCCCAAAACTGGACACAGTACAGATCAGAGTGCATCAGAATGACTGAATTTAATACAACACTTAATCGACCTCAGTCCAGCAAGAAGACAAAAAGGATTAAAGGGAAGATAACATCAGCATGCCCCCTACCTCTTGAGATGAAGGAAATAAGGAAGCACATGATGAAATAGAAAAAAGTACCACAAGACTAGAATTATGAGCAATTTCACTTCCTCACTATTAATTTGCAAATCTTAGATATGCAGAAGAGAAATATATATGCTGCTAGGAGAAGTTATGCATTTTAGAAGACATCTTGCATTCAGAAGTCATACTCCAAGGACTCAGTGCTCCAGTACAGAACAGCTGGACATCCTTTCTCTCTTAGGAACAACATCCCTGAGGCCCTGACAGATCCAGCTCATGCTGACTCAGTCACATTGACAGCTCATGCTAAATACTACATTCTATGAATTATGTGACACTGAAAAGGTGGAGCTGGGAATCTCTCCCAAAAGCTGAAAAAAGTCTAGCAAGGAGATGCCACATTTCATTTCAAAAAAAAGACAGTGACACTTGACAAAGTTATCACCTACACTGAGGGGCTCCCCAGGCCAGGACAGTGAGTCAGGACAAGCTGCAGAAAAGTTGGTGTTCCTAACAAAGCAGTTGTGCTGGGAAACATCAATATCCTTTGCACAGTGCTTTTCTTAATCTTTGGATCATTCTTCTCTTGACTAGCTTACTGATCAAGTACTAGGGAAATTATTGCATTTTTTTGGAAGGTCAAACTATGTTCTGATCCAGCCTTAGCATGGAAATTCAGATATCAAATTTTCACTCAGCAGGCTCTTTAGAGGGAAAATCTGTAAAAGTAAAATATGCCTTTTTGCAGACTCACAGCTCACTGCATCATGGCAGGGGGGAGAGAGGGAGAGAAAGAGAGAATGAAAGAAAAACTCTCTGTTTTGGCATTGTGAGATCATTTAATGTGGTTTAAAAATAAGTAACAATTTTGCATATTTTGACACTTTTCTTTACAAAATTCATAGGCATCATCACTATAAAAAGAAAAAAAAAGCTACAGGGAGAGTCTTATGCCCAGTATAAATTGTCTTTTAAAAATGTGAGAGTAAACTATGTCCAGAAGCCTGCTAAAAATGAAGAGCAACAATCCTTCTAATACTGAAAAAGACAAATGAAACTACTACTAGAGACCAAAATCACCAGACTTTACAGCTTTCCTGTCATACAATCCAGCTTTCTTTGTCTTTAATTGGGTCAGCTTTTAATTCCTTTGCTGTTATTCCTTTGCTTTCATGATTAACCACCATATCATCTGATAAAGCTGACCTACTTGGAGATCTAAAAAGATCAGTGATGAGAAGTTTTTCTTTCACTGATAACAACAAAGCTTAGGGCACTTCTTCCCTTTATTTCCAGTTTACCTGTATTCAGATTGAGCAAATGAGATTCAGTATCCTGATTTATTTTACTTCCAGACAAAATATCTGAACATACCAGTCAGAGAAAAGCATTTGAATTTATTTTTCCACCTAAAACTTGGGCTTTCTTTCAAAAAACAACTGTATGGGGGGAAAGAACAAAGTTGATGAAGTAAGATCTACTTTTAAATGATGCATCTTTCATGCTCTGTAGACTCACTTTACAGTGTATGTAATGGGAAGTCCCTGGCAGAGCCAAAGCAGCTCAGAAGGTTGCACTAACTGTTGCTCCCTGTATGGAATCAATAGGTTTCTTTCACTACATTCCATTTAGAGTCTGCTAGTAATTTCTTGGCACATGAGGCAGGGGAGTTGCATTGTTACCAGAGAATGCATTATTTTTAGACAAAAGACTTGCACAAGTGCAACAAAGGCCTTGTAGAGCATCTGCTAGGGGTGACAAGCCAGAAGACTGGAAAAGGTTGGCTTGATCTCAGACTCTCAGACTCAGACTCAGATCTCAGTCTTTAAATGCTTTGGCAATGACATGAAATTGTCTTTTCTTCCATGAACGGGGGTACATGTGATTGGAAAGCAGCATGAGACAAGGCATCAGTCATACTGCTGATGTACATGGTCACTCTTCAGAGTTGTTTTACAGAGCACTTGTAATGGTATTCAGCACCAAACAAAGTTTAACCCAATGAGCTGCATAAATTTCCTGTTCTAAGTCATTGCCACCTAGAATATTTAAACCCTATGGGGAAAGAACTAAGCAGGAGTAAAAGTTACTTCTTTAAAAACAAATAGATTCTTACCATAGAACAGAAATGCTCTTGTCATCTGATTGTGCTGGTAGGCCTTGTTTATAGTAAAGAAGCAAACATCCTCTCCACACTGACTGAATCTCCCTGTCTCTCCAGTCAGGGGAGACCACCAGAGCAGGACAGGATAGTGATTTACATCAGACTCTGTCTTGAAGATGCTGTGGAGTTCCTGCTTCTTAAACTGAAAAGCATGTCTCTCCCCAGGCTTTAATGGGCTGCTGTGTAAACTGGAGATTACTGACACCTTATTCTCTGAATTGCCCAGTTCGGTGATAACCTTCAGGGAAATAAACATACATATCACAACACATCACTGTCATTAGCCAGGACATCTACTTGCAATCCAGAATTAAGGTATCAAGCACTAAGTCAGTATGTTAAGTTTCTGTCAGTCAAACGGGATGCATTTCACCGACTGCAAACATGAGGTCATACGTCAGAACAGCAAAAGCTTTAATTTTAAATTGTAAGGAGAAGGCAGAAAATACATTTCTGTACTGAGACATGGCCACATAATGTGGGACTTAACAACACAACTTCTGCTTTCTCCCTGGAAAATGCATAGGATAGAAAACAGCCCTTCAGTAGCTAGGTTTCTTCTGAAAATTAGCTGCTAAAAAACCCATTACAGCCTTGTCCCCCAGCCTAAGGAGTTCAAACACGTGAACAGAGGAGGCAATGCAGGATAGAGGCAAGACAACATGGCATGGTATGTTGCAAAATTGCTGAGAAACTCCTCCAGGAGCTAAGGATATATGCAAGAAAAGTATTCTCTGGGTTATGTCATTTCCAGAGTCAGCTATCACCACAAGGCCAACGCTGCTAACAAAGTAACTCCTGGTGAAGCACTGACTGGTATGGAAAATGTCTGTCACCTCTCTCATGTGACAGAATTGTGCCCTGCTTTGACAGCAATCTCATATATACCCCACCCCCTTGCCCCTGTACCTGGAGTGTCAGCACAAGGAAAAAGGCAGCTGCAAAGCAGAAGCAAGATGCCCAAAGTATCCTCCTCCTCATCCTAATCATGCTGCACTACCAGGCCTGCCAGAGCAGTTACATCTAGGCATTAGGAAGGTCAGCTCATCCAAAGTCTTCACTCTTTGCTGCTGGGCTTTCCCACTTTATCCTTACTGCTCTTCATGGTGACTGCTGCAGAAAAAGAGTAGAGCATCAACACAGACAGCGCCTTCAAAGCTCAGTGGTTAGTTCCATGTCTACCCATAGCCTTCTCTAGGTGCCAGAGCCACATTTTCAGCCAGGTATCCAGAAAGCAGCCTGCACAAGACAGCACTCTTGCTTACAAAGCCCCAGGCACATACTCTCCCTGTAGACATCCTGGACATCCTCTCATCCTTGTAGTGAGTGTAAGGAATGCTAATGGCACTGGCTCAGTACAATGTGAGGGCCACTGCTTTCATGAGTTTCAGATGTCAAGCTGTGCTGCTTTTCAGCAGACTCACAAACAGGGAATAAACGAAGGACTTTCCTTCTCTGGGCAATCTCTGAAAATGCTCCTGGAAAGGCACACAACTACCTGGCCTTGGACTTACTACATTTCAGTCTTCTGTGACTTCTCTTCACAAACATAAAGAAAGCTCATGGAATATGCTCTGTGTCCAATGCATAAAGAAAGTAGCCACACAATACACACACAAACCCAGTTAAATTTTAAAAGTTCCCCTTTCTGAGTAATCTGCACCTGTGTTGGTCTGCCTCTTTTCAAATAACTTTCCCTTCCCCAGTGCTTTTTTTGGCTTTCAGAGAACCCTACTGTTTTCTTGCATGATAGATGTTTCTGCACAAAAATCCCAACTCCTGGCAACAGGAGAAGTTGTAAAATTCCAGCCACATCTTGAAAAATAAAGATAAAGGATGGTAGAAAGATAGGAGTGTAGCACTTCACACAGAGATGTGAAGTTTGAAAATGGGGGTGTTCTGAAAATTCAGAGATATGACAATGAAATTTATGCTCATTTTCCTGCCAGCTTTCCCCCATCGTAATCCCAATCACAAAGTTCTAAAGCCCTGACAAAGAGGGATGGGTCCCAAACCTACTTCCTGCTGTTGTATTATCAGGGTGGTGCTGACAGCTAGAGGATAAAAATTATTCTTTTTCTGCTCCCACTGACACATGAGTTCATCCCTTTCCTTCAAACATCAAAAAGGCCTCTTTAGCAAAAGCTGACATGAAACCCTGCAGGGCAATTCTGCTCTGCACAGGCCAGCTGCTTTTGAAGGTCTGTGTGGGTGTGAAAGTGCATGGCTGCCAGTTAAGTGCTTCTAAGATCAGGCAGGATTCTCCATAAAGCCTCTGCACCTTCTGTGCCTCCTGCAGTATAGCCAAAAAGTAGCACCAGGAGGGGAAGGGGATGAATTCTGCCCACTGCTGTGTTGGCACACCTGGAGCTGGACAGTATTTTTAACACCACATATCTTACCAGGCCAGTGTATGGCAAAAAGCAAGATTCTGATGATCCACTGAACACCGCCCTAACCCCTGCCCTGGTAAAAGAGTAGCAGTAATTGTCACATTTTCAGGTTCTAGAGGGGAACTGATCACAGCATGGGTGTACTCCACCTATTAACCCAGGGTACCACTGAGCCACTTCATTTTTGCATCTGCGGTCCCCAACATGCAGTACTTCTGCCCAGCACTGCGGTGCGTGCTTGGACTGGGCCAGGCAAGGAAAGCTCTGTCCCGTCCAGCGCCACTGGCAAGGACGACCTTGCAAAGCTTTCCCACCTCTGTCAGGCTGAGCGGCGGCCCTGAGGACTTGAGGAAAGAAGGATAAATAACCACCCCAGGCTGCTCTGCGGGAGCAGCAGCTCCCAGCAAATCCTTCCAAACTTCCTGCCAGCTCTGGCCCCCGCCTCTCCTTCCAGCTCTGTGTCGCCGCAATTCTATGGGCTCAGCATCCCAGCCGGGGTTTTTCCCGCTCCCCTAAACGCTGCCCCTTCCGTTCCCGAGGCTCTGCGCATCCCGCAGCCCCGGCCCTGCTCCCACCGTGGGTCGGACATCCTCCGGCCGGGGGCCCGCCGCCGTACTC
Organism: Molothrus ater; assembly: GCF_012460135.2. Taxonomy (NCBI): domain Eukaryota; kingdom Metazoa; phylum Chordata; class Aves; order Passeriformes; family Icteridae; genus Molothrus; species Molothrus ater. The sequence continues at coordinate 44,486,570 of NC_050511.2, forward strand.
ACCCCGAGAAACTCGCTCCCGCCTCACCGCCACCGTCTCCCTCTGGCCGGGTCTGAGGGGTTTGGGGTGTTTTGCTGCTTTTTTTTAACTTTCAGCTAGCGCGCCCACTTGGAGCGCGGAGGGGCGGCGGGCGCGGGGCGGGGGCGGTGCGGATGCCGCCTCCCTCCGCCCAGCCGCGGGGGCGGGGAAGGGGTCGGCTCTGCCTCGGGCCCCCGGGGCCTGCACAGGGTACGCGGAGGACTAATCGCCATGAGAGCGCCATCACTTCCACCCCACCCGACTGGTCTTCTGCAAACCCTCACTGCAAGATCTCACCCAGTTCCCAAAAATAAATCCGCCCCGACACTGATTCCTATAGCTGTTTGCATAATAGCGCGCTTTGCGGTTTTGTGGGGGTTTTTTTACAACAGTGCTGGCGCTATCCTGACGGAGACTTTACATCGACTGCATGAGGCCAGCGGGCAGTCAGAAAGAGAAATGCGTCACGGCACCTGGGAAGCCCCGAGGAGAGAGAGCCGACCCGCACTCGCCGAGGGGAGGGCGCATCCCTCGTCCCTCTGGAGCGGGGCTGCGGCAGGCGCCCCGCAGCTGAGACCCTGCCGTGCTTCCAGCCCTGCCGGGGCATCCCTGCCGCGCCGTGTCTGCCGACCAGTGAACGGTCCTATCTGACTGCTCGGGGCTTCCTGAAGCTGGGGAACACTTGGTGCACCTCTTACTCTTCACAGATGTTTACTCCAAAAGCCTGGTTCTGCAAGGTCAGCTCAGTACTTACCCACCAGTTACAGACTTAGGAACCATCCATTCTTGTATATGTTATTAACATATTGCAAACATACACATTTGTATTAACATAGAAATACCCGATACGTATACGCTTCTCCATAGGTACTTATATTTTTACAGAAACACTTGAAAGTGAGGCATCTGCTGTTTCTAACCCAGACATAGCAGGCAGGGTTGGTTGCAAGGGGCTGATTACCTGAGGGAGTGGAGGGAAGCAGAATTCCAGAGGAGGCAGAGGGGACACCTGTGACTCAACTGAAATGCATGACTGATAAAAGCTGTAGAAATTTTATGCACACAGCTCATCTCCTTACTCTGGGTGTGTAATGCTGGCAGCCTTCCTGAGAGGATCAGAAGGGCACCCAGCAGGCAACGCAAATCCAGCCCTCTGCAGCAGTGTCCATGAGACCCTAGCCATGCTGGCTCTGCTCCCTTTCCACTACAGCTATTCTTGCCGGTAGCCCCTCTGGAGCAACACCGATATCTTACTGCACCAGAGAGCTCCGATTTCTCTCTGAGCTACCAGTCTCTTCCTAAGATGAAAACTGACAAGTGACACTACAATGCTGAGACATACAGATTTACTTATACGCCAGTCTTTGTTTAGGGATTAATCCCAGCTCTTGTCCTATTTGTTGCTTCCTCCCAACGGTTTTAGCTGTTGGAGTCATATTTTTAAGTAGAAGCTTTCAGGCTGGGTTTTTATATTATCTTTGAAGTTGAATATTATCTTGAAGCATTTACAGATATTTGACCTGAACATGAAGGATCTCAACTCACTTTTAGTCATGAGGGATACAGCAAGAATCTCCAAGTATTATTTTGCAAAGCAGATTCATGTGAAAGCAGAAGTCTGTGAGGACTGTGTGGCACAATAAGTGCGTAGTTCAGTAAATTAAATTGAGTAGTTGAAAATGGATCAGAGACCTGGTATGTTTTATGGAAGGACTTCCTGTGATCCCACTGCATTTTGATCTAGTCTGTAATTTTAAACTTAGTTATATTCCTGGCTTTCACATTTCCTCAGCTGGTGGACTCCTAACTGCTCTCACAAAGACAAAACTTAATTGTAAAATGCCTCAGCTTCCATCAACAGGCATGACTTTTCTTAGTTACTGTACCTCAAACCTTTTGAAGCAGTCTACAGACACAATAACCCACATCTTCAGACTGAAAATACAGAACTGAGTCCTGAGGGATAGCTGTATGATCTGGTATCCGTCCCATGCCATACACAAGCTGTTCTTGGACCAGCTCAATCCAGTGGCTTGCATCAGAGAGACTCACTTTTGTTTCTTATCCTGTTATGCCACTCTGAGGAAATAAGCTCTTATTGCAGGATTTGGTTTGTCTGTAATCCATGTTAAATAGCTGGTAAAGATGATACCAGCATAAGCAATGGCAGGGCCAAATCATCACGTAGGAATTCTGGACGAAAATGACCAAAAAACCACAACTGTTGCTCAAATAGCAGAGCTAATAAACCAGATTTCTTAAAGATCTGAGTTTCATGGTGCCCTCTATCCATGGAGAGCTGTTGGTATCTAATAAATGTGCAATGCAACTTGTCTTTCCATGGGTCAGGAACAACAACTTTTCTTTCTGCTCCGTCTCTTACAAAAGGATTTACTGCATTTGAGGTTTCTCTCATTCATATGTACACACTTCCTCTGATCTGTTTTTAATACACTTTGTTTCTTTCTACGCCTGTGTTCTTCCTCTCTTTTTTTATTATTCTGCACTTTAGAACATTTTTCTTTCTCTTAGGTCGTGCTGGGTATCCTCTCTGTCTCTATATATGCCCATTCCCTCTCTGTTGTATTCATAGCCCTGTTATTCAAAGTAGCCTTTAAGTAAATTTCTCTGGTTTTTATCCTCAATTACAATAGTAATTCCAATGGTAATATCCTTAATTAGTATAGTCTATATTACTGCAACACTCAGAAGCAGCAAACACACTATGTACTCCAAAGAGTCACTGTATGAAGATCCTGGCAGGAACAAATGAAGTCCTCAGAATAAAACAGGGCAGAAGAAAAGGCAGGGAGACAAGGAAAGCACAGAGTTCAAGTGACTTCCCAAAGGAAACAAAGGTGCTCATTGACACAAGAACCACCTGTGGGCCTGATTCTTCTTTGTCCTGGATCTTGTGTCTCAATTTGCAGCTGTGCATTTATACTCCCTCATTGTCACTGTGGCACCATTCTTCTTTTCATAAAATCACTGTAAAACACATGAAACACACAGCAGCTCAAAATTAAAGACTTTAACCATTTCCACCACATATGGAATGATTTTCCACCTCCCTGAGAATGCCGTACAGATGCAGATGTATGCACAGCCCTTGCTACTGCACATGCTCCGCCTTTAATTCTCTCCATGCTAATGCATCTCAAAATGCCCCAGATTACAAACATCAGCTGCTCTCCCTAATGACTGTCCTCAGCTACTTTGGCCTGCTGACAACAGCACATCAGGGGATCACAGAATCATTTAGGCTGTAAAAGACCTCTGAGATCATCCATCCTGTCAGCTAGACTATGGCCCAGTCTACCCTGGCTGCTCCATATCAATGTCTAATCACCTTTTCTGGGAAGGAATTCCTCCTGATGTCCACCCTGAACCTCTCCTGGTGCAGTATGAGACTGTATCCTGTCACTGCCTGTGAGCAGAGGCCGATTCCCATGCGGCTGCAGTCTCTTTCAGGTACTTTGAAGAGTGACAAGGTCACCCCTGAGCCTCCTTTTCTCCTGGCTAAACACACCCAGCTCCTGCTGTGTCTGCTGCCTTCTCCAATTTCTCCCACTCGTTAAAGGCGGCTGTTTCAAAACCTTCTCCAATTTCACTTTTTTGCAGTGGCCAAACTCCTCTGCCTTGTCCTGTCAGATCGCCTGAGGCTAAGATGGCGCCAGGCGTTGTTTTCCCTCCCCGGAGTGAACCCTCAGTGAGAAAGCCCCGCGGGCGCTTCCCTGGCGGAGGGAGGGAAAGCCGGCAGGCACCTTCCCAGGACGCGGCACACGCGCCCTCCGCCCCAGGGGCGGCGCTGTCGAGCCGCGCCGTCGCTCCGCCCCCGCCTTTGTGGTGCAGCCGGGTCCCGGAAGCGGCAGCGGAGCGATGGCGGCGGATGGGAGGGCGGCGGGAGCGGTGGAGCTGCAGCCGGAGGGGGACGTGGAGGGTGGCAGCAGCAGCGAGCCGGAGGGAGGCTTCGGGCAGCTGCTGGAGGAGGAGGAGGATGGGGAAGATGCGGGCTACGTGCTGTACAGGTACGGCTGCGGCGGCATGGGGCCGGGCCGGACCGGACGTGCACGGCACAGCACGGCACGGCACGGCACGGCATGGCACGGCACGGGAGGCGCGGAGTGGCGGAGCTGGGGCCGGAGGAGTGGGGAGCTTCTGGGAGGGGCAGGGACACCTTTCACTACATCGAGTTGCTCAAGGCTTTATCCAGCATGGCTTTGAACACTGCCGGAGCTGGTGCATACGCAGCTTCTCTGGGCAGCCTGGTCCAGTGTCTCACCACCTCTACAGTCAAAGAATTTCTTCCCAATGTCTAACCTAAATTTTCCCTCTCTTAGTTTGTACCCATTACTCCTTGTCCCATCATGACAGTTTCTGACGGAAAATCCCTCTCCAGCTTCCCTGTAGGTCCCGTTTAGATACTGGAAGGCTGCTCTGAGGACTTCACACGGCATTCTCTTCTCTAGGCTGCACAGCCCCAACTTTTTCCGTTTGTTTTTAAGGGTGGTCCAGTCCTCTTTTCAACATCGTGGCCCTGCTCTGCTCCCACACCTCCATGTCCTTCTTATGTTGGGGACACCTTTATGTATTTATATGCTGGTCTGTGTTACAGACAATAATGTAGCTAAAATAGTAGGGACTGTTCAGAGCAAGGATGTGTTACTGGACATGTGTTCGTGCGTGTCATGGTTTGAGTAGCATTTTGTGCTTTTTAGAAACATTGAAAACACAAAAATATCTATTTACAGGGACAGGAAGGAATGGGCTGATATTGAACCTGTTCCACAAAATGATGGGCCGAATCCTGTTGTTCAGATCATCTACAGTGAAAAATGTAAGTCTTAAATGTATTCTGCCCTTAACCATTGTTGAAACAAGACTTCATGTTTTGGATAACATTTTCTAGAGTGATACTGTGAAGAAATTAATTCATTGTGTTACGGTGCTTGTGTGTGGTGTTTTCACCAAGCATCTTTGAAGCTGAATCTTCACCTGAGATGTTAATAGCCAGGGTTCTCCTTTAGAATCCTATGGCTTAAGAGGTAATACAGCAGACAGTATGGTTCATGTCACAAGGCATTTCCAGCCCACAAATGGAAGCAAAACATGAAGTTCTTGCAGCTGGTGAAGTAGTGAGAGTAAGCAGCACAGATCTTTTATGATTGTTTTGGCTATTATTCTGATGGTGTGCTTCTAACATACTTGTGCAGCTTTGTGGTGTGCTAATATCCTGCACAGGTCTCAGTGGAAAATGCTTTCGCATTGATAGGTATGATTCATTTTACAGAGGTGTATTTAGAGCACAGAAAGTAGGAAGCAATTTAAAGGATTATTAACCTTACCCCCTGTTCAGGCCATTGGCTAAGATGCTATTCTCTATTTAGTCCGAGATGTCTATGATTACTTCCGGGCTGTTCTGCAGCGGGATGAGAGAAGTGAAAGAGCTTTCAAGTTAACAGCAGATGCCATTGAGTTAAATGCTGCAAACTACACAGTATGGTATGTAGTAATCTTGGTATTATTATTTCTGTGGTCATTCAACTGCCTACCTTTTAAGTCTTTAATGTTTTGTTCATTGAATTAAGGCATGCCTAGTTGAATTTACACAGAGGAGTAGAGTACCTTTCCAGTGAGCTTCCAACGAAAGCCCATGTTCAGTATTTCCCATGCCTCATGTTAAATCAGTGGTTTTCATTCTTTTGGCTCTAAGGATATTATCAGTCAAGGTCAGGGATAGCCACAAAAAGGATGTTGCTGTTTAAAATTAGATTACTTACCTGATAATGTGTCCATGGCAAAATGCTGAAGATGCCCTCAGTTGACTTTGAGAAGAGGCATAAAAATGTGATGGCAAATAATTTATGTATTTACTACTAATAATAAACTACTAATACTTTTTGCATTTTAAAAGATCTGTCAAGTTAGGTAATAAATAAACAGTGAATTTCTGATATTCAGAGTAGGGCATTTTACTCACAAGCTAACAAGTACCTCTTGTACATCTTCATTCCACTAATTGCCATAAAATCAGAAGGTTTGCATTGTTTCAAGCACAGAAGTCTTAGTTTCTGTGACAGAAAACTATCATGGGTACAGGTTAACTTGAACATGATTGTTACAATCTTAGATCATGTACTGTTGCAACCAGTCATATCCTAGTTCTGTGCTGTTCCATAATTGAAAGCCCTTTAACAGAACTAGATACGTGGTTAAGGATTTTCCATTAGTTTTAGCTTTTTGCACTGTTTTTATCTCAATATTATTTACAAGAACTGTGAACAAAGGTGATTCCATGTTCTTCTCTGTGAATTTTAGGAAAGTCCTTTTGCAATGTTCAAATGCTTGACTTTTATACAGGCATTTCCGGAGAGTCCTCCTGCAGTCTTTGGGAAAGGATCTCCATGAGGAACTTAAGTACATTACAGCTATCATTGAAGATCAGCCAAAGAACTACCAAGTCTGGTAAAATCATGCTTTCTTTCCTGTTCTTAATGTTTTTGCAGATAATAGTTGTTTTGTAAATTGTCCAGTCGTGGTGGGGGAGTTAAATGGAGTTGCATCATGTCAAAGCTCCTTTCAGATATTTTTTCTAAGCATATAACATGCTAAGCAGGTGTTGTTTTCTTGTTAATTTCAATTTTTAGACTGCCAAAATAAGTCTGACAGGTAAAAAAAAAAGACTTGTGAAAAGGCAGCTGAGAACACACACATAAATTAGTATCTTTTCTTTTATTGTGTTTTGGAGTTTGCCTGCTTGTTGTTGGGTTTTTTCCAAAATTAATAGGAATAGGCGAAAGAGCAGTATTGTTATTGCTAGAGAAATTATGCAGTAGTAGAAAACTTTACTCTGCTGAAGACTTTGACCATAAGTGTGAAACTGTGTTGTTTCAGGTGAATATTACTTGTCTAAAATGAGATGATTGGCCATGGTGTATGTGTGGTTAGAATTTTCTATAATATAAATAAGTATCATGCATTTCTCAGAGCCAAGTGAAATGTTCTGGTATGCTTAATTTGAAGTATTTAACTAGTGGGGTTTTTTTCCTAAGTTGTGCACCTGCTATAAGCTGCTGTTATATAGAACACAAACTCACCAAAAAAATTTAGACTTTGTTCTTCTCATCATTAGGCATCACAGACGGGTGCTGGTTGAGTGGCTGCAGGATCCATCCCGAGAGCTTGAGTTCATAGCTGACATTCTTAACCAAGATGCCAAAAATTACCATGCCTGGCAACACAGACAATGGGTTATTCAGGTATTGTATCCACAGAACTCTTGATTCTTTAGATAACTTGCATTTTAAATGTGTGGCAGAGGTTAGCTATAAACTTTCCTTTTAGGAAATGAGTTCAAAGAATTGGGTTGTTGTCTACGTACTGTTGTGTGTGTGAATTTAATGATGAGCCAATACCACTGTGTACCACTGAGTAGTGTAGCATGTTCCTAGCTCACCTGCAGTCTTTTTTTTTTTAACTTTCTGTTGATTTCTTCAAAAAAGGCTCTATCTGATGTTCAGGCAACTTAAGAACAAGAAAGTATTTAAAAAAATAAATAAAACTTTTGATTGTGATACTTTCTCTTCCTTCCCTTTCTGTAGGAGTTCAAATTATGGGACAATGAACTAGACTACGTGGACCAGCTTTTGAGAGAAGATGTGAGAAACAACTCTGTTTGGAACCAACGGCACTTCGTCATTTTCAACACCACTGGCTATGATGACCCAGCAGTCCTAGACAGAGAAGTCCGGTTAGTAATGCTATTCAGGCTCGTATTAAACAGTCTCCATTACATGAAAGCAAAGGAATACTTTCACAGTCCCCGTGGGCTTTGTTTTCTGATTTTTATTCACTTCTGGGACTAACATTCATGGTTAGCAGATCAAGTGTCAGACTGAAGTAAGCTCTGCTTATCCTGAGCAAGCTGCTATCATGAATCGGTTTTCCTGGCCTGCTGTTTATTGTGCAAACAAAACTTTGGGGTTTATGGTGAACTAGTTATTGTAGGACAGGCTACAGAAGATCTGTGACACTGCTGTGCTGTTCATTAGAAAGTTTGGAAAGAGGCACTCTTCAGCTCTGGTGCCTGGAGCACCCCCGCCCTCTTCCTTCTTGCCTGACCTTTGTGTCTGCAGCAAATAAAACTGTGCAACCACCTTTGTTTTTTCTCTTAAATATGTTACCACAGAGGCGTTACCATAATTTCTAATAGGCCCAGCCTTTCTAATGGCACATCCATCCTTGGAGCCACCAGGGACTCTCTCTGATAGACATGGAAGAAGCTTCTAGCAGCTTCTCACAGAAGCCACCCCTGTAGCCACCCTCCGCTACCAAAGAAACAGGCCATGCAAACCCAATACAGTGACATGGTTTGTAGGAAGAGGAGCTGCCTTTTATGAGGAATTTGATGCAGCTGGAAAATTAAACCTTTCAGTAGTATGTGGTTGGAACAAAGAGAACTGCCTCTGTGAGATGGCTAGTTTCCAGGAAAAAGAGTTTTGTGCTCACTGTTTCTAGGTTGCGTGTTTGTAACTGAAGACAAACTGGGCTTCTAGACATATTTTACTACCCATGGTGGTAAGAGAAGCCTCTTCATATGGTTTTCACATCTCAGACTGCTGATTAGGGTTGATGTTTATGAGAAGATATTTGTCAAAAGTGAAGAAACAATTAAGGTACTCTGATTTTTAATAGAGTTATTTTTCAGAAGAAAGACTGAATCTCTGAATCTTTTGGTGCATTATTCATAGAGGATCCCAGCCCTCACCATCTTCCATGGTTGTCTTTGCAACCTTCTAGAAGTTTTACTTCTCTTCCAGTTTATAACCTTCCTGTAGATCGGTGAATCTGAACCATTTCCATGACTTAGACTTTGATATCTTCAACTTTTTATCTCCAGAGTTTAGATTGGACATCCTCTCCTGATCTTGTCAAGATAATTGGGTACCATCTTAAGAACCAGACTGGCTAAGATTAAGATTTCCCAGATGTCACTATAGAACTGCTGGTTTATACCACTATGGTTCGTTTATAAACTTGTTCTTTGTCACAGTGACTGCAGAATGTTTTAAAACAGTTACAGTTGTGGGTATTTGTTAGTACTCTTGATATATCAGATACTCCTCTATCTGCAGCCTCTGAAAATCATCAGAATGCTTCGTTATGCTGGGAAAAGCCAGAAGATAAATCTGTTTTGTGTAGATGAAATGTGGCTTTGTGGCTGTATTGGAGGTGCCTTTTGTTGCTTTGCTTTTATAGCAGTTGCCTCACTGTTGCTTTCACAATGCTGCAGAAGGCTGTGTGAGCTGAAAGCTCGAGCTCTGCCTTTCTGTGGGTTTGCTTGAGTGCAGCCTGAGGAAAAAAGTTCTGCAAATAGGTACTGAACATACCACTTGTAGTCATATTAACAGAGCTCAGTTACTCCGGCCATTGTCAGCCCCTTGCCATTTCTGAGCATCAAGATATAAGTTACTCCTTTAGCGTACCAGGAGAGTGTATTATGTTGTTCTCTCAGTGGTTTTGCTAATAATTTTGAGAACTGATTCATTATTGTACAAATTCCAGCAAATTGAACGCTTAAAACATAGTGTCTGCTTCTTTGAGACTCCTGATGATTATATTGTGAGCGATTTTTGATCTACCCAGGTGAGATGATCTACAAAAAGAGTGAAGTATAGGCTAGAGATATGCATTTGGAAGCTTCTGAGCACATTCAGGTAATTTCTAACTGCATTGTCATCGGTTGCATTCATGACCCATTCCCTTTTTCTTGCAGGTACACTCTTGAGATGATCACAGCAGTGCCACATAATGAGAGTGCTTGGAACTACTTAAAAGGGTGAGGTGTATTTCTCCATGAGACAAAGAATCTGTGGAAGGTGTCTGATGCCTACTTCTTAATTAAAAATATTTTTTTTCTTTTTGTTCTAGTGTAGTGTGCTTAAGCAGGCAGGCAAATACTGTCACAAAGGGTTCTTATATTCTAACTTAATTTCTCTGTAACTTTTCACTAAGCTTCTGGCCCTATAGTTCTTGCAGAAGGGCTACAAGTACTTCTCATGCTTTTAAAAACTTGACCTGTAATGTCACTGTGTTAAAAAGCATAGATAGGAAATAACTAACATGCTTTCAGTCTAATTCCTGTTCAGTTGAACAAAAACTATCCCAGCTTACTACAACATGAGGCTATACTAGTTCTGCATGCTGCTTACTTTCTGACTTACTTATATCTGCAGCCTGATTTCAAACCTAATCTTCAAGTAACGGAATCATAACAAAAGTGCAATTATTCACACCAGATTTCCCATAATTATGTGTCAAGCCTATTAACCTCTCTTCTAGGATTCTGCAGGATCGTGGTCTTTCTAAATATCCAAATCTGCTGGAAGAACTGTTGAATTTACAGCCCAGTCACAGTTCACCCTATCTGATTGCCTTTCTTGTGGACATATATGAAGATATGCTAGAAAACCAGTGCGATAACAAGGAAGAAACACTGAACAAGGCATTGGAGGTACATTTTGAGAGCTTGGTTTTTCTTCCCAGGGATGCTCCCTATTCCTGTCTGGTTTTATAGCTTGACAAAATGAGATTGATTTTCATAAATAGAACAGGTTAGTTGTTAATCATGAGAAGTCTATGAAGAGTTTAACACAAAAGCCAGACAATTACAAGGATCTCATGAATTTAAATATAAATAATAACTAGCCAGTTATTAAATTACTCTTAAATTTTCTTCATGTGGTGGTGAAGGAAGGTCTCTGATACTACTGCAGAAGAAAGAAGATGTTTGAATGATAGAGGAGTTTTCAATGTTTACTTTATAGCATTAACTCACTCTCTTCTCTGTAGGTTAATGAATTTTTCTCAGAATATCCATGTCCAAACAACCTCAGTTGAACTCCCTTGGCCCTTCTCAGCTTTTTCTAAGAAAGTTGACAGAATTAGCTTATGGACAGCAGGCACTGGGGTATCAGTAAGAAATGTCAGGCACCACTTCCTAGAGAGCATAAATTACTTCTGGCAATGTTGTGTATCTCCCAGAGTTTCATACTTGGCTGTTCTTTGTTGCAGTTTGTAGCATAGTTTTTATGAGAACATTTTCCATTCACTGTGAGACTGACTGGAACTTAACGTTATTAGATCTGCAGTTCCGCCTGGAGTCTTTGTGTTCCAACGTTGTTCTTTCTCAGCACTTTTCCATTGTTGTGTTCCAGGACCAGATTGTAAACAAGTGCAATTGGCTCCTTTATACTATTTCACTGATTTTGACTTCTCTTTTTAGACATCAAAGCCCTTAATTTCTTAACTCCATTTCACTGAGTAAGGCAATGTCATCTGCATAATAAAAGGGAATTTAGTCTGAACATTTGTAGTGTTCAGACTGTGTAAAATTTACACAGTTTGTCCTGTAAGTAGTATTGATTTCTACTGTGCTGCTTATTCACATCAAAATTAAAAAAAAAAAAAAAACAAATATATAGAAGTATAAAAGAAGTATATAAGTAGAAGTATAAAAAAACTTTTTATAGAAGTATAAAAAAACCCAAATACGAAGAGTATACCAGCTCTTAATGTTGCATGAGAGAGGGTTACTGACTTGCAGGGAGAACCTTTTTGGGACAGTCTGCTGAGGAAAAAACCAGAAATAAAAGATCTCCTGTTAGTCTGTCAAGAGTATTGAAGATTCAAGACCAGGATGATCTTCCAGTGTTTGGAATTAGGTGGTTTACAGCCTGTTGGATGACTAAAAGACATTCGAGGTTCTCAGGAAGTATCGTGTGCTCTACTACTGGGTGCATTAGGTTGGCATGGATGATGAGTGGTAGGCATGGGAATGAGTGAAAGGGAACTAGTACAACTGAAATGGGCCTGGAGGGATTTTTGTGCAGTGTCAGATTGGTTGGCTACCAACTGAGGTTGTCCTTATTTTGATGTCATTAAACAGTTACAAATCCCATGAATAAAACAAATGTTGCAGAGGAACATATTTCTAACACTATCTGTAATACAGGTTGTATGCATTTTATAATTAAGGATTGTAAGCTTTTTGGTTTAATACTCCAGTCTCTCATTTTTCTTTCATAGTTGTGTGAAATTCTGGCTAAAGAAAAAGACACCATCCGAAAAGAGTACTGGAGATACATTGGAAGGTCCCTTAAGAGCAAGCACAGTTCAGGCACTGAACAGAGCAGTACACTGACGGATAAAGAGCAGTAACTGAAGATGGAAGAAAACAGTGTTAAGCTTTCAAGCTGTTCTAAAGCTGTACTAAGTAGGGTCATCAACAAGTCCATTTGTAAGTATTGCAAGGGGAGAGGAGTGCAGACTGCTGTATAGTCCTCAGTTGCTGCTGCTACTGTTGATGGCTCTAGCTGCAGTCAAGACATGTATTAAGGCTTAATTATTAAAATGTACCAGGTAGAGGTTTTAGTTCCTAACTAAAAATACATAAATGTATATCTATTACATTGACAGTGCTCAGTTAATGGTTGGCCTTGATCTTAGAGGTTTTTTCCAACATAAGTTACTCTACAATCTGTGAAGCACTAAAACCATGTCTCATGTTGTGGCTTACCCACTTGTAGTTCCTAACACTGTCTCATGAGTTTGCTGCAGTAGTGACTGCAGGTAACTTAACTATAGGGGATATAGAGTAACCTGATTAGTGCAAGTAGGCACTGCAGGTGTCGCCATGTGTGGGAGCAGCTGTGTAACACTGTCAGCCTATGCTGTTTTATGCAACTAACACCAAGTGTAATTTTGTAATTAAAATAGATAACTTAAAGCAATTGTCTGATTTTTTAATGTGTTTCTTTTGGTCCTTGTAAGTGCATAGTTTGGTTTTTTCAGACGCTAATCGAGGTAAAATATCCCCTTGTATAAGTATTGGATTCTATTGCATTGAGATGTCTTTTGCACTGGAGTATTCTTACCCCAGAAACTTTCAGTACACCTGATATATTCAGTGGAGCCCTGAATTCTTCCCTGCACAGACAGAAAAAATGCTTTGAGGATCCTGGAGAAGGTGTATACCTACATCAGAAAAATGCATCTACCCTGTTTTCAGCAAATGGTTATTGTAAACTGTGTTCTTATGGAGTGTTTGTCTGATATGAAATATTTTATTGGAAACGATCATAGAGGGAACAAACAAGTGCTGGTGTTTATTCCTTAATATGCTGTCTTTCTGACACTAAACATTAAAAGGTGTTAACTGTGATTAAACAATAGTGGAATTTTTTTTTAACACTTGAAATTCTTTAATTCAATGCAGTCTTGACATTCAGAACAACTCACAGGGAGTGGAATTGATATACAAAGCTGTGTAATTTTGTAGTGGTTTTGCTGCTTTCTCAGCAGAAGAGAAAACATTTTTGTGTTTTCTCAAATGAACATTCAAAACAGACATGGACTTCAAACTTTTGGAGATTGGTTAACCTGGAGGGTTCTTTTTCTTTCATTCTTTTTTTTTTTACATGTTTGGGGTTTTTTACTATATTTGTAACTCTAGTACAAAGCAAAATGTGTGTTTCTACCCCTACGAGTTGTTCCTAATTGGAACTGTACTAAATATGGAGTACTGAATAGTCAGGGTGTTCAAGGACTTCAGGATAAAGTAATGTATTTGCCACTATGAGTCAAGAAAGCTCAGAAAGATGAACAGTGAAATACAATCCTTTAAATAAACATCATCAGTGAAGAGGGAACAGAATTTTTCCTGTATCTTTCACAAAATTCAGAGGACACTTGGAATAAAGCAGAGTATTCTTTATAGACACTAGCATAAATTTCAGCAATAAATCATCACAAGGTAAGATTGATGAAGAGTGTCCACAGGGACAGTGTATTTTGGGATGTGATCTCAGTCACTTGTGGGCTGAGGCAAGAGCTTAGATTTAGCCATAAAGACTTCCTAGTGGTTAGAATAGGTAAGATTCCTCTGACAAAACCTTTTTAGGGATATGGTCAACCTATGGCCTTCTCATTCTTGAAAATGATGTCTATAAGTAATGAATAAGATTCTAGCAGAGTTGGTAGGGTTTTATACTGGTATCCTGGGTTGACTATATGATGCTTTTATCCCCAGTCGTCTGCTCTTTTTATGCTGAACAATAAGTTTTGCACCTTTAAGACATGTTCCAGTGAGTGATGGGGGGGAGAGAAGAAGCAGCAGTTTTTGTTTTCAGACACTGCACTCATCCCTCTACATTCCTGCTCCTGACTGTTGTCTGCAGAGGGACAGACAGTGGGACAGAGCTCTCCTTTGTTTTAGTTAGTTTAGCTAGCTGAGGCAGAGAAGTTCCCTGGACTGTGGGGTTTTTTTCCCTCTTTCTTGGAGCTGTTTAAACCTGCTCTGGACTGAACACCCAGAGGAGCACTGGCAGCTGCACCTGTGGCCCACCGGGCCGGGCCTGGGCCGCGGCATTTCCAGCGCCTGAGGGACTGATCAGAGACTGAGTGAGCTGAACTGCAACCCGGGGAAGAGACTTTGTAAGTTTGTCATCTCTTTTGGAGCGGCAAGGGGTTTTATTGCTTAATATTGTTTAGGTTTTATTGTTTAATAAACGGTTTTTTCCACTTTTCTCCAAGGAGGTATTTTCTCCCAAACCAGTTGGGGGAGGGGCTGATTGAATCTGCTTTTCTAGAGGAGCCCCTCTGAGGGTTTTCTCCCGAATTTGCCCTGAACCAGGACAACTGGTTATGCAAGCATAGTGGTACATGGAAAGATAATACTGCTTCTGAGCTCCATTTACCAATAAATAATCAAATACATATTTTTAATAGAAAAAATACCTTGTCTTATCTACATAAGACAAACGTAACCTAACAAATTGTGTAAATCCTAGAGAAAAAAATGTGTTGGACCCTAGAGTTCTGCTTAAACAACAGGAATCAAAAAAAGTCACTCTGTTGAAACAGAAGTGTTCCTTCTTTCAAATGTTTATATTTATTGTCACTTGGATTCCAAGGAAGCTTTCAAATTCTCTTGTAAAGACACCTCAGTTTTCTGCTGGTCAACCATGCACAAAAATACTGAGCTGTCAGAGCTGGAAAAGGATGGCTACCCAGCCAGGTTGCAAGTGAAGCCACTAAACCTTCAATTTTAATGCATCCGAGACAAAATGTTTCTGGTGGAAGAAGGATCTTGACAAAATGTACAGAAAAGGGTCTTAGAGTAGGAAGTTAAGAGATGACTTTAATCTGTAGGCATTGGTACTGACTATCTTTGATCAGGGCAAACATCACAGTTATTTGTCCCAATGGGTTCATCTGTACAAGAAAATTTACTGTTGTTATTGTTGTAATGATGTGACTCTTGTATACAATTTTATTATTGAAGAGCTGTGTCTAAATGGAAAACTACTGATACAACTCTCCCTTGTAAATCAGTGTACCTGGAACATTCAGTGGAGTATGGAGCATTAGTAAAGTG
The DNA here is from genome assembly GCF_012460135.2 of Molothrus ater. Lineage (NCBI taxonomy): Eukaryota > Metazoa > Chordata > Aves > Passeriformes > Icteridae > Molothrus > Molothrus ater. Next base: position 44,502,024 of record NC_050511.2, read on the forward strand.
TGAAATCATAATCTATGCTTGCTTTCATCAGAGCTGATATTCTTGCCTTGGTGTAGCCCTGTCTTAATAACCATTATTGACTTCCACCTTTTTGTCTTTGCAACTTCGGTGACAAAACAGTGTATGTCTTTCCTAATCTATTCAGTACAAAACCACTGCTAGCATAATGTGCTTCTCTCAGATGCTGTCTGGTTGTGCTGAGGCAGACTAGGAGTGCGCCACTCAGCTGGACCTTCTGTAGTGGCAATATTCTCCTGTAAAGAAGTAGGGAGGTTACATGAAACACTTTCATCAAAGTGCTAGCTGCCAATGCATGCAGTGCCATGGTGATGAGGGACTTACAGAGAGATGAGACACACAAAACTGAGGGTGCACACACTTTAGGTTTCTCTAAGTATGTACCATGATGAGCTACCAGAAGCTTCACCAAATTTAGCTAAAAACCCTACCTCAGGATGCCCTGATGCCTACATCATAATGTCTAATGAAACTGCTTGGGGATAGGACTGTGCTCCATGAGGTGCATGACCATCACTGTCTCTGAAGAAGCACTGACAACCTGCATAGGATTTCAGCCTTGGGGGATCAGAGTCGTTGCTGTATGCTGTCGCCCCGCCGAGAAGGTGGACACTGGCCACTAGATGACACTGTGACACGCACCCCCAAGCCCATCGGCGCCGCTGATGTGCAGGACAAGCAGCGGCGTCACCACCTCCTCCGTGCAACATCACCACACCTGCTGATTAAACACGGAAGAGCAGCTGCTTGGTAATTCAATACCTAGCGCCATATGAGCATCAAGCACAAGTATTCTGGGAGGGGCTAAATGGTCATCTTCATGTTTGTGTTAATTGGAGAGCAATCTCTCGTTAACAGAAATGATGTTTCCTCTGACACTGGACACCTTGTACAGATTTGGACTCTGTTTAGTGCTGGTGTTCTAAAAATAATGCCATTACTAAACCCCTCTGCTCAGAACTTGGGGTTTGTGGTACATTTACATCTTTTGGAGACATGCTTCCAATCAGAGTGCTTCACTCATACACCTCCACAAGCTGGAAAGTTTTGGTCCCCCAGAGCTAGCCTTGTTATGATAAATTTCTCTGGTCCCTCTGTAATGAAATGCTGGCTATTGCTGGTTGTTTCTGGGAATATAGATTGAAGGACAAGATGACCTACTCCTGCTTCTTGGAACTCAGGGGAGGACTTGGGCCAAACTGAGGAAGCCAAGCATGCTTTTGCAGATCTGAAAGCGATTTCCTTTCTTTCTGGTAAGCAGGACTGAAAACTTTGCTAAAGAAGGTCAAAGACAGACTTCTCTTTCTCATGCACTGGTTTCTCAAAACTGAGTCATATGGGTTGTCACCACAGTGCAGGGATTTTAAGTGAATGAAGAGATGCTCTGTGTCACTTCAGCCAAGCCACCACTCAGAGTGACTCAGGTGCAGCTGCTTGTTCTGTGTGTATGCATTGAGCTCCCAGGACATGCTACCATTACCTCCTCCCACAGCCATTATGCTAGCTCTGGTACCTCTGTCCACACCTGAAACAGTTGGGTGACAGCTATAATGCTGCCATCGCAGTGCTGGTCATGGGCAGTGATCTTATGACACAGAATACATCTTGTGTGTTTGGGCTTCTCATTCTTTTGGGATTGGGTTGTTTTGGGTAGGTCTATTTCATTATTTGCTTCTTTGGTTTTCTGATGTGCCCTGACTACTGTTCAAGTCATCTCTCCAACAGATCCAAAACCAGCTAAGTGCTTGTGCTGCTACAAAGTAACTTTAGAAGGCGGAAAAGGGAAAAAAAAAAGAACTGCTGTACTCCCTTTTCTGCCAAAGCCTGCTTACCAGGATAAGAAGGTGGCAGGTAGATAACCTTCTTTTCTTTCCAGGTGCTGGCACACATCTGCCTCTGTTCTAGCTTGCAGACACACAATGAATATGAGTTTTATTCCCAGTTTTACAGGATAGTGAGACCACATTATCCCTGTACACAATAGCATATGGTGCTCACTGGCTTTTCTGGCTGCCTCTTGCACTAACAGTTTCTCTGCTGCAAAATGAGTCCAAGTGTCTATTTGCAGGTACCTACAGAGCAGGTCTGGAGGGTTCCTGAGCAGTGTTCCAGCATTCTGACACCAGTTTAGTGGTACCACCAATCATCTTGCTAATTTGTTTGAGGTCTAACCTGCAAAGATCCTGCATTGAGCTGAAGACTACAATAAAAGGGAGTATTTACATGGGCAACTGAAAACCAGAAACACCTGGTTTAAGAAACAAATTTTCAAAATATCAATTTTCAAATTATTCCTTAACTGAAAATTTTAAAATTTGTAAAGTGAGAATAGAAAACTGCTTGGCTTCTGACATTCAGAGGAAAATACGTGAGGAGACAGGCAAGACTTAGTTAACTGCTAGAAGGCATGTCTGGATAAAACCCCAAAAGCTGGATGAGACCTGTTTGTCATTTAGTGGTGCCCCAGACATAGCTAAGTTGCATTTGGAACTCAAATTTTCTCCAGTTTCATTGCAGGAAGAAGGGGAAAATGAGGGATGACTGGAAAAGGGCAGGCCAAAATCACTAGTCATGCATCTCTAACAACAGCTAAGAATATTACAGCAAATTATTTCAGTAGAGGTGCCTGCTACAGAACCAGACAGAGGCTCCTGGCACACACAGCAATTTTGTGCATTTCAAGTAAAAGCAGTCTTTTCCCTCCAGGTTAACTGTATTGAGTTTCTCATTTCTTTTTTTTTAAGTGCTAATACACTGTCAGATACATGCTTGTCTGAGCCATGCAGGCTAAAATTTCTAGGGAGAGAAGAAGAAGAGAATGATGAGATATAACCTGTTTTACTGCAGGATTGCTACTTAGCAGCTATGGCCAAGACAAAACCCACATAAACCTGGTTTTTATATCCCACAATGCTGGCTTTCAGCTGTCACTTTATAGTACAGGCTTTTTCCAGCAGAAACTATATATGTTTGAAAACTCCTGGTGTACTGAGAGATGCCCCTTATTCCAACATGTGCTAGTAGTCTTTGACACTGTGGGAGTTTCAACTTGCTTTCTGTTCCTCAGCACTGTGCCTGCAAAGCAGACACAAGCAGTGCAGGCAAACGCCTCCCCAGGCATTGCCATGTTGCACTTAACCTGGATAGTCCTGGAGCTGATGAGATTTTGCAGTGAGTTCTAGAGTGCCCCTTTGCTCACAAGGGTCCTCATGGAAAAGGAGCCAGCCATGAAGGCCTTCTCAAGTCTGAAGCCAGTTTTGGAGACTGGCATTGTATCACCTCACCATAGCATCTCACACACCACCTGATTTCAGCAAGTGAATTGCAAAGTCTAGGCATAAGGTACCAATCTTGAATTGTACTGAAACCGAGGCATAAAGATCCAAAGATTAACCACCAAGTTTTGCAAACAGAGTAGCTTGTCTCCTGTATGTCAGTATCCAGTGCTTATAAAATAGGCACAGATCTCCACTCAAAAAGGTGAAAGAGAATCACTCAGTGATTTAAATTCCTTTTGAATAAGGGAATTCCTTATAAATAAGAGCAGGTGTTGATTAGAAAGAGAGAGGGGATAGGAAGAAAAGGGCCAAAAAAACCCCAGAGGGTAATGAAAACTTAGCTCATAGCCTGAACCAGTATTGCAGCATGGCCTCTGAGAAATACATGCAAAAAACACATCTGGGCAGCAGAGGAGTTTTTATGGTGATGAGCAGATAATTTTTTAATTGCTTCCTCCTGTTCACAGAAAAAAGGCTTTGTAAGTACACAGGATATATCCCTGATATCTCCTCCTTTTGGGAACAGTGCTCAGGACACTGTGTTTCTCATTCATTCACACGAATGAAGTCAAAATGGCAACATTTGTGGTTATCAAGTAGAGGATTATTGTTTTGTTCAGCGCTAACCTCCAAAGGAACAGCAAAAGTAATTTCAAGAAAGGATAAATTCTTTTTTTCTTTGTCCTCTTCTAGAGCTGGAATCTGGAGAATTTTTAAAAGCTATTTCTATTTCCTAGTGTGCTGTGACTTTAGGTCCTGTAAGAACAGTGTGCCTACTGGAGCCATGCCATTACAAGGGTATGTGATCTGTAATCACATACCCTTGTAATGGAGTTATATGCAGTTTGGAGTATTTCTGTAAAAGGACAGAATGATTTGATGAATTTTCAGTGTTTGTTTTGGCTCAAATTCTTCATGCTGGGGCACTTTAAACTTTATATCAACATCTGGTATCTTAACTAGCATCAAAAACTGACTACAGAGAAGATGAAAGCTCACAGTAGTGAAGGACCAAACTGGGGTAACCTCTGAATGCAGACTCTAAAATGGAGGAGATAAACAAGGCAATTCTTCATTTTGCTGAAGTCCAGACACACTTGCTGAGAGAAGGAAAAGAGCAGCAGTATATTAGAATTCCATGCAGCGCCTGCACACATATGTCTGGCTGTGTACAAGTACCCACCAGCTTAACCTCTTAATACCACCTGCCCAACTAGCAAAAGGATTCTGGGATTATGCAAAATCTGTTACAGAGGGCTTGGGAGTGGTAGTGATTTCAGGATATGTGCAGGTGAATATGGGGATACCACTCATGCCATGATGATTTTCTGCCTTTTCTTTTATATACCTTTCATGTGTCCTCAGTGCTCTTAATATGCATACTTGTAATTCCTTAAATCTGATAACTTAACATAGTCCTGGTATTCTGTTAGGCCAGGACATCCTAAAGGCCTGCAACTGGAGTCCAGAAAGCCCTACGCTATATTGAGGAACCAAGGTCCTCTCTAAAATACATCCTGTAAACTAGGTTTAAGCCCATCCAGGAAGAAATTCTTCAGGAAGGGATGATATCACACTATTCATTCAAGCCTTTCATTAGGGCATCTTTACTGGAAATGCTAATTTGCAAAGTCTATAAAGTTGTATACACAATCTATTGGGTAAGTACATTTCGGCATGCTACATCTTGGCGAAGTGTTGCACCGTAAAAATCCTTATTAAATAATGAGATAAAAACCCCTTTATCCCTTAACTGCATCTGCCTCTCAATTTTAAGATAAAAATAAAGAACGCATTACCAGAGCTCAGGAAAGAAGACAGATGTGACATTTACTCCTGGACTGTATGTGTGAAAAAATGAAACCGCTTTTGCAACTGCTAGTTGCCAGTAAATTATGGGCATAGCAGCATAGCATTTCCATTGCACATCCTAGTGGTGTCCAGAATTCAAAATAAGAACTTCTAATAAAAGTTTAAACTGATAATCAGCATTTTATAGTATATTTAGTTGTGCTTAGCAGAGTGTAGCTCTAAGGCCAAGTAGTTTCCATGTGAGGGAAAAAAAATCTGCTGAAAATTCAAGTCCACTCTTGTCCAGTGAGATGCTTGTATTCCATTGCAAAATCTCCAAATGGGACTCACTAAGCAAAGCCGTCTGATGTTCCTGATTCCTACCATTTCACTTGTGCGGTTCCAGTGCTTTGGACACTTCAAAGTGGATCGTGAGACACCATAAGCAGGCCTGGGAACATGAAAAACTTCAGTTATTAAGAACTATTTATGTAGAAATACCATTTCCTACCTAGTATCCTAGAATCCAGCCAGAGGAATCCCAAGGTCCTTGTGTTTTCTGGACTGTTTTCATGGCAAACCAGGCATCCCTGCCACAGAAAGTAAAACAGAAAGTAAGAATAAGTTAAGTTATTTAGGGCTTTCCACATAAATTAGAAAGCAGCAAGACTGTATTTCTCTTAAAAGCTTTATTTACATATGCTGAACACAGCCAGGAAGCAACTCTGTATCATGTTGAACCACTACTGAGCAAAAGGAGGCAGAAAAACAGCAGAAAAGAAAAGTGCAGTGGAAGGCCCTGACATGTACCAATGTACAAATTTGATATTTGAGTATGTATGCATCCCAATTCCATATGCATCTAATGATGAGCAAGCAACTGATATATGTGAGTTTTTGAATTAAAAACCATTCTAGTGTTTTCAATTCCAAGTGTGAGCCTGAACCACCAAACCTGCAAGGAGCTCCTGTGGCATGCAGTGGGTTGCCCAGCTTTGGTACTGACATGTTCAAGCAAAGTAAAGCGTTCCTCAAATGGATGAAGCCATAGCAGGATAGCAGGCACTGGACATAATAGCATTGAAGCAAGTTAAAAACACAGTCTCAGCGGGCTTTCAGTCGTTTACAAAGCAGTGAATAGTTCTGAGGACATTAATGGCAATTAAGTGTCTCCTAATGTAACAGTTTTAACACTCAGGAGTTCTGCTCTAGGGTGTTACTGTTCAATTCAAAGTTCAGCGACCACTGTTCAGTGGTCAAACTTCTCCTGGTCTGTTGTAGACACCCTTTTTACAATGGCAGAGAAAGGAACTGCATGAGGCCACACAACCATTTCTTCCCCTATTTCAGAGGATTTTTATGACTTTCAGACACAGATTTTATCATACTATTATTATATGCTGGGAAAATCCATCCATTTTTCTGTTTATCACTGTAGCTTATCCAATGGCCTAATTCGCTGTGAGAACTGGGTCTCTAGTCCCTTGTCTGGCTCTGACCTTGAATGACTTTGGGTAAGAAAATTTTTATTTCTCAGCTTGCTTTTATCCATTGGGAAGATACTAAAGTTGAATTTTTTTCCCTCATGGCTTTAAAGGAAATATCACCTATGAATTCTTCTGTTGTATGGGAGAGAAAGACCAAGAAACCCAATTATGCCAGGCTTCTTCCTTAGAGGCAGAGAGATTCATCCACACCAAAACTTCATAACCTAACTAAAATCTTTCTTTCTCGTTCTGCCTGCAGAATAGCAGCATGTGGGTTTGAGAAACAGTATTGTTCAAAACCAGGATAGTATAGGTTATTATCACGATAATGCTAAGAAAATAATAATTTCTACTGCTGGCCATGACCTTGTAAAGGACATTCAAATTCTGTTATGTAGCTCTTTGCACATACAGACAGAGTTGCCACGTCCTAATCACTAGTCATCTTACATTTGCAGTATTTGCTATATTTGCAGAAGAGACAATCAGCAAAATTCTCACTGAAGGATATAATGCAGGTGCTGCATATAATGCTGCACGTGCAGGCATATTCTAGCATTATTCCAAAAGCACCAAGGCTTTTATCTATACTGTGTCTTTGGGTATAGATACAGGCCTTAAGGCAAGAAAACAGGAAATAATAACAGGATTACAGTTTTAATTTTGGACTTCAAGTCTACAAAGATGGAGAATACACCACGGAAGAGGCACCATGTGTACTCAAGGGATATCCATCTGAGAAACACTTAATAGAGGAAAGTTTATTGAACTGATTTTTAACTAAAATGCCAAGAATCAAGATGATTAGATCAAGGAATTCCAAGATTAAGCACAGAATCTTCCAGGTCCCACTGAAATACTGGCATGCAGTCTGTATTTTATCAGATGCATGGGGAGAAGCTCCTGTGGGAGGTCACTCTTGTGTAACAGGATAAAACCAAGCACAGTCAACAAATCATTGTAGTGCTCAGAGGGAGGAAAGTTATCTTCAGGAGGAGCCACAGTCTCTCACAGAAATGAAATATCTCTAGCCAGCTTGCTCCTTTAGGGATGAAAGGGAGAAACTGGTGGTCTATAATTTGCATCTGGGTGAAACAGTTGCCATTTGCATTTAAAGTTGTTGGTGACAAAAGAAAGTAGAAAAACACATCCTACTAACTGCTCTAGTCTGTGTACTGTTGCTGTGAAATGCTGGCAGGATAGGTACAGTTTTGTCACCAGAACTAGACTGGTGACAAACACTCCTGAGACATGCTTTCATAGTTTGGTAGTGAGTATTATGACAGCTGCAAGGTGCTCTTCAGGTTCTTGTCATCTGTGGTGTACTTCTTGCAACCTTTTTGCATGGTCATTGACTGTCTTCCTGTTTTCATAAGCAGTGAAGTCATTGGCTCCCATCAAAATGGTCCTCAAAATGATCCCCTACACCTTATAGAATTCACAGGTATCGCTTGCTGCCACTGGAAATGCCCACAACCAACTGGAATTTTAGACTTTTAGATCCAAGCTATCTTTTCAGTAGGCACTGTTTATGAAACTGCATGTAGCTAAAGGAAAGCTGGAAGTGAACCAGTTGCTCAGAAACCAGGAACACCTTTGTACCAGGAACAAAGAGTGCACAAGCATGTACTGTGTCAGGCAGAGGCTGTATAATGCAACTGGCATGGGAGTGAGGTGGTGCCAGGAATGAGGTTGGCACTTCCTCCTTTCAACACCTTCTGGTTCACTCCTGGCTTTCTGAGCACCTTGATACTTAAGCTGCACTGGTGTGGACCCTCATGGCCTTTGAAACAGACTAAGAAGACATTTCACCAACATAAATGTTTAAGAATTTTGCACCTGAGGCAGACATATGGGAGCTGTGGTGTAAGACAGTGGAGAAGACAGAGGTGTTGGATTGGCAAAGGGAAAAGATGAAGGAATGCCATGAGCACAGTAGATGGAAAGCTTCAAGAAAACAAAAGCAGGTGGGAGAAGGTAAAAAAGATGGTGCTATTATCATGGATGGAATCTAGGGAAAGGCCAGGAATTCACAGTAAGAAAGGCAAAAACAAAATGCATGAAATATGTGCCCTGTGAATCTGAACCAGGGAAGGAACGTGGCCCTGTTGCAGGTCTCTCACTCGTTTCAAGACTGACCTGCTTCCATGAAGTGGTAGGAAGCCAGCAATGACAGGATGAAAAGTCCTTGTGGTGTGGACAGACCAAGACACTTGTCTGGAGTACAGGGCCTTGAGGAGAAGCCATATGAGAAGTGGCTGAGGTCTCTTGATCTGTTCAGCCTGGAGGAGACTGAGGGGACACCCCACTGCAGTCTACAACTTCCTCATGAGGGGAAGAGGAGGGGGCAGACACTGATCTCTTATCTATGATGAGCAGTGACAAGAACCGAAGGCACAGCATAAAGTTTTGTCAGGGGAGGTTTAGGCTGGACATTAAAAAGAGGTTCTTAACCCAGAGGGTGGTTGGGCACTGGAACGGGCTCTCCAGGGAAGTGATCACAAGACCAAGCCCGAAAGAGTTCAAGAAGCATTCAAAAATGCTCTCTGGCACATGGTCATTCATGGGGCTGGTCCTGTGCAAGGCCAGGAGTTTGATTTCATGATCCTTTTGAGTCGCTTCTAGTTCAAGTCAAGCTATTCTGTGATTCTGTGAGTGGGACAACACACGGCACACTGTGGGCATCCTTTTTACAGAGCTGGAGTTTAACTGAAGGACACTTCTGGCAGTCCTCTGAAGGCCTGACAAAAGCAGAACTCGGAAAAAACAAAACAAAAAAACCCCAAAAAACAAAACAAAACAAAAAACACAAAAAAAAACCAAAACAAAAAAACCCCACAAAACAAACCAAACCAAACCAACAAATAAAAAACAAAAACAAACAAACAAAAACAAACCAAACCAAAAAACAAAAAAACAAACCACGAAGGAAAGACTCCAGCCCTGTGCCTGGAGTCGCAGCTCCGCACATCTGGCAGAATGAGTAACGCGATCAGTGACAGAACGCCGGCTCAGGGCACGCTGTTCTCTGCCGCTCTTTCTCCGCTCTTTTTACATTAAAAAAAAACTGATTAATGCGTGTCCTTCGGGTCGGGCCGGTGCTGGGTTCCGCTACCGCGACCGCTTCCTTGCCCCGGGCGGAGCCCGCCCTGGCCCGGCAGCCCGCGCGGGAGGGCCGCCGCCCTGTTGGGGAGTTTCCTCTTCCTCCAGCAGCGCGGCCGGGGCGGGAGGAGGAAGGGGAAGGGGCAGGGGCCGGGGCCGGGAAGGCTCCAGCGCGGCCGCCGCCGTCGCTGGTGCGGCAGGGGCGGAGCGGCGCGGGAGGCGGCGCCAGCGGCCGGCGGGGCCCGGAGTCACCGTGTCACGGCGCCCGGGAAGCCGTTGCCGCCGGATCCGCCCCCCGCAGGGCGAGCGAGGAGGCAGGAGGAGGAGGAGAAGGAGGAGGAGGGAGGCCGGCTCCTCGCCGCCTCTTGTGTTTTCGCCCCCTTCCCGGCCCAGCCCCGGCCCCTCTCCTCTCGCACCGGGGCGGCGGCGGGGGGCGAGGCCGCAGCGGCGCCCGAGCTGCCCGCGGGAGCCCCGAGACAGGCCTGGGCCGCCGTCTCTGGACTAGGATGTCCCGACATGAAGGTGAGCGGCGCGGGGCGCCCAGGCCGCCCCCGGCGGCGGCGGTGGGGCCCGGCCCGGCGGCCTTGGGGGCCGATCATCATCATGGCGCCGCCGGGAGCGGGGCCCGGGGCCCGGCGGCGGAAGGAAGGAGAGGCCCGGGCGGGCGGGCCGCGCTCTGCAGTGTCATAGCGGGGGAGGCCGGTACGGCCCGTTCGCCGCGCGGCCTCCGCCGGGCGGGGCCGGGGCCGCAGGTACGGCCGGCGGGGGGGGTCGAGCCACCCCGCTCCTCCGCCCGAAGGACGGGCGGAGCGAGGTGCGGCGTCCCCGGCGGGCCCGGCCGCTGTGGGTGGGCGGTGGCGCGGGGCGGCCCTGCCGACGTGTCGGCCGCGGCCGGTCCCGCCGGGCTCCGCGCTCCAGGGCCCCCCTGGGTGCCGGGGAAGCGGGGCCCGGGGCAGAAGTGTGCGGGCGGCTTGTCTGGCCCTGACGAGGGGTGGCTTGTGTTCTGGCGGCCCCGCGATCTGCCCGTTTTCCCTCGGTTTTGCCTTGCGGCCGAGGAGGCCGGTGCTGGTGTAGTAGTGGCATGTTTTGAGGCCGCCGGAGAAACGTGTTCTCTGTGTGCTGCTTGCCTCTGGTCCCGTTGTGTTTACTGCCGTGCAGGAGTTCAGTGGGTAGTTAGTCAGAAGGAGCAGGGTGGAGGGAGGGATGGAAGCTAAGAAAGGAATTTCTGCAGGAAAAAGATGGGAGTATGAAACCAGGAGAGAAAGTTGCTCAGTTTTTCCGTGCTTGTTTACCAGTGGGTAAAGTGTTTGAACCAGTATTTTATAAAACCAAGATTTGTCGTCTGAAAAGGTAACTTTCTGCCATGTTAGGAACATAATATAGTATTGTCTTAATTTTCTCTTATCTAACTTATTATTTCTACGTTTTATCTAATCTTAAAACATTTTGACAGAAACATAGGAGAATTTGATATTTGTGGCTCTTACTGCTGGCTTCTAGTTGGTAGCTTGATTTTAGGCAGGGTTTTTGGTGTGTGTTGCAGTATTTTGCAGACTTCTTGTTTGTGCAAGTACATGTGCATCTCTATCAAAGAATTGTCTTAATCAACTTTTTTTGGTTGTTTCCTTCTTAAAGTTAAAGCTTAGTAAGGCTGCTGCTTTTTCTCCCCTTCCTCCCCCTGCCTTCATGTTTTCCCAGGAGGGTGGAGATGGATTTTTTTGTGGTAAAAGATGCAGTTTTTAACTGAAATGAAATGATTGATCACAAAGTTGCTATTGGTGGTGGTGTAGTAGGATTATGCAGTCTGCAAATATGTGCTGTTATGCATGTATCCATAATACTCTCTTTAATGTACAGTAGTGGAATACAGGCTTTTCTAACTTGAACAGGTTAAAATTATGCGAGTTTTATCATAGTCATAAGTGATATCATATGTTGTTCTTTAGTGATTTTCAGTGACAAGTGCATGAACTATTATAAGAAGTGGTGATATGTGTTAAAAAGACATCCCATCTCTTTCTTTTTGTTAAAATAGAATTTGAAAGTAGGTTTTCTTGTGTGTTTCTTATGGAGACTGTAGCATGAATTTTCCTTTCAGTTGTAAAGTGTTTGTGGCAGGGAAAATTACATTTCCTGTCTTTGATATTTGTTGGTGTTTATAAAAGAGTGACTGTGTATGAAATTGGAATTAATATTCTCTTTCCAAAGCAGATTCTTTTAGACACACCTAGTTGGGAAAAAAGAGATAATTGCCTAATTAATTACCTAATTGGTAAGCTAGTGTGAGTTTTGGATCCTGGATGTGGACTTCTCAAGTGTGTGTGTGAGCAAACAATGCATTCCTGAAACCATGAGAACACTGTGAGATTACGAATGACATGTACCACTGTATCCTTGTGATTTTTTTTTTTTTAAGCTAGTCTGTCTCTTAATTTCTCAGTGATTCTCTTACTTTGCACTTAGATATGTTCTTTAAGGCAACTTTAGTTACAGGGATAGAATAACACGTATTAGTATGGGAGGGATGGCTTTCCAGCTTTATGGAGAAGAGGTTTGGGGCCTTGATTTTGGTAGAACTCTGGAAATCCATAGAAATTATATACTAAAAAAGAAAGGTGATTCTTGCTTCAGAGCTGTGCAAGGTTATTCACAGCTGACAGGTTTTGATCCAGTATGACTAGTCTGGAGATGGCTGTCTTGGAAGAGTATGGGAAAAAGCAAGTTTTAATCATGTTTATGTTAATTTTTTCCTCTGTACTTTTTTTTAAATGGTCTGTACACAAAGTTACAAACAAGATTTATTGATATTTCTTGACAGAATCAGGATACTGTACCAGTTTGATGGTGGAAACATATGTATTTGAGTGTGTAAATGCTGGAGAAGTTAGAATTCTAAAAGCTTGGGACTTGAAGTAGGCTGTAAAGCATCTGAGGGAGATTTACTTTCCATTGGGCTTTCTCGACTGCCTTTTTGGCATAATAATCTTTACAAGACAATTATTTATGGTATTTTGGTTATTTGGCTTTGTTGTTGTTTTTTTAAAAGTGAGATTTTGTTATCCTTCACAAAAAGTTTCACCACAGCCTGCCTTTTCACTGTGCTCTCATTTCACATATGAGGTCCAGACTTCTGTTCCTCCCAAATCCAGGAAAATGGACACCAACTAGAATTTGAATTGGTGTTGCTTCTTTTAATGTGTTTATTCAGTGTTCAAGAGACTTCTTGGTAATATTGTCAAGAGTTAAGTACTTATCTCTTGGCATTGCTAGGCTCTTCTAATTTTTCAAAACCATTTTTGTTCTGTGATTTGGTGTTAAGAGGCTAGCCTTTGGTTTTGTAGAATGCAACATGAGGTCATTCCCTGGTCTTGGTATTCATATTGTTCCCCTTTATAGGAGCAATATGCTGTGTTTCTCTGGGTTAACCCCTCTGCGGAGGAATAGGTGATGGTGTAATATTTGGCAGCCTACAAGGAACAGGTAGGTAATTTTTTTTTTTTTTTTTTTACACTGTGGAAAATTTATGAAGAGATATTTTGCTTATTGCAGGTTCTGTCTTTTTGTGAACATGTGGCAATGATTCTCTTATTTGGCAGTAGACACCACCCAGGACAGCAGAAAAATTGAGAATTGCGACTTCCAATAATATCATTACAGGACCACTTTTGCAACTTGTTTTGTGGAACTAGGTCGCAACAGCATTAACTGGCCTGGGTTCAAATTCCCTACAGCTGGCATCTCCAGAGGGCTCCCAGTTCCATATCACCTGCATCACTTAGTTCTCCATCTCTCAAGCTCTTTGCCTCACTCCCAGACCCAATTCCATCCTGTTCTGCTTCTTCCCACTAAAGGAGGTAGTCTTTAAGCTTCAAGGAGCGATCAGCAATGCAGGTTCTGGGTTTTTTTGCAGGTTCCCATTTGTCAGTACTTCTTACAAAATCAGTAGGTAATCCTAGTCCCAAGTGAAGTAAATTGTGAATGGATGGTGGTAACACAGTAGGGAGGGAGAACAGTGACTGTAAGGACTACATGGCCTTTCCAAATTTTATTCTCTGGCTTTGAGATCCTTTTAGTGGAGGGAGCCAGTGTTTCTGTGCTCCTTTTCTTTGTGTGTATACATAAATATGTTGCTTAGAGATATCGAAATCAAGTGCTCATTTGTATTGGAAGAGTAAATAAGTAATTTTTTTTAAGGAAATGCATGTAACTTCATCTTTGAAATTCAAGAAATCATAGTTAGAGTTGAATATATACCAACCACTTGAAAACCATTAGTATAAGGGTAATGTTAGTTCCAGTCCTCTGGCTGTACAGTGAAAAGATTGGGAGTCTGGGTTGATGATGTTTTCTGTAAGGTCACAATATAAAACATAAAACTTAATCTGAAACAAACTTTTTGAAAACATTAATAGCAAGAGTAATTTCTGCCCTTTGTAGTGATGCAATAACTGTCATACTTGAGCTGCAGAAGGATTCTACAAACTCCAGTGCTCAACCAGTTGATACACAACTTAATACTTCATATGGTGTCAGTTAGAAAGGTGCCACACAAAATGCAGAATCAATGTATTTTTGCATGTAAAACTTCTAATTCACTTAACAAGACTACATCTTTTTCGTACAAAGTACCCAAGATACAGTGTTGGTGAAGCGGGGCATGTAGTAATGAAATGTGCCTCTGTGAGACTAGTTACAACTTGCTGCCTTCCAGTGCTTACTTTGCTTGCATCTCCTCCAAACAAGGAGTTTGCTGTATTTCACAATACAGAATAAGCATAAATTCTTTCATATGTTGCTGCCATTGTGATCTCTTTTGTAGAACATAAGTCCAGATTAAGTTGTACATATAACATAAAACAGTTTTTTTGAATTTGCAGTAATATTTGAGTCTTGCAAAGCATTTTCTAACTGCATATGCAAAGTGTTTCATACTCTTGTTAGTTTTACTCTATGGTATCATATTAATGCATCTAATTACAGATGCAGTGCAGCAGTAGTGCAGTATCTGAAAATGAGTTAGTGTGACAATTTGACTAGCAAGAGCCGTGTTTAGGCACAAAAATGTTAACATTAAATGTGAACAGCTGCAAATGTGATTTGAAATATTTGAACACAGTAATTTGCTTTTTATTAAACTTATTTGATTTCAGTAGAAAAGTGAATCATCATTTAATGATAAAAAGAGCTGGAAACAGAATTCATATTTTAACTGGTAAGATACCTACTGGCTTTATGGAAGCTACGTTTTAAAAAAAAAAGGGTTCTGTCTCTGGTTTAGGAAGCTGTGTGAACCAAGCTGCTGCTGTTCCTGCAGAGTCTGAACAAGGTCCTCCAAAAATGTTTGTAAAGGGAGCTTTTTCTCTCAGGTCTTTATAAAAAATAATTGCACCATCATGGGAAAAGGGAGAAAAAGATCAGATATAAATTACTGATGTTGAAAGGCTGATAGCCTATATCTTAAGCAGGAAAACTGGAACAGAACTGTGATACTTTTGGCAGTATTGGGTGGGGGTGAAGAGAGAAAACAAGTGGTAAAAAAGCTCTCTTTCATATGTTGATTTGAACATGAAGGGATTGGGGGAAATTTACAGAGCTGTGAAAATTGCTTGAGTGGTACTAGACAAATAAAATTCATACATGTTAAATAAAAAGAAGAAAGCTTTTCAAATATTTTTGCATGTTTACATTACTGATAACATTTGAGGGAGAGTTGTTCGTGTTCATTGTTGTGTCTTTATTGTTAGGTTACTTCCGATATTGTTAAATACGAAACCAAATCAGTGACTAATACAAAAAGTGTTAATACATTCAAGAAGCTGCTGGACACAGCAGTATATTTGAAGAATGCTGCTCAGGAATTGGGATGTACCAGAGACAGATTGCAGAGACAGCAATAATTCAACCTTGTTGGGTATCTTTATTTTGTGCACAGCTGCATATTATCTACTCCATACCACCCTGTATTCTTTACGGTGTGCAGGATGGTTCTCTATGTTAGACCACTGCTCAGTCTTCGGGAGTGTGCAGCAGATGAGCAGATACAGATATTATAGAAAGAAAGGATGGCCAAGGTGTTGACAGTGGAGCTTTGTTGTGGAAAGCTGGATCAGCTGTCCTGTCCTCTGTTGCAGTTCATGTGAACTGCTAGGTGAGTTACTTTGTCAAGAATTCATGGGTAGCTGTTAGCTGTTTGTTCCTTATGAAGACCTGGTTTGGGATTTTGGGATCTGAGCATTCACACCTGCAGCTGTATTAACTGAGCAGTGAGCTTTGAAAGAATACTTAGTTGTAGAAAATCAAGAATTCTTAAAAATACATCCTTTAGCATCTCAGATTGCATGACTGAGTTCAGCAGACTTAGAGTTCTATCCTCTACATGCTGTGTTTTCCCTCTGTTTCAAGAGAAGAGAGATCTTGCTTAGAAGTTGAAGTTAATTCATTGATGTTTGGGCTGCACTGAAATGCTGTAGATAAAATGCTTACAGAGAGAAGGCAGTGAGAAAATTCATAGTCAGTGCAAATTTCTTTGAACTCTGTGATAACTGAGGGCTCACGCTGACCAAGGAGGACGAAACAAACAGGGGCTCTCTCCTGTTTGTTTACTGAACATTGTACACACTGGTGGACTGAGTAAGGTGGTATTTTTTAAGAAAGGAATATAATTGTGTTAGATGACATCTGATAGGTTCTGACCATAAATTGATACTTTGGATACATATATTCTAATGTGAGTAAGGTAGTGAACTTTCATGATTTTTGTTCCTGGAATCATTTGGGCTAAATCCTCCACAATCCTCCACATGCAATGTGTTCTTCCCCTTTACAGGATTTACAACAGATGAGTAGATTTGGTAGCTGTAGGTTCTGAAAGCAGAGACATAATGGAGAAGGGTATACAAAACTTCAGCTAAAGGCAGAAGTGTTGCTCACTCATACAGAAACAACATTATTAACATTATTAAGGTACTGCGAGCAGATCAGAAAACTCAAGCAGGGTGCTGTTAGTGACTCAGGAGGTAAGATTTGTGTGAGGGGGAATTATTGCATGGACAGAAATTGAAAAGGTGTTTGCCTCAGAAAGGCTGATAGAGAATCTGAAAGAAAGGTATCACTGCATAAAAAATAATCTGTGATCTCCCTTTTCAAATACAAGAAGAAATTCCATTAATTCAAGGTAAGGAATAAAATTGAATTGCTTTTTCATACACTGTGTGATGAGATTATGGAGAATATTTATTGATTGTTCTTGAAGCTACCTCACATCCAGATTTAACAGTTAAAGCTTTGAATTTTATCTTAAACTTTCTGCTGCAGGTGTTTTATTTACTTCTGATTCAAATTTGGTTGTCAAGGATCTTAAATCTTAGCTGTCGTTCCTTTAAGCATCACTTGAGTGTCTGATTGAACTTGCTCCAGTAGTTTTCTGTATATCTATACCTAATTGTTAGCCACATTTTTTTCTCAGTGTAGCATTTTAACACAATAAAGTAAGCATTTGGAATTCAGTGTGAGGCATAGAGACAAGCTCATTAGTTTCACTGTCTCAGAAAATATGTATAAACCCAATGTTTCAGTTCAGATCTACTTGAAAAGTTTTGTGTGGCTTATTGCCATTTACTAAGTTTAGAAGTGAGAACTGTGCCAAGTAAAAATTGTGAGGCAGCATCGCAGAAGCCTTAGAATTGTGTATCAGAGGTGTGTGCAGGTAATGGCTTTATTTCTACCACTTGAAGTTACTTGTTTTAGTTTAAATTTTTAAGTATGACTGGAAGTCACTAGAGCCTCTGACATGTTACAAAGAAATTACTCTGCCCCACCTGCCAGGTTTGTTCTGAGAATGTAGTTTGAATAAGTTGATAGGGGGAGGATGAATGGATTCACTTGACGGAATTTTTATTTTCTTTGTTTTTTAATGTTTAAATATTTGTAACAAATTTTAGGTATAGTCTATGATTTGCTTTTTATGAGTGTTCCTTTTTATTGCTCATTTGTCATCCTGCAGTGAATTTCATGTTTGTGTTAGTTCTTTCTATTGTGATTGCTTTATTTGGAGCTTCTAGGAGACTGTCTCTAAAAGTCACCCCATTCTCAGTTGGAGACCTGGGTACAATTTTTGTTGCAATAAACTTGGAACCTGGACACAAGAGACTGTGATGTTTATCCCATGTCCACGTGGGATATCAGGTGTAGATTTTATCTTGCCAACCGGCAGTAGGCAGTCAGCAAAGTTTCTTACAGGTAGAAATTAGTGGTCTTGTACTCTGTTGCAGTGAGTTTTATACATGTAAGTACATTCTTCCAAATTTTTTACTCATTGGGACATTTCACTAGTATATATTGTTGGCAGCTATCGCTTCATATTATGCCCCCACATTACTTAAAATTTGTCTTTAATTTCTCATTTTTATCAAAATACTGTTGATCCTATTCTGCATATGATTTGTATCATCCCACTATCAAAACTGACAAATAACAGAGGAAGAAAAATATTAATTTAAAAAATGTTTTTTAAAAATATGCTGGAGAAGTAAGATGAAACAACAGAGTTCTAAAAAAATATATAACTGCATTTCTTTTTCTTACCTCAGGTCATATTGGTCTTTCCCCCTTCTGCCACTTCCTGGTGCCAGATTCTTTTTGGGAGGCAATGTTTCTTGTCTTGACTGACAAGAGGTGCTGTCTCTGGTAGGATAAATTATCTTTGCTTTCTTTCTTTTTGTCTTTGATCTCTTATCCTTTACCCTCTTATTTTGTTGTCACTGTTCTTTCTTCCCCTTGCTGTGCTCTCCCTCTCCTACTTTCGTCCTTTGAGTGCTCTGCGGTGGGATTTTCAACAACCCCTTGGGAAGCTGTAGACCCCTGTTGAGTGCAAGTGGAGTAGAAATTTAATGCCTGCCTCTGTAAGCCTCTTTGAAAAGCAAAGCTCTGGTGTTTCTTGGTGCACAACAGAAAAAAAGCTGTTGCTGGAAGGGTTTCAGGCAGCCAGATACAGAGATGGATTTGTGTTTTGGTTTTGTTGGTAGGCTGATGTGATGAGGTGCCTTTAGTAGTGAAAGCTTTACTAGGTTATGACTGATGTATTCTTTAATTATTTCTTGAGCAGAGTCATTGTTTATAAAACTCTTCAGTAACAGTTGATTCCTAGTGTAAATGCTATTTACTGTTAGCTCATCGATACTAAAGCAACCAGTATTCTTGACTGACGGTGATTTCTAATGGCTCCTTCTATGAGACTGTATTTACTCTAAAAATTTGAAAGGATGAAGTGAAATATATGTATAAACAGTGTAGAAATCAGCATAAATTAATGTGACAGATAAAAATATCAATATTCATCTTAGGGTTGTAATTTTAAACAAATTTCCAGACCAGCTTTCAGACCAACAGAGTTGTTTTCTGGATGCTTGATGGTATGGGAGGAACTTCATGGCAGCTTCTAGAAATAAACACCTGGGTGTGTGCCTAGAACAACATTAGAATAACTTAGCAGATGAATAGCGGCGCCCTGGAGGTGCCTGGTTGGAGAGCAGTGCTGTGAACTGTTAAACAGGCGATACTCTGGGTACTTGATAGGTATCTCAAGTATCCTAGCTCCGGCAGCAATAGATCATACATGATTTTCAAGGTCACAAATGCATTAGTATGTAGTCATGTAAGGACCTCCTGTGTGATCATCAATAACTTCTGTCATTATCTCCAAATAAATGATTCTGCTAAGAACTGACATTCAGTTTTACCGAAAAAATATTTTTGCATGTTTACCTCTGTGTGTGTATGTGTGTGTATTAGCTGTGCATGCTCAGAAATTGCTGTTCACCTGGAATGAATTTTAACTGCTGTGAGTTTTGATTATAAACCCTTGTCTGAAAGAGAGTTGGACTTTCTTTCATGATAGAATGAAATTAACCTTGAAGAAATCTGTGGTTTGGGCACAAAGGCTTCTCTGTGCTCAAGATACCATCACATCCCTTCTACTCAAGATAGCAAATGTTTGAATTATTGCATATTTGCATGTGCTTTTAATGTAGGCAGGAATGCTGAGATGGCGTGGTGTTTAGTGTACAGCTGTTATGTGTATTTCAGCATGCAAGCTGAGGTGTGGGTTATTTCTGCAAGTGGAAAATATCTATGGTGAGAAGCAGTTTATGATCCACCAATGAAGTGAGAGCAGCAGTGCTGGAATGAAGGTCACATCTGGACTGATAATTGTGCCTCTGCAGCTTCCAAAGTTTCTTCTGTCTTTACTTCCTGAGAGTAAATAAGGCCACTAACTTCACCCTGTGAATTATTGCTAGTTTACTTTTCACACGTCTAAAGCAGACTCTTTGAAAATAGTTCTGGAAAAGGAGGTAAGTTTGGGAAAGCGATTTTAGGGATGCCCTCGAAGAAAGACATCTAAGCTTCACAAAACTGTAGAGAATTTAGAACTTTCTATGTAATGACTAAGCTTTTTTCAGTCTAGATGTGCATAAGGTAGCTCAGTTGATTTTAATTCCATACCTGTTTCCTGCTATCATTTGTACTGTTCTGGTAAGATGAAGATGTCGGTAAAGTGTTGTTTGATCTCGGACTCTGCAGGATGAAAGTCACTTATTTCTGCTGTTAACCATGACCTGTTGATTATATTAATTAGGTATCTTGCAGGTTTAAGAAGATGGAGTAGAAACTGCAGAATGTCTTGACTCAGGAGTAGGTCAGACACATTTTCCAGCTCTCTTCTCCCTTGGTTATCTTCAGTTTTAGAAAATTCCAAAGATGTATAAAAGCCTATTTGCCATCCTGAATTCAGAAAGAATGGATACGGTGATCTGCAGGTGTCTTTTCCAAGCTTGGTTGCCATAAGGCCTGTGAAATGCCAGGCAGGATCTGACATCCTACAGTGTTCCTTATTCTGAAAGATGTTTGTGATGAGCAGAGAAAACAGCTTGAGATTTTGTTGTAAAAGAAAGGCTTTGTAAATGAAGATGCACAAGTAAAGATCGATTAGAATAGAAACTTGTCTTTATAGTGTAGATAATTGAATAATTGACTGTTATTGGTCAAATTTGTCCTGGCAGAGATTGCTACTGATAATGTGCTGCTGCAGATTGCTGTCTGAAGTTTATTTAGAAGCAGAGAATATGCAAGATACAAACTTTCAATTTTAACTCATGTCACATTAAAAAAAAAGTATAAATGGAGGATATTAATAAGTTTTGGGTTATGCCATAGTTTGTTAGAATATTATTCAGCCCTTAAGTATTGGAGCCAGTTACTGTGAGGTATCATTCTTATTGTGCCTCAAAGCTCAGTTGATAATGTTAACGGGGAATTAAATAAAAATTACCAGGAAGTGAAGGAATGGATTGTTGGGAATTGCATACCAGAATACATTTATTTAGCCAAGACTGAACAACTCCAAGAGGGTAGTTGAATGAGGTGCAGGACTCCAGGCTCAAACCTTTAGGAGTACTGTGATGTATATCTTCAGGGGAAGTATTTCAAGTCATCTGCTGATGAACCCTCTTGTCATGCTTGCATTAAATGTTGTGTTGAGCTTCTTCCAAACCTATTATTCCTTCTCTCTAAATGTCCTTCTTCCAAAATTACCACTTTCCAAGAAAGCAGACACTTTCGTAGTTTGTGCAATAGGGCATGGCATTAAATGTCCCTAATCAGTAAGATGACATTGCCTGCCTGTTCTTTCACAGTGCTGAGCGTTCGGAGATCTTGGCAGTGTACAGCAAATTTAAAAGTCCGCATTGTAGTTTGTTCTAGTTAATTGAAAAACTTGAGAGAAGCTGCTGGACTCAGGAATATCTCAGAAATTAGAAACTGCAGAGGAAATCTGATAGCCTTCATGACTGAGCAAGCCTTAGGGTTAAAGAAGATGAAACAAGTTGTGTGTAAATAATTGGGTCCTTTAGTTTTCCTCTTGCAATAATTGTAGGCATCCTGTAGTTGTGCAAAAGAAAAATAGACTCACTATTAACTATACCATAGGTTCTAAGTTACAACATTTGGGTCTGTTACTGTGCTGAAAAATGCCTGCAAATCAAAAAACCCTTACAAACCTCTTAGCTGTAAAATATATTTTATGTGTATGGCCTTTCAGGTGCATTGGTATACCTCTTTCATCTTGAAAAAATATTTAGTTCTGACAGAGCCATAAGCTTTGTGAAGGTAAGAAGTGCTGAGTTGCTGCTGACTTTACTCTGCTTAAACGTGTGTCAGTGAAGTAAGGTAGCTGCCAACTAGCACATGCAGAAGAACCTGGAAGGAAAGTAGCTAAAGTTTACTGTCTTGTGATAGCTGGTGTGTTGCAACAGTCAGTAGAGAGCTCAGAAAATAACAGCTGTTAAAATAACAGCTGTCTTGAAGCTGTACCAAAACTGTAGACATCCTGCTCAGCTAAAGGTGTCTCTTCATGCATGCATCCCAGTGACATCACCTGGAAGACTGTAAGGGAAATTGAAGAGATATCAGCCCTTCATACCCAACCTTAGTTTACAGTTATGTGTAGACTAGGAGACTTGCTATATTTGTGGTTGCATGTTGGACACATTGAACTTAAGAATCCAGCACAGTGTGCAGTCTTAAAAAACAGTGTACATGTTTAAAGAAGGTATTAATTGCAGAAGGTACAAGTTTGAGGATGAGTAAATTTGCTCATCAGCATTTGAGAACTTGAAGAAGCTCAACTGGTCAGTGGGTGAAAACCATGTTTCTGTGTGGAATTCAAGCAGTGTCCAGTGGGCAGTGGAGAACAGAGCTTAGTCTGTTAGTCTGAAAATGTAAAAGAAAACCTTCTGCTGCCAAGAGGCAGATCTTGAGATAAAACAGTTAAAATACCTCTCATATGTCCAACTTCCCGTGCTTCGTTATCTAGGTTTTCCTCACTAGTATTCTTTGTATTATAGGATTTTTTCCTAATAGATTGTTTAAATCTTTTCAATGGAGATCTGTCAGATTTGTTTGTTACACTTAATTTTTTTATCCTTAAAATACTGTTTCATGCATTTTGTAGCTGTAGCATGACAGCTGAGCCTGTAGTAAGCAGTGAGACGTAAAGGGTGTTTGACTATTCCTTTCCTTTTTTTCTTAAATTGTGAAGTGAGGTATGTGTTATCTGTTTTGATAAAATGCTGTATTATTGACACCTGGTTTATTTTGTGGTTCAGCAAATAAAGTAAAACATCTGAGTCTTGTTTAAGAAGATCAGCTAATTACATTAAAAATACTTAAATACAGAAGGCTTTTGAGCTGTGGTCTACAAATTAGTGATGGACTTTAGTGTTTAGTGACAGACCAGAAGCTCTTTAGAAAAATTATGTGACATATTGTTTTCAAATAAAGTTGTTAGTAAATTGTTCTTAAAAGTAAGCTGGATACATATAAGATGATCAGGACTATCAGGTAAGCATTCTAGAACATAATACTTTGATTGTGTTTGCTTCTTTATGCATGTACAGTTTAAGGTGACAAGAAAAATGAATTTTACGCTGAGCTTTTTTGTAATAAAGCTCAGCGAAACTTTTCCTCATGGGAAGAACAAGGGGAAAGGTAAGGCATTTGTTATGGCTGACAAATGATTGTGTTGCCAATACAGGGAACACATGAACAACATAAGGAGCCCTGCTGAGAAGACTTGGGAGGATGCTGGTGGTTGAGAGGCTGGACCTGATCTGAGAGCCCAGAAACCCAAACATGTCGTGGGCTGCATCCAAAGCAGTGTGGCCAGCAAGAGGAGGGAGGGGATTCTGCCCCTCTGCTTCCCTCTGGTGAGAGCCCACCTGGAACCCTGCATCCAGCTCTGGGGTCCCAGGGAGGACATGGAACTAACTGTTGGGGTGTGTGTTCAGAGGAGGCCACCAGGTTGATTAGATGGATGGAGCACCTCTTCGAAGAGGAAAGGCTGAGAGAACTGTTCAGCCTGGAAAAGAGAAAGCTTTAGGGATACCCTAAATGTGGCCTCCCAGTAACTGAAGGGAGCCTACAACAAAGTTGGGGAGGGACTTTTTACAAGGGAGAATGGTTTCAAACTGAAAGAGGATGGGTTTAGATTAAAAAAACTCTTTTGAATATGATGAGGCACTAGAACAGGTTGCCTAGAGAAGCTGTGGATGCCCAATCCCTGGAATTGTTTAAGGCCAGTTTAGATGGGGCTTGGAGCAACCTGGTTTAGGTGAAAGATGTCCCTGCCTGCAGCAGGGATGTTGGATCTAGGTGATCTTTAAGGCCCCTTCCTACCCACACCATTCTGCAGTTGTTTGAACAAGGAAGGAGGTCTGCTGTGAAAATTGGAAAGAAGAGAGAGGAATGGGAACAAACTCAAAGCCTGATGGAAGTAGACATGAATCATTTTTGCTTTAGGTTACTATATTTCCCACAGTGCACTTCTGGTATAGCCTTCCTATCATAATCAGTTGTCGTTTCTGGAGACATGTCATCAACATGAGAAGCAGTTCTGTGTAACGGAGAGTGGGAAGAAAAGTTGCCAAGGCAGTCTGTTTATGTTCAGAGTAAGAAAAATGCTTTGAGAAAGGCCAGGATAGAATATTGAAACTACTTAAATGAGTAAATTGTAGGATTTTAACCTCCTATTTCCCCTCTGTGTTGTGTTCAGAGAGACTTAATTATTTTTACAAGGCACTAGACCTCTTGTGGTGTTAAGGAAAGATAAATTCCTTTTATGGTAATGTGGTGCCATTCAAAATGGTGATTTTGAAAGTAGACTGAAGTTCGAAGGTGTTTTTGTGCTCCTCTCTATGGCCTGAGTTGGTTGGGAGGAATCTAGGTGTGACTGCCTTGTATTAGGCATTACTGCTTTCTTTGATGATGAGAAGAACCACTTGCTTTTATTTCCCTCCCTCTTCCAACTGCTTTCTAGATGTGTTTTCATGACCTCAGAAGTGTGTATTTCCAGACCACTTGGTGCAAGTCTTTTAAGTCTGAGCTATTATGAGACATGTAATCAATCACAAAGCATTACTACTAAAGCTGGAGCACTTGCTGCATGCAGACTTCTTCTATCTTTCACTTCCAGCCCTTTGGTTTCCCAGCCAGTATTGCCTACTTTCTGCATTGTTACCTGTAATAAATCTTGCCTTTTCCCCATTCCAACGGGTGGGAAAAGGTTGCCATGTTTGCCTATTTGGATGATGTTTAAAAGGATCAGGAGTGAGTTTAATAGTGCAAAAGGAAGTAAAGTTGAGTGTGTATTCCTTACACGAGAGCTATGTCTAAAGTGTACCTAAATAGTTAATTTTGGCTAAGCTTCTTTTAGCCTCTACCAGGTGTTGTAAGTTTTTGGTTTTTTTCTTATCTGTCTGGAACAGTGGCTCATAGAAAAGCATTCTTCAAGTAAGTTTACTTCTCTCTGTTCAACTGATCTGTATTACTTAATTGTCTCCCAAGACTGATGGGACATTTGTCTTATTCTCCTTGTGTGTTTTTCCCTTTTTATGCCACTCTTCCTAAATAACAGCAATCCAAATGCACCAAGGTTTATTTTTGGAGAACACTGTATCTTAATTTTTTTAGGGGACTACAGAGAAGTACCACTTCTTTCATTTAATTTCTTTTTAGGATTTTAGTTTTCTTCATGTCTCTTATACCTGTAAAACTCATTTGCGTGTGATAGACTTTCTCTCGCCCCAATTTTATTTAGCTGGTGCTTGCCTGAGCAGTGTATTTCTGTTGTCTCACCCTGAAAAAAACTGAGGAACATGGTCCTGTCCTATTAAGTGAGAAACTTTGCTATTGATTTTACTAGATAGAGGATGTAGCTTAATGCTTTTACTGTTATTTTCTTGCGCTGGAGCTGTTGATAGCTTTCTCAACGTAAGTATTTTTCTGCTAATAGAGTTCACATGCTGTTAGCCATCTTCCAGATTAACAGAGCTGTTAATGAAATCATGTCTGGTGCCAGTTCCTCTGCTGCCACACTAAAAATTTCCTGTGCTCTATTGCAATATGTTTATTTTTAATGTATTTACAGTATTTCAGCAGGTTTTTGTGTTGTGATGTTTTTGATGGCCAAGTTAAATTACATTGAGTGATAAGAGATATGTGAGATAGTATTAAATATTAAATTGGAAATTCAGATTGGCTTGACCATAAATCCTGCATGATTCCTGCATAGAGTTGGGCATGTTTTGCAAGTGCTTGCTAATCACTTGTTCCTGATGCCCAAGATGACTGAAACTGTTGTGTGTATAACTTCCACAACCTGAGATGTGAAAGCAGAAATGGAAAAACTTCTTTTTGCAGCAGGCTGGCTGATGTTCATGGAGCAAGGCTGAAACTTGCTGGGCCGGCTGTACTGTTACGTTCTTTGTTTTTATGCCAGGGAAATGGTTGTCCCCCTGTCCTCAGCAATGCTGAGGCCATGCCTCGAGTACTGTGTTCATTTGTCTTCTCACTTTAAAAAGGACATTGAGGTGCTGCCCTGTGTCCAGAGGAGGGCAATAAGGCTTCGAAAAGTCCAGAAAAATGGAATAGCTGAAGGAGCTGGGATTGTTTAGTCTTGAGGAGGCTCAAGGGGGACCTCATCACTCTCTACAACTACCTGAAAGGATGTTGTAGTGAGATGGGGGTCTGTCTCTTCCAGCATGCATGCAGTGAGAGGACAAGAGGAAATGGCCTGCTGCTGAGACAGGGAAGATTGAGATTAGATATCAGAAAAAAAAATTTTTACGATAGTCAAAAATTGGAAGTGTTTGCTTGGGGCGGGACAGGTAGGGGAGCCAGGTATCCAAAATGCATCTGGATCTGGTGCTGGGTGATATGGTTTAGTTGTTATGGGATTACAGTGGTATTGCTGGGCGGACAGTTGGATTTGGTGGCTGTGAAGGTCTTTTCCAAACTTGGTGATTTGGTAATTCTAAGTATTAGGCACCATGCAAGTGAGCTTCATGAAGATTGTTGAAAACAGAGAGGTGAGCAGATTCAGGTGTCTGTTTCTACTCCAGACTCCAGAGAGGAAGAAGGAGTGCAGTGAAGAAAACAAAAGCCTTTTGTAGGCCCACCTCCCTTCCTTTCCTTCTCCCTTTCCTCCTCCCTTTTTTTTTCCCAAGTCAACAATATCCCTGCCTGCAACTTTAGTCCTACTAGTTCTTTTCAGTCTGGTTACTTCTTCCACTTTGCTGTAAGAAGATTCTGCATGTTCAGCCAAGAGAGAATTTTTGATTATTTCAGGAGTATCATGTATGAATTTTCAGTTCAGTACTTGTAGCTGCAATGGTGATGAAGTAGGTTCTATGTTGTAGGTGTCTTGAATGTTTATTTTCATAATTTGCTTTAGTAAACACGAGGAGAAGTAAACAAAAATTAATGTTCTATTTGGTTGATTTTTCTGGTGAAATGCTCACAGAAACAGTAGGAGTTCTTAGAATTTGACCTCTCAAACTAGGCAGTGGTCTGCTTTGAGAAATGAATCTATTAAAGTAGGACACAATTGGCATTTCTTTTTATTAAGTATCAAATAGCATATATTTTCCTTTCTTCAGTCTTGGAAACAAATGAATTGCTTAAGTAGAGTGTCTTAAGGTTTGGACTTGCTGTGTGTCATGTAGATTACAGATGAGATAGTTAATGTCAAGCAAATTTATTTAAAACTGAACAAACCCAGAGAGATCCTTTCAAAAGACATCTTACACTAAAACATATCAGATGCATTTTAAAAGTAGTGTTATGTATGATCTTCTGAATATATAAATAAAATGCAGTATACAGGTTGCAAACTCTTGTACCACAAAAGAGGCAGCCCAACTTTCTAATTTTCACTTGCATGCTTAAGTTGGGGCTTTTAAAAAGTAGAAACCTTTATGTTTGTCTGGTCCCTTGAAACTGAGTGGTACTCTTCCATGTAATGCTTTTTGTCTTTAGAAGGATGAACCCTTTCAGTACTTCATGTAGGTTAGGAAGAAATTCTTAAGTAGCTGGCATTTTCTTTCTGGAGAAGAAATCATTGATTGCCTGATTTTGCATTTGTGTTGTACATTAAAGAAATACAGTGATTCTCACTCTGAGCACTGATGAACAAAAAACAGTATACCTGAATTCAGAACGTTTGGTTTAGGATATTCAGCTGCTGACAGGAATGCTAAATGCAAATAACTACCCATGAAACTAGTGTCTTCTAGTGTATTGCTAAGAGAAAGGAATTTAATTCTCAGAACAGCAGAATGACTAAATATTCTTATCTGGAGCGAATTGTAGTTTTCATGGTTTGAATACTTCAGATGCTGGCTTTGTATGTGTTTTAAAATGTTTCCTAATGACTGGTATTTTCTTGGAAATTTCTAAAAATTTAACAATACATTCAAAATATTGATAAAGTCAAGGCCTCATGTTGAGGCTGGAACTTATTTCACTATCTCTGTATTACTCGTCTTTAACCATATGCTCTTTACAAGAAAATAAGTGCTGAGTTTCCTACAATTTTCAAATAATTTTTTGTCTGGGTCTTATTATTGGGCTTTAAATATCATTATTTTGACTGCCCTTAATTCTCAAGGACACTAAGTAGGGGAGAAAACCTTTGCTTTTTTTACAAATGTGTGTCTATCCAAGGCAGTAATGGCTTGGGACATTACAGGCACTTTCACTGATGTTACCTTATAGCTTTGCTTGTAGTTGTAAATACAAATTGATCCTAGTGTGTATAGTATTTGAACCATATGTTATTCTCTCTGTTATGAATTCAGATTATATGCTCTCTTTGGTGTATCTATTAAACCCAGGACCAATTACATTCATTTTAGTTAATTTCTAGCAAAACCAGTTCAGTGTCATAAGATCAAAGTATGTTTGGCTGTCAGGATTAAAATATGAAAGTTGTTGGGAAAGAACATTTTTTTTCCTAGAATCACTCAACAAACCATTCAACATGTAAAATGCTGAAGTAATTGTCCTGGATGAAAAGGAGATGTGGGCTTCATATAAATGTAGTAAGACTTCTGTAGTGAAAGGGTAGAACATACTTTATTGATGGGATGTTAGGTGTGTCCTGACTCACTTCACTCAGAGTAAAGCTAGAGAGACTGAGAGTTGATATTGCAAGGTAATACTTCTGAAGAAACTTTCAGAATCTGATGTTTGGTTCACCTTTAACTATCAGAGTTTTTAGCACAATGCTGTCCTCTGCTGGAATAGTGTTGCATTAAAAGAGCATTTTACGCTGATCAGAAAGGTTTTAATTAGATGCTATGTGTTATGCAGTGTATGTTGGTGCTTGTATAGCAGTAAAAAATAAAATTTAAGGATGCCTCAAATATCACGTACGATGTAATGTGATCTGTAACTAAAATTGATATTTCTTACTCTTACCATTCCAAACTAATATTTTCAATAAGGTGAATCAGAAGTTCGTTGCGCAGCAAGTCTTTTGGGTTAATAGGATTTCATTCTGAGTCTTTTAGAAGGCAATAGTAACAGTTCTTGCAAGTCAGAAGTGTATCTAAATACTTGTCACAGAGTATTCATGCTTTTCCTTAGGCTGGTTCTGTGCTTTTGTTCCCTGCTTTAAAGTGAACTTTTCCAGAATGTGGGGGGGTTTTTCACAAAACCCATGATTAATGTGGATGCATCCTATCTGATGGTCTTGAATCTGTTACATACCTTCAAAATGTAAAATGCAGGGAAATGTTGGATAGACACATACTAAAAGACATGCTGTGCTAAATAAAATGTTATCTTTGGGGGTTGGAGGCAGAATGAACTTAAATTTTGGAATTTAAGTTGATATAAAGATGAAAGTTTTAAAGATTAAAATCAAAAGCTTTTGTTATAACAGAAAGAATAAGGTGGGAGGAAATTATTTGGTTATTTCAGTTTCTAGATCACATGTTGGATAGATAGTCAAGATTTTGGCAGCGAAGTAATAGGCTTGAAAAGGAACAGGAAGAACTGTCAGGTCTGACTTTGCTCAGACTGTTATATAAACGGAAAATAAGTAATACAATTTCTGGAAAAAAGATCCTGCTGGATTTGAGAGAAGGTCTGGGGCTTTAACCATGTATTTAACTCTGAAATTTCAATTTCATAATTTTCCCTTTTGCAGTTTCCATTCTTTGCTACAGATAAGGATATAAGCATAATGTGGTACATCCCTTGCTGCCAGCCTGTTCCTCAGAGTAGAGGATGTGGTGATTGTTGTAAAATACCAACTTTGAGAGATGTAGAAAGAACGCTGTCTCTAGAACATTGCTGTTCTCCTGGTCTTACTTCACCAGCCATAGGGATGTGTTATGTTAATATGTTTTTCTCTTTGAAGCAGATTGTAGGTGTTCTAATAATTGATGATAAGTAACAAAGTTCATCTGTTATTTGAAGACCTGGTAGATTTTTCACTGCAAATGTTCTAAAGTTTTAAATACAAACATTGTTGTGGTGTATGTTTATGGCTGAATTTCCCCGAAGTTAGTATCACATCATATATGGAGATTGCAGTTTGGAATAATGTGGAGAAGTGTGGTATTCACATTCTCTGAAGAGAGAGACATAATTCTCTCTCCCAGGATTTTTCCTGGGGAAGGCAGTGAGAAGCACAAAGAAGAGAAAACAATTATCTCTACTTGCTACTCCTGTTGTTTGGCCTGTGTGGAATGTATTATGGAGATTGTTTACTAAGAGTGATTTGTTAATTGGACTCCAGTGATGGTTTTTTGGAGTGATTGGCCAGTTCGGTCAAAGCTGTGTTGTGACTGTCTGGTAAGGGTCACAGGTTTTTCTTTAGTATCTCTTTAGTATAGTTTTAATATAGTATTGGTGTAATATAGTATAGCTTAATAAAGCATTTGTTCAGCCTTCTGAAATCATGGAGTCAGAGCACAGTATTCCCTACATTGGGCTCATCCTGCATCAATAGAGAAGTATTGATATGAAGAAAATCTGTAAATGAGAGCTTCTTAAAAATGTCTGTCTTCAAGTAGGAATGATGTAAATGTTTGAGAGAACATATGACAGGAGTTTGTTGCTAAGAGGCTTACATCTGCATTAAATCAGTTATTCCAAGCTTAAATGAAAAGAGTGGGAAAAATGCTACCTTCTGGAGAAGCATGGGTTAGTACATCAGTTGGAAAGCTGTTAGTGTCTGACATAGACTCTAGGTTGAACTAGTCTGCTTTCAATGTGTGGTGGTTTGACAGGAAATGTGTTTTTTGAGATGCTGTGTTTTTGGCCAATGGATATTCAGACTTTAATATTGGCATTTAACCTGACCATTGAGACATGGACACGCCTCTGAGAACACGGGGTTAAAAGCAGAGCTCTCCCCTGGGAGGGTCCTTTTGGGTTTCCGGCGGGAAAGAGTTCGGGTCTCTCCCCCAGCCCAGCTGCTGGCTGGGCAGGGGGAGGGGAAAGCCATGTGGCCGGGAGAGGTAGGCCTGAGCCCGGGGGTGGAAGGGTGGAAGAGAGAGAGAGAGAGAGAGAGACACCGGGAGCCATCGGGCAGCGGAGAAGAAGGGGGGGTTCAGCTGGCCACTTGTAGGAGCTTTTAACCCCTTTTTGGAGAATGAGAACTTTACAGATCATTGACCTCTCCTGGAAGATAGAGTGGAAGATGAGGAAGGAAATGGGCCAGTGTGAGAGAAGTCTGGGCGAGTGAGAGATAGTAGAAGAATAGAGAAGAATCCTAGTGGGAAGAGATGATGGAGTGGCTTTTGCTGGACTCTTTTTGTATAGCCATGGACAGAACCATGTTCCTTGTGATACAGAGACTGCATTCTAGGGGGAGGCAATGGCCTCAGAACCAAGAGGGTTCAGTGTTGGTGCCCCTCGGCCCCAGGGGGTGAAAAAATATGGGGGGGACAGGTGTCCCAAAAGGAGAGATTGTGGGGACAGGTGTCCCAAAGGAGAGACTGTGCCTTTTTTGGATCGGGACAGAGCATCCTTAAAAGACAACCCTAGAAGCAGTTTTGGTCCGTGTTCAGTGGTGAGAGCACTGGACATGGAAAGGAAGAAGTCACGACGGCAGATGTACTCCGGGCGGTGCCACAAGTGACACAGAAACACACGAGGCTTCGACTGTGTTTCCAGGGGAAGCCCATGGCACAAGAAGGACTCCTCTCCTCTTGATGAACTGAGGATTGATTGTCTGAAGAGTGGTGCTGGACTGAGAGTCGGTGATTTGAGGAACAAATGTATTGTGTTGGAAATTTGGTGGGGGAGGAGGAAATGCATTTGTGAGGTTTTCATTTTCCCTGTGTGTGTGTGTGTTCCTTTTTATCTGTAGTTGTAGAGTAGTTAATAAAGTTCTGGTTCTTTTTTCCCTAAGTAGGAGCCTGCTTTGCTTATTCCTGGTCACATCTCACAGCAGAAACCAAGGAGAAGGTATCTTCATGGGGGCACTGGCATTGTGCCAGTGTCAAACCATGACACAATGGGACATCTAACTTGCTGATCAACTGTTTTCTAGAAAAGTTTAGTAGGCAACAAAGAGACTCACAGTGTTGCCAGTAGCTGCTAAGTGTTGTATGTACAGCGTTCATTGTTGGGGAGATCTGCACACTGCATAGGTAGAATTTGTGGGTCTCTGTGTGGGAGGAAAAAAGCAAAGAAACCAACTAAAGCAGTGAAATTCAGACTACAGACTTAGCAAGAAAG
Organism: Molothrus ater; assembly: GCF_012460135.2. Taxonomy (NCBI): domain Eukaryota; kingdom Metazoa; phylum Chordata; class Aves; order Passeriformes; family Icteridae; genus Molothrus; species Molothrus ater. Next base: position 44,534,287 of record NC_050511.2, read on the forward strand.
TGCTCTCAGAAACTAGCCTGCTGTCAGTGTGTAAATCATCAGATTGTTAAAAATCCTTCAGAGTTGATGGATGAAACTTCAGGGAAAAGAAAGTTTGAGAAGGACCTTTTTTTTTCTTTTTTAAGCCAACCAAACCAAGTTTGAAGATGGTAACACGCCATCCTCAAAACATAGTTCAGCTATTAACAAAGATTCTGGAGATACTTTCTTCTAATATGCTAATCCATGTAGAGTGATGCTTGCAGAATATATAAGCAGTGAGGTGAATAAAAAATAGGTTCAGTATTCACATAAGCACCGTGCTTAGACATTAGAAGCTATTAGTGCCTGAAGCTGTCCTCGTAGGTGGAGAAACTAAAGGCAAAAATGATAAAATAATTTTGCTCACTGCTCCTCTGAATGTAATGATGCAATTGTTTGAACAAGTTGGGGAGATTCAAAAGAAATTGCGTATTAATATGTTTCTGAATTACTTGTGGTAAAGCTTATATTAGATGCTACCAAGTGGAGTAGTAAAAACAAAGGCAAAAAAATTTCTGTAACTTGCACCAGTCCTCTGACAACTAGGCTTAAAAAAAATAGGGATATGGCTAATGTGACTCTTCTGTTCTGGCATTTTGCTCTAAAATTGTCTCTGCTTTTGCTAGACTGTGAAGAAGAAATCTTAAGTGATGCCAAAAGAAGGTGTTGATCCAAATCCTGCCTTAGTTGTACACTGTAGTTTCTTTTGTGAAGACCCTTAATTTGCTGCTGCAGTTGAAAGACATTTGTGTTAGCCTTTGCAGGTTACAAGATGATGCCATTTCTGCACTTAACCAGGCAATCCAGAGAGAACTGAAACCATACAGAGAAAAATGAAAACTTCTTGAAGCTATAAAACCTTTGTCAGATACACATGCAGATGTGACAACTTTACATTGCAAAGAATGCGTTTAAAGGAAAAATAGAATGGAGAGAACTGATGCAGGCTAAATTAAAAGAGCATGGGAAAACATCCTGATTTCTACACCATATGAAATGTCTGGCTATTATGTTATTCAGAATTAAAATATTAGGAAGTGTTGAATTAAAGGCTGAAAAATTAGTACGTTTTTGGCAGTGGTTGATTGTTGTTTTTCTTTTCTCTCGGTCAGCCATTATACAGTTTGGCTTTTAAAAGGGCACAATTCCTGACTGAACAGTCAAAATACCAGTTGATACTACGAGGTAAAGGTGTCTGTAGGAAGATGCAGCCAGAGAGCTTTTAGAACTTAACCTGTTGTTCTTTCAGGTGCTTGAGTGTGCCTCAAGAATTCAAGATCCTAATTTTGGGAGAATGGTGTCTTTTAAAGATGCATTTAAGAATTTGAGTCTTGTATCAGCTGCACATGTCAGACATGGTTGGCTCTTAGTAGTTATTGAGAGGCAATAGCAACAAATCTTCCTCATAAAAAATAAGTGCATTTGTTGCTGTCTTAAAGGAATTTTATTTGTTTACAGGTGTCAGCTGTGATGCATGTTTAAAAGGAAATTTTCGAGGTCGCCGGTACAAGTGTTTAATTTGCTACGATTACGATCTGTGTGCAACTTGTTATGAAAGTGGTGCAACAACAACAAGGCATACAACTGACCATCCAATGCAGTGCATACTAACAAGAGTAGATTTTGGTAAGTGATCATTTTAAACTCCAGTAATTTGTTGCTATATTGTGTCCACAAGCATAATGCTGATTTTCATGTTTCTAATTATTAATCACTTCCCCTGTTAGTGGAGTAAAAATAAGGGCTAAGATCTTGAGTTCTAATAGGCAGGCATGTTTTCTTTGATAGAAGAACTGCTTTATTTTTTTTTAACTGATGCATATGTATTTCTGATTTTGTTATTTTGGTCTGATTACAGCAGATTATCAAACTAATAAATACACTTAATAACAGTGACTACCTGTTAAAACTGCCACAATCCACAAGCAGAAAAAAAATCCTGGTGAGATTTTATAGGAAGGTAGTTCATTTGTAGTTTTTGTGAGACTGTAAATATAGGAAAGGTAGTGATGGGCTGTAATGAGTATGAGAGATTAGTGGTAAGGACTAGAATGTAGTCTTTTTGGAATTCCTTTGTAGATCTCCTAATCCAAGAGTTATTTCTAACTGTAAAGCCTTGTCAATATTTAAAATAAATAATAATTGTTCTTGTGTCTTTAAAAAATGACCGCTCACTTAAAAAATTTCAGAGGTTTATTAAACCTTAACAAAATACAACAAAGGACTGAATAAGGAAAAAGGACAGTGCTGGGAGCGTGGAACTAAACTGCCATGTGCTCACCCACAAAGTGGCTGCTCTGCCTTTTATACCCTTGGGCTTGCCTCAGGCAACCCTGGACCCTTCCAAAGTCTGTCAGTCAACTCTTCTTTGCTGTCTATTGGTGCAGACTGCTTTCTTGCAGCTTGATTGGAGGTCAGGTGTTGTCATACCACACCCCCCCACCAACACACTTTTCGCATTCTCAGCTGCCCTGTGCAAGGGGCACACATACACGCCTTCTCTCCAGGTGTCCTGGACAACCCAGGCTGTCTGGTGGCAACAACACAGAGGGGGGAGGGGGGGGACCCATGGGGAGAACAGTGGACATCTAAACAATAACATAACCAATAACATAACCATAATAACATAACCACCATGATGTAACCATACATCAATAAAACTTCTCTTAACATACACACAATATTCATCCCCTTATTGTCAGAGTCAATTATCATATTACCTATCTGTAATATGTCCTGTCCACTTTGTTGTTTCTGTTGCATTGTAGTTGAAGTAGGTTGTAACTTGTGAGAAATGATTTTGTGACAGTCCACTGCTCCATGATGTTGCTGATGCTGGACATGTATTTTCTTTTGATGTCAAACACATGGGACTAGCATTTCAGTATTTTTTCCTAGTGCTTGCAGCTGTAATCTTCATTTTTTGAATCCTTTAAATATGATGGCTTCTCAAAAGTCCTAAATTCTTTACCTTTTTGATTAGAACAGAGGTAAAATTTATACTTTATTGGTCTAAAATTTTGAGAATAGCTACATATAGAAACATGCAGTTTCTTAAAACAGCCTTTATATGAAGCTGTCTTCAGTTTTACTTTTCATTGTCAGGGCACCTCTTGCCCTGAGACTGCCTGGTCGTGACTCCAGATCACAGGAGTCGGTAGTTCAAAAGGAAATAATTTATTGCATTATCAAAAATACATGCCCCTATTTTAACTTACATGTTTCTTGTCCGGCTTTTCTTTATTCCTTTGTGTACAGTATTAGCAATTGAGGTCACTGTTTCAAATGCACAGTTGAAACTTCTTAACCTGTTAGCAACAAGTATTTTTGGATATTAGACATGGGCTAAAAGGACAGCATTGCTGTAAATACTGAATACTAATCACGGGGGTAAGAAGACTGAAACATACATTAAATATCACAGATTTCAGTGTGCTGCAATGAGAGCTTGTTCTAAATTAATCTTTTTTTAAAAAATGCCTATAATTGGAAACTGAGAATGACTAAGAATTATGTTTTGTTTCTTGCTACTTGAGTACTTCTCTTTCAGTTGTCTTTGATAAATGTACCTTTGGCTTAATTCCTTTTATGTGTGTGTGTTGTAGAGACACAGAGGGGTTATTATTTACTATCTAAGTATGCATTAAGAAGGTTCACAGTGAAGTATTGAGATGGGTAATAGGATTTGAAGGGCAACTTCTATTTCGCTTGATGTTTATGCTGTTTATTCTCTAAATGAAAATAAGAGAACGAGGTCTATAAATTTCATATGGCTAGATATCTAAGTATTGCTCCAACAGAACTAGCATCAGGAAAGAAAATACTGCAGCTCAGCTCTACAGTAAAACTTCTGGTTTGATTAACTCTGCAGAATAATTAATATCACCAAATTGTGAGCCATGGCAAAGTCTGATGGCGTAGAATTACTACTGACCTTACAAGCTTATAGAATGGAGAATGAATTGGAAAAATTGATAATGACATGTTCTTTAGAGTTGAGAAAGATCTGTGACATCGTTCATAAAATGTTTTGATTTTAGAGTTCTAGAATACTCTAGATTTAGAATAGAATACACCTAAAGGCGTGTACATTACAGTATTGTATAGATGCTTAAAGAAACTGGTGACTTTTCAAAGGGCCTTGTGTGGCCAAGGAGATCATGTGACTTTGAGGAACATGCAAAAAAATTAGGTGCTAAGAAATGTTAAATTTAATTAGAAAATCAATAATAAATGGTAGAAGTAATCTAAAAGTACCCGATTTGGGGTTGTTAGGATAGTTGTATTAGTGGATATTAAAAATCACCAAGGTTAGATATTAATGTCTGAGAAGAAAATAATCTCAAGGGTAAAATTTGCAACTAAGTGGTTTATTCCTAGCCAGCAGCCAAGCCCCACGCAGCCACTTGCTCATTCTCCACCAGCAGAATCAGGGAGAGAATTGGAAGGGTAAAAGCTGAAAAGTCTTGTCTTGAGACAGACAGTTTAATAGGGAAAGCGAAGATGGTGCACGCAAGCAAAGCAAAACAAGGAAGACAGGTAGTCAGAAATCTCTGGAGAGCAGGGTCTCATCATGCTTCGTGGTGACTTGGGAGGACAAACAGCATCACTTCAAATATGCCCCTTCCTCCTTCTTTCCCCCTTCATATACATTATATCCTGAACTTTGGTATCATTATGGTCCAGAATCTCCCTTTGGTCAGTTGGGGTGACCTCTCCTGACTATGTCTCCTCCCAGTCTCCCATGCATCCCAACTTCCTCATTATTGTAGCAGTGCAAAAAGCAGAAAAGGCCTTGGCTCTGTATAAGCCCTGCTCAGCAGTAACAAAAACATCTTGATATTGTCAGCCCTGTGTTCAACACAAATCCAAAAGATAGCCTCATACTTCACACTGTGAAGAAAAATTAACGGTATCCCAGCTGAAACAAGCCCAGAACTAATAAAGTCTCCAGTAGTTTCCAGGTGATGTGGGAAGTCAAATGAAAAAAGAGCGTTTGCAGTGATGACAGTATGAGTAGGGAATGTTCTTAAGTAAGGAAGATGTTACTAGAAACACAAACTGGAAGGCTGTTAGTGTAACTGGGTGTGTGAATTGTGGTTTACTTGGCTAGTGACAAACTTCAATACTGTCATCTGTAGACAGGTTTGTTTCAATATGAAAATATTTTAATAGCAATAAACTTGCAGTTTTTGCTTATGATATGGAGGAAAATGGACAGCTAGTGAAAAATTAGTATTTTATCAATGAAAAGGAAGCAGAATGGGGAATCCTTCTGATGCAAGCACTTCAAAGGAAGTCACTGTCATTTTTCTGATTTTAAAAGTGCACATGAAGATCAGTGAATCATTTGCCCAAAATCCATCTGCTATGATGATAAGGGCCCTGTACCATTAAATCCCACCACCACTCCAGCCAGCACTGTCTAGGTGTGGGTATCAGTGGAGTTCACTTAAGTAGTCTGCCTGAAGCTGCAACCAAATTGTTTGTGGTGGACAGCTGCCAGCACGGATGATCCTTTCAGCATAGAAAAAGTCACATGCTGTTTACCTCTGTGAAAGTTGCGATCAGTTCTTAGAGTTCCTAGGTACTGTAATAATGTTGCAGAATATACTGCAAGAAGGTGTACTTTTTCAGGTATGCTGAAAGAGCTTTTGTTGTCAGCTTGACACATTTTGATTTTTTTTCCCTGAGATTCAGGCTATTTTGGAGCCAATATGAGAACACTGAAAACAAGTAAAGAACTCTAGTATTTTCTGGCTGTGTATGTTCACTCTTGCACCATCTGGTTGCCATAATTACCTTTCAGGAGTCAGTATATAACCTATATGTATTCATTTTTAAGCAAGATGGGGTCCAGAACAATGGCAGTGCTGTTGTTCCTCAGCCCCCACAAGAGATACTGGAAAAAATGATACGCTGAGTGATATGCTGCTGTAAGAGGGACAGAGCTTAAAATAAAGTATCAAGTCTAATATGTAATGAGAAGTGGCCTTTAAAGCACAAATCCAATTAGTTTATTTCAGAAGGGTCAAACTGTAGAGTCAAGAGTAGAATTGTTAAAGGCCTGTGTAAAGAACAGGCATGTGCTTACCAGGCAGACACTTGTACTTCTCTGGTCTTTGTAGATCAATTTGTCAGGACAATGGAGAAGTTCACAGCAAATGTCCTAGTTTCCTTTTTCTTAAAAAAGCATTTTAAACTGTTGGGATGCTTTAGGGTCTAAGCATGTGGCTTGCCCATTACCACATCATTTTAAAGTGGCTACACTGACAAAGAAAGTAATACAAATTGGTTAGTAGGATTCTCTGCCAGAAATTGTATTGTGTTACTTTCATCAAAGTATACAGAACCTACCATGGTTCAGAAGTGCCTTCACTTGTCAGCTAAGGTGAATGTGTGACAGAAGATCCTGCCACCTTTTGTGCCCAACAGACAGATCCTGCCACCTTTGTTCCCTAGGCAGAGGGAACTGATTAAATAATGGGTACATAATAATATGTAGTGTGGGATTGACTGGATTCACCAGAATTGAGCTTGAGACTTTTGTGGGTTTTTTGATTAGGGTTTTTTTTTTTCACACACTGGAGCAAGATATGCGTGCTAAATGTGTGTCATGCTAAGTCTGAGCATTTGTCATTTTTTTGGATCAAGACTCTGAAGCAGCTTTGAGGGTAATATGGCTGCTTGATAAATGATACAAGAACATACATACTTTGTTTTGTTAAATGGTGTGTTGCCACCATTTGGTTTCTTCAAACTTTGAAGAAGATTAAATAACTACACTATACTTGTATCATACCAACATTTTTATCTCTCTCTCTATATATATATCACATTGAAATTGTATTACTTATATGAAGAAAAGTGAAACTAAAATGCCATACTGCTGTGTACTCTAGTAAAGAATTATGTCTTAACAAAAAATACAAGCTGTTAGAAAATGTAATCCTGAATCAGATGTCTCTTTGAAAGATTGATTTTTATCTAATAAATTCTGTGATATTTCTGTTTTGTCACTAACCTCCTACTAATTTTAAGAATGCACTAGTTAGATTTTAATATTAAGTATTCATTTAACTTTTGTAGCTATAGATGGATAGAAAAGCAGAACTGCTGATGTTTTTGGTTGTATTTTCACATTTAATTCAGGTTGTTTCTTGGAGTTTTTTCCCCACCAGGAAGAAGCTATAATGTCTAAACACTGCTGTGCTTGAAAACTGACTTCATAAACTACTATTGGGTCCTCATCAGACAGTGTTGTGATCCTTCTGCTCCTTTTTATTTCTCCCTTAATTGATAAGGAATATAGGTCATGAATCTTAGCCTAGAGGGATGCAACTGAATCTGGTTTTACTTACTTACTAAATATTTTTACTTGTCTTCCTAGACATCTTGAACAGAGGGCTTTAGAGGTCTAGAGGAGTTTGAAGAATTATGGACTCCTGCTTTTGTCTTTGAAATGAACCAAAATTTCAGAATCTGAAAGATTTCTTTGTGCTCAAAAGAAACAATTCTTCAATCATGGGCACATTGCATTCTAAACTAATAGATTTGTAAATGAAGAATGGTAACACAGTTGTAGCTGCAGCCAGGGAAGCATGGTGTTTCTGTTTCTTCCCATATCACCTCTAATTCTTAGTTAACTTCATTAGCAAAGGACCCCTTGGTAGTTGGGGACATGACTGTTCATAATTGTAGGATTTTTTATGTGCTTGTAGAAAGAACATGTGGAGAAATACCCATTCAGTGCTAAAATCAGACACAAAGATTCATGCGACCACTTGATAACCAACCTTATTTTTTTAACTTAGATTTTCATTTAAAGGAAATTTTATCTGGTGATCTGTATTTCACATTAGAAAAGAGCTTTTGGTTGTAAGAGAGATTAAAGTTGAAAAGGAAAAAAAAAAGGAGGTGTATACTTAAAAGGAAAAATATCTAGATTTGCCAGCTTTAACTTCTACGTGCTTCTTAATATTTCTTTTTTCAGACAAAGTCATATTTGTTTGGCATTCTCATGTATGTTTGATGTATATTACAAGAGGATGTGGAAAGAGGTATGAGTGGGAGAACATGCCAGAGGTATAATCAGGAGACTGCAGAGAACTCAGATTTTTATTTCATTAGTGAATAAATGGGTTTTTTTGTATTCTTTGAAAGCAAGGAACAAGACAGGATTTGACAGTCTTGTCAGACCTCCCCCCTCTGTGATAGAACTGTGGGTACTGCTAAGATTCTTGATATCTGGATTGAGCTAACAGTATATCCAAGGAAAAGATACCTCTATGTGCATGCTCATCTGTTTACAACTCTCATCAGATGGGTTGCGGCCCTGAGCCTTTTGCTCAGGTGTGAAGCTGGAGTTGGTGCTGTTGCCTTACTTGAAAATATATACGTTCATTCTCGGTGTGTTTCATAGGTAGAGGTTTTTAAGCAATATGATATTTAAGAGGTTTTCTTGTTTGGTTGGTTTTTAGGATTTGTTTTTAATAATGATGTGAATGAGAAGCTTATTCATGTTTCCTGTAAAATATAAAATACCTGTACAGGATGAGAGAGAATAATGTTGTCTTCTTGCATGGTTTAATAAAATTTCATCTGAAGTTTGGGGAACTTCTGTGTTAGCAGCTTAAAAGTGCCTGCTTTTCATCAGTGATGCACAAGTGCTCACATTCACTACACCTAAAAGTTAAAGCCAGTGTTTAACAGATACTCAGATTCCTTTCCCATTATCAAACTTCTATGTTATATAATTGAGACATTTCTGAAACTACTTACTGCAAAGCAGTGGTTCAACTATGGCATAAATACTGACATTTGGTGTCACCAAGACCTTCTAAATTTTGATCTGAATTTGAGGTTTTGTCAAGAGTTCAGCTTTTGAAATTTCATCATAAAAAATATCATCCCATAGTTGACCCTCTATGTGGGATAAGAACAGTAATGGAAAAGTGAAAGTTTGCCAGTATCAACAGCATCATGATGGAAGTCTTTTTTTCTAGTAAATATTAGAAAACTAAGTTATGTGTGCTAATCAAAATTAAATGTAGTCTCTGTTTTTTTTATCAGTAACTAAACCCCTCCTGAATATAGCCTGAATATTCAATTAATATTTTCATTGAATATTCAATGAAAAAACTAATTTAATTTAGCAGGGCTTACAGTGAAGTACATGTAAAAACTGAGGTTGATGTGAACAAAATTAATGGTGATATTCTTTAAAGTAACCTCAATTTAATTTCTTCCTGTTTCAGATTTGTACTATGGTGGAGAAGCTTTCTCTGTAGAGCAGCCACAGTCGTTCACTTGTCCTTATTGTGGGAAAATGGGTTATACGGAAACATCTCTTCAAGAACATGTTACTTCTGAGCATGCAGAAACATCAACAGAAGTGGTAAGAAGCCTCAGAACTTGCTTTAATGGTGGAGGTATATTTTAAATAGTCTCATTTCTGAAATATTGTCTTTCTGTTCTTTCTTGAAGCATGTATTCATTTAAATGCTTTGAAGAGAAAATACCTATATTTGAGAATTGCATCAAAATTCTATGATTTACGGGTATCATGATATAATGAGCTTGCTTCCTTCTTTTAGAGTTTTTGTTTGTTGTTCTAATGCAAAGGCTGCCATGTTTAGGAGATTGTTATACTGTAAGACAGAATTTAGAAAGTTGTCACAGTTACTCTGTCGAGCTGTGTCTCCCTTTTCATAATTAGTGTATAATTGTTTTGCTAGCTTACAGCTATGCCAGTCTTTTGTAACTGTAAGAGAGAGGAAGACATGCAGATAGTTTGTTATGTTTTCTAATAGCTATTTTAATGGATCTCTTATTTTATGCAGCAGAATTCTATAATTATTTTAAACTACTCTTGTCAAAGGAGGTGGTTTTCCCCCATCCCTAACCATCAGTGGTTTAAAATGCACTTCTTCAACAAGTTTCAACAGAAATACTTTAATTGGAGATGTTAACTCTCACTGTCTTGATGGACCTTGGGAACAGGAGAAACTGAGTTAGCAGTTTAGCAGAATGACATGGAGTGTGCTGTTCTGTGGTTAACTGTTTTACCCTAGACCCCTAGATAAAAAGTGATGCCTGAAGTGGATTACTCATCACTAATGCATTGTGTGAAATTAGTTATAAATAGGTTCTCTATTCTAATCTTCTAGTTTTCTTAATTTTCAAAGAATTCTGTGGAAGAAAATGAATGACTCTTCAAACTTAATAAGGAACTTGAGTGAAGAGGTGATGTGGAAGGGTGTTTGTTCACCTTTTCGGGGATTCAAAAGTGTTATGATCTTTCATAAAAACACAGGTAGTGTTTACTTCACAATCAGTCGCACTGTGATGTATTATTTAACTCAGTGACATGCTGAAATTTTTACAGTCTCTCTGAGTTTTTCTTAGACTCTGCAACTTTCAAATATAGCATCAACCATTGAAAGTTCTGCATTTGGATGACTATTTTTTCTGGTGGCTTGGTATTGCAGTTCTGATTTGCACCTCTTGATGTCAGTGATATGTTCCTAACACTAAGTGTTCACAGATCCCAGGTTTTTAAACTTGACATGCCCTTGTTTGCAGTTGTGATTTCTAGAACCCCACACATAAAGCCTAAATTTGTGATTCTTGACAGCTGCTACTCTGGTAAATCCTGAAAGAGTTATATGTGTAAAAAAAAAAGATCCCACAAAACTTTTCTGTTTATATATCAGTCTGCAATGCTGCTGTATTGTTGTTTCAAACAATGATAAAGGACAATATTTTAATCCTTTAATATGACTGTTACTGTTTGTGCTAAGTTTTGAATCTGGCATTTGTGATAAATGTACACATTTATCACAAATGCCAGATAAATGGTTTTATCACAAATGCCAGATAAATTTTAGGTGCCTGCACCTAAAATTGTTTGGGTACTGCACCCTTATTGGGATATTGAAGAGCTACAAGACTAGTAAAGAGGAAAATATTATGGATTCTAAATATTTGTGCTTACAGGCTTTCAGACAATTACTTATGTTTAGATACTGAGCTTGTAGTCCTTTGAGTATCACCTTCTGAAGATGTGTTTTATTTTAGACATGTATTTTTAGGGATGTGAGGGAACTTTACAGGGACAGAATTATTTATATTTTAAAGGCTTTTTGCCCCCAAAAGTTTTTCAAAGAATAAGCAAAATATTTTTTTCATCTGGTAAATTTTGCCATTTTTATGTTCAGAACGATGCAGATAAGTTTACTTTTCTGCTGATTTTTCTCAGATGTAGGCATCGACAAGTACCACAATGGTAGGTATCTGCAGACAGGAATTGCAGTCTGAATGAGGTTGAAAGGGACCTCTGGAGGTCATCTTGAGCAGGACTGTGGTACAGCTGGTTGCTCAGGACCATGTCCACACAGGACCAGTTCTTTAATAGTGACTCCACAGTTAAATCTGTGGGTAACTTGTGATTGGTGATCCTCACAGTGAAAAATGTTTCAGTGGTTCCTGATGTTTATGAGGAAGCTCCTGCATTTGAATTTATGCCCACTGTCTCTCATCCTTCCATTGCATGGCTCCATCATCCTTTCAGGTTCCCTTCAGGTATTCATGGATATTCCTAAGATCTGTCCCCCATTACCCTACCCTTCTCCAGGCTGAACAGTTCATCTTTCTCAGCCTTTCTCCCTTCCTCTTTGTAACCATTTACTGAGATTTTTTCTGTGTGTGCATGTGTGGAGCTGAAAACTGGGCACTGGTGCTGGGTTAAGGCAAAGGATCACAATCCTTGACCTGCTGGCAGCTCTCTGTTCAGTGTAGCCCAGAACACCACTGCCTTTTTTAGCCACAAGAGCACACTGCTGGCCCATGGTCCACCAGAACCCCAGGTCCTTTGCTGCAAAGCTGTTCTGTATGACTGGTCTCCAGTGTGTGCTGATTCCTGGGGCTGTTCCTTCCCAGGTGCAAGACATTGTACTTCCTCTTTATGAGGTTCTTGTCCCATTTTTTTAAGGTCACTGTGTATGGCAGCACAGCTCCCTAGCGAATCAGCCACTTCTCCTAGTGTTGTGTAATCACCAGAATTCCCACTGATCACCATCCTCTGAGCCTATTCACTGAGACAGTTTTCACTCCACCACACTCTCTGTTTATCCAGCCTGAGCATCAGCAACTTATCTTTGAGCATCCTGTGAGAGGCAGTGTCAGTGGTCTTACTTGAAGTCCAGGTAGGCGATTTCCCCTACGCTTCAGTCATCCACCAGGCCAGACACTTCAGTACTGAAGTTTGTCAAGTTGGAGAACCGTGTTTTCCCTTTTGTGAAGCCAGTGCTGACTGCTGTTGATGATTTTCTTGTCTTTAATAGTGCCTAAAAATAGTTAACAATAGTTTCCTCACTTTCCCAGGGATCAGAGCAAGCTGACCAGCTTATAGTTCCCTAGGTCCTCCTCTTACTTGCCTGTCTTTAAGATAGGAGTGAAATTTGCTTTGCTCCAGTCCTCAGGCACCTCACCCAGTCACCGTGATAGTTCAGAGACTAAGAGGCTCACAGTGGCATCTGCCAGCTTGATCAAAACCTCTTGATGCATCAGAGCCATCACAGCCTGTGGGTTTAAGTATTCCAGTTCACATAAGTATTCTGCAGAGTAATCCTCTTCCAGTAGGGGAATGTCTTCAGTACTTCAGACTTTACCCCTGCTCTCTGGGGCCTGGAGTTGCTAAAGACCAGTCTTGCCAGTAAAGACCATAGCAAAGGAGTTACTCAGTACTTCAACCTCTTCTGTGTCCTGTGTAACTAGGCCTCATGTCTTTTGAGCAATGGGCCCACATTTTCCCTAGTTATCTTTTTATTTCCTAAGCACTTCTAGAAGATCTTCTTGTTATCTTGGATGTTACTTGCCTGATTCAGTTCCATTTGGGCTTTAGCTTTGCTTACATTGCCCTGTGATGCTCAGATAATGCTTAATGGTAGGCTGTGCTGTGGCTTACCCTAGGAGGGTGACTTCTGTATGCTTTCTTTTTGTGTTTGAATTTGTCTAGGAGTATCTTGATCATCCACGTAGGCTTCCTGGCATTTTTGCCTAACTTCATCTTCAGTGGGATGGAGAGCTCTTGAGTTTGGGAGGGAATGATCTTTCAATATTAACAGGCTTTCTTAGGCTCATTTACTCTCCTGGTTCATACACCATGGGACTCCTCCGAGCAGATATTTTAAGAGGCCAGAGTTTGCTTTGCTGAGGCCCAGGGTCACGAGCTTGTTTTTGATCTTCTCCCTGCCCTAAGGATCTCAAACTGCACCATGTTAAGGTTAGTGCAGCCAAGGCTTTCTTTGACCCTCACATCCCAACTGAGCCCCTCTTGTTGGTAATTACGAAGTCCCGTATAGCACCTTTCCTTGTGTGCTCCTTTGTCACTTGGAGGAGGGAGTTACCTTAAAAGCACTCCAGGAGCTTCTTGGATTGCAGTCGTGCTGTGATGTCCTTCCAACAGCTACTGGAGTGGTTGAAGACCTCCACAAGGATCAGGTCCTGCAAGTGTGAGGCAGCTGCTCTGTGTCTCTAGAGGGCCTGATCTGTTTGTTCCTCATGGTGGCCTATAGTAGACATGCCCTATAACATCCCCTTTGCATGTTCTCTTCTTAATTCCAGCACATAAGATCTCCATCAGGTCATCTTCCATCTAGACAGTGCTTTTAATGTACCCCAGCTGCTCTCTCACTTAAAGGACAAAGTGAGACAGCAGCTGGGGTGCAGCTCTGTCTTCCCTGTTCAAAGAGCCAGCCTTCTTCTCTTCTATAGAACCAGTATTTCTTCACCCATATAATGTCTAGAGACAATGGTTTAGAGTTATAAGGCAGAGGAATCTGGAAATCAGTATGATGATTGTTTTTGTTGGTGTTAGAAGTTTCAGGTTAGTTGGACTGGTCAAGATGAAATGCAGTGCTCAACTAGAAGTCTGCTAGCATTGTAAATAAAAACAGATTTAGTAGACTTCATAAAATGCCATCTCTTCAGTCTTCTTTCATAACAGAGATGCTAATTTTCTGCTATTACTTTGCACTGCAGCAGCTTTCTCACCATCGGGAAGGCATTACTAGGCTCCTTGTAGATGAATTGTAAGCACTCTGTTGTTGATACTTCAGTGGTTAAACTGGAGAGAGCTTTTTCTTGCAGTAATGAAATGGACAATCTGAGTCAGTCTCAATGTCCCTGTTCATCCTCTAAGATCCCAGTGATTCCTGTTGAAGTTACAGAACTGTTGTCACCTAAAGTGGTTACTTTGTATGTAAATGGGGAAGTAGTGCTAATACAAGGACAGTTCTGGAAACTGGCACTGTTCTGTTAAGGGGATTGACTTAGGCCTTTAGAGTCATCATTCAGGGTTGCATGATGATTTCTTAATACAAATGCTCATAAGTTCAAGAGAAAATTCTGACAACATTTGCCTTTCGTCTGCACCATTCGTTCATGCATGTTATAATTAACAGTGACTTTTAGCTGTGTCACGCTTAATCAGTGATCTAGCAGTCTTTGTTGTGGCTCTGTCAGAGCTTATGCTTAACTAAATTGTTGTTTGTGCATAACAGTATTTAAGTAACTCTCCCTAGTCAGGAGTTCTTGAAAGTTTAGTTGATATTTAGAATTAGGATTGGGATTCTTTGATTCCTTCTTACTCAATATTCATTATAACTGTTTCTTAACTGATGTTTTTCTGAGGTCTGAGTATATTTACAAATCTTTGTCATGTTAACAAAGAAATTTCTGGTGATTTTCTGCTTTCTGGAGTGGGTTGTTCTTCTTGTGTTGGGTTTCTGCTTCCTCAGAGTAGCTTAAATAAAAGAAGATTCCTTTGAAGGTCTTGCATTCTTTTGATATGAGAAGATTAAGCAGCTGTAATGAAGTTTAGGGAATTCACAACTATCTGTCCAATACACATCCATTTCTACATGGTAGCTTTGATATGTTGGCATAGCTGAGTATTTATCATATTATGCTATGATAAGATATGCCCTGTAGTGCACTTGCTTGGCATCTGTAGTGGTGAAAATTCTGTGGAGAGAAATGCTGAACATTGAAAATAAAAGGGGAGGAGTTGTAGCAAAAAGCTTTTAAAATGTCTGGTTTTCTTTTCAGAACTGGCCACTAAAATGGAAGTGGAATTAGATGCAGCAGTTCCTATTGAAAGCTGAGATTTTATAGTAAATTTATTTCAAGACCTTGTTCTCACCTCCATGAGAGTACAATAGATGTGTGCTCTTTTATGCAGGTGTTCTTAATGCTCATGGTCTTTTGAGACCTACACTCAACAGCTTAAGTATACACATGAAAAATGAAAGAAAAATGGAAGATGATGCTGTTTGTGGAGTCATTGAAAGAACAAGTCATAATTATGGCAATAGTAGTGGTGATGTTTGCCTGCTTATTTAACTGTATTTCAGTTCAAAAAACAAAACAAACAAAACCTGCCAACCAAAAGCTCTTAAGTGGGGGAAAAAAAAACCCCAAAACCAAAGAGAAATCTCAGTACCTGCTCAGAAAATACTGTTGTGGAGAGAAGTATGGAGACCAGCCCTTCTTTGCCAAACCTACACTGCCTGAGTGGGATGGTCTCAGCTTGATACTTAGGAAATAAGGGCAGTTTCATTCTGATTCCTCTGCTGGGATGAGTGTCAAGCGAGCAAATAGCATTCCTGTGTGATTCAACTCTACTGTCTGTGGCAGAATTGGCATGCAAAAATACTAACTTTCAAGACATTGCAAATTGATTTTGAGAATCCTAGCTCTGGTTTTCTGAAATTCGTAATATTCTGAAATTCATAAAGTGAAAGATTACTAAATTAATGTCTACACTTCTGTAATTTTTCTGAGTTTATTGAATACGTTGATATCCAGGTGTTTATGAATACCAAAATGTTATTTTAAAGCCTAAGAGGCAATGTCTAATGATTGACTTGATAAAAATTCTGCTTCTTGTAATATTCATAAAGTTGGGTTTTTTCCTTGCTTTGTCATTTCAGATTTGTCCAATATGTGCAGCATTGCCTGGAGGGGATCCGAATCACGTAACAGATGACTTTGCAGCTCATCTTACACTGGAACACAGAGCTCCTAGAGATTTAATATCCTTTCCAATTTGAGGCAAAGAGGCTAGACTGTTTCACCTCATAGTCACAGTGACTTGGTTTGATTTTTATAGTCAAAGGGTCGTATTCTGGATTTCCTGGAACTTAGGTTGCTAAAGACATGTATATCAAAAATAAAAAGATTTCTCTCCTAGTTTAAAAAAGACAGACTGTGCACAGACTTGTAGGTATACTTGTGTTTTTACTCTAATAGCACAAACATATAAAGGATTTTGACATACAGAGGTTTTTTCTACTTGCACTGTGTTTCATCCTACCTCATGATTACTCTTGGTGCTGTTTTACATATCAAGATTCAGTGCTGTATATATTTAGGACATAAAGATAATTCTAGCGCAGCTGCTTGTAGCAAAAGATTGTAAAGTTGTTTAACTACTTTCAACACAATGTTTTAATAATTTAGTTTTGTAGTGCTACTGACATTTTGTAATACAACTCAGAAAACCTTCAGATTTTCTGGGAAATAGGATGTTGTCCTTCAGTTACCTTAGCAGCCAGTTACGGACATTTATCTGTGCTTGATGGCTGAAGAGCTGTAACTGTTGGGATTCTTTCATCAGTGTTATAGGAATATTTGTCTCCTTTTAAATTTTTTTACTCCCTCAGATTAACTGATAAAATATCTTTTGGTTTGGGCTTTTATTTAATGACATGCAAGCTATGTAGCATCCCTACAGTAAGTAATCTCTGAACTATTCATTTGTGTCTCATTTAAACAAACAGAAAAAAAGACTGCATTATAAATTTGATAGTGGCTTTTTTGTTCGAGATTTTTAAAAAGGAACAAAGAATAATGTAAGCTCAGGCAGTTGGGGGAAAAAAATCCAAGCCCTATCAAACAGAGTTAATTACAGTAATAGAAGGACAACAGCATTTGAGGTGATGGCTCCACTTCAGTTATGATTGTATTTGATTGCGTTTGTTAGTATATTTGTTAGCATGGTTTAAGGTCAGGACAGACTAAATGTGCAGGTTAGTTACTGTGCAATAATTGGATCAGTATCAAGGAGTTTGGGTGTAGATTGGCTCTGTGAAAGGTGAATGATGAAAAAGTGCTACAAAAGTGGGTACAAAGTCAGATGAAAGCAGTTACCTGTACTTGCCTTTCTGAGGGAGAGGAATAGAGCTCTCAGCACTGCGGAGAGCAGGGTGCTGAACACGGTGGCTCTGGCTGTGGGAGCTTGATCCCAGGCATCCCTGTGGTCTTTAGTAGCCAGGAGACATGCCATCCTCCCTTTCCAGAGGAGGTAGGATAAGATTGATGAGGGGAGAATATTTTCCAGACCACTGGATCTTTCCTGGACTTTGGACAGCCTTGGAATGTTGCTTGATGACTGATGTAGTTTGTGTCATTTTGAATTCTGCTCATTGTACCAACTATGAGGTTTTCATAGCACCTGCCTAATTAGGCTTTTTCTAACAAGAATTACATAACTACATAGCAGTGTGCCAGAGTTCTAACTGTGGGCTTCCAACACTGTCTTAACTGTAAGGCAGGAAGTTTAAATTTTCCTAGCTACAGAATGAAATTAATTTCCTACTGAAATGTACAAGATACTTAATTAGAATTCAGGCTATTGCTGCATTTTCTCCCCCCTAGTACCAAAAATGCCGCCAGATGACTTTTACTTAGGGAATTTTTGAGCCAGAAAAGACAATCTTTTTTCAAATACAGAGTCAGGTTTTCAGTATCAGTCATCCCAAAATGGATCTGTTTTGGGAATACATTGCCCATGATTAAAAATTGTACCTGTAGAATTTCCTGCTTGTACTCTATTGTGATGGCATCCAGTGTTGTCAAATTTCCAAAACGTGCTAAGAAGTATCTTGAAGTGACTATTTGACATTGGACTCTACATCATATCCAGCAGCAGGGAGATCTAAGGCAGGAAATAAGGAAGAGAAGATGCCCTTTTTCACTCAGGTTCTGCAAGTGTAGGAAATAAGAACCATGACTCTCTGATACACCAATATGTTGCTGAATATGAAGTTGAAGCTGTACAGAACAATTCTTTGTGCTCTGTAGCTGCCTTCATGTACAAAAAGGGGATAGAGAAGGCTCCTTCTAGAGTAAAAATTTATTTTGCAATTTGAGGTAAGACTTTACTGTTGGATTTACTACAGTCCTGAGAGGTGGCCTTATCCACCAGCTATTAATTAGACATGTTTGGTTAATTTTGGTTTTTGTTCTTTTTCCCTGAAATTGTCCCAAAACACTGCATGTGTTTTTTACTACAAACCTTGTGCAGCTATTGCAAGGTGTGTCATTTATTCCTACAGTCTGTAGGCAACTCTTTAAAACTCAGTTTCTTTCTTTAGCAGGAAAATACCTGAAAATTCATTAAATACATCTTTTCAGCATTAATCATACAAATAGTTCTCACATGACTATTCAGTTTAAATGTTTTGTCACAAGATAATGTTTGCAAAGTATTTTCTTACTCTAGCATAGCTGGTAAGACTCAAGTGCATGTTTAGCTGTTATTTGAAGAACGACATCTCAAAACACTTTAAAAGCTGTGGTTGGGAAAGTTACCCCAGAGTCCAGTGTCTGCTTGAAAAATCCCCAGATACTGTCCTGTTTTAACATGTTTAGTTATGAAAAGCTTGCAAAACTACATGGGGTCTTTAGTCCATCCAATTTAGCAACTCCAGCAGCACCCAAAATTGGCACACTCAGAGGTGCAAGATGCTCTGTACCTAGCAAAGTGTCTTCTGTGCTGGGGAGGTTTTTCTTTTACACCCTAGATGTTAAGTTTTACACTGTAGCATAACTAACAGTTTTGAAAGAAGGAAACATTCTGTAAAGTCTTCTTGTAATGGCCAGAAGCTCTCTCTTGCCATGGGAAGTCAAGTCATTCCTTTCATGACCTCCCATGATATGATGAGGTTCTGCTCCATAACTGTGATTTATGAAAAATACATTGGATGCTACCCTTACACAGAAATTGATACCATATGAGTGGTAACCTGGTAACCATACTGTGATAAAAAACATAGGAGATGGAGATGTAAGCTAAATTATAATAACACTAAAATAAAATATTAAAGTCTATGCTATTTCATTTTACACCAGTGAGTAATACTAATGATTTTTAGGAAGAAGACTTATCTGGACTGTCTTGGAGGATGAATGTTAACAAATTTATGACAAAAATAACCTTTATTTAAGTTTGTAAATTACTTAAAAATTTATACGAGAACCTATTTAAAAAGTGACAGAAAATGCAAGCATGTGATTGGGGGAAGTGGGGGAAAAAGACAAAATGAAAAGCATCATTATGATACTGGAATTAGTGATATTTCTTCGGCTGTAAGAAGAAAGGTGAAACAAAGGGAAGTGATGAATGTGCTGAATACTCCAGAAACCTACAGTTTCCTAAAGACTGAAATTTCTTGGATAAATGCATCAAGTACAGAAGTCAAAAGGAATTGGGTAATTATTCTGATAGGAGTTGTAGTAAATGTTTTTATTGGTTTTGATACTTAATGTAAGAATTGGGAAGGGTAAAATGAAGTCCCTATCTCAGCAGTAAGCTTGGCTGAACATGGATTTATGTGGGTTTTCATAGAAAAGTTTGATTAAAACAAAATTACCAGATCAGTAAGTCTGACCCGTAGCAGAGCTACAGTGTACCCTAGCTTTGCTTCTGAAGTTGAATCATTACTTTATGAATCAAGAACACCATACCTGAGTATTTGAGCCATCAAATGTCCTTTAGTGGTTAACACTCAATGCCAATCAGTTCTGTTTTCTTAACTTCTTGTCCACGATGAATCCAGTGGCGTTCGGCATGTACGTAGGATGTTCCACCCAGGCCGGGGTTTGGGAGGCCCCCGTGCTCGTAGATCAAACATGCACTTTACTACCAGTTCCCCTGGTGGGCTTTCGTCTTCTCAGAGTTCGTATTCTCCAAGCAATAGAGAAGCCATGGATCCTATAGCTGGTAAGAGCTGTAACCACAAGTTTTACTCCACTGTCCTCCTTCTGCAGGGGAAGGAGAATGCAAGGTGGCAGTAGTTGCCCTGCTCTGTGTTGCTGTGAAGCTGCACATACAGGCACAGCATCCCACAGAGCGGGTGAAGAGGGAAAGAGTGTTCTCACTGTCAGCATCAGAAAATAATTAGGCCGTGTCTTTAGGATTCCCAGAAATAACTTGTTTCTTCTATTTTTACCTCTGATGTGAAAATAATTTTTTTTTTTACAATGAAGAAAAAACAGTGAAGACAATTCTGAAAACAAATACAGTTTTATCTATGGGGAAATGTAAACATTTTAATGCCATGGTCTTTGACCATACCAACACGTCAGGGAAACCTCAGAATGTCTGCCCCAAATCCACCTTCAGACACAGTGCTCAAACTGGAGCTTGCTACTATTAGGCTGTTACTTCTTCAGGGGGAGGTAGCCAGCCACCTGGCTTAATGAGGCATTTCCTCTGGAAGGGGAGCTGTGGATCCACTGCCTCCCTTAATCATGGTGCCCTCTGCCTGCCTTCTGCTGGCTCTGGTTCTCTGCTGGCCTGGTGTGCCCTGATGTAACTCATTAAATTAGCTGTGAAGAAGTAGCCCATCAAGAGAAAAAAATAAGTTAAGTGAGGTCACAGGTGAGTTTTTTCAAAGAGGGAGGATGTTCTTGAAGCTTCCAGTGTAAGACATTCTCTTTCTTTCCCCAGGTCAGCCGCTTCAGTTCATTTAAAATTTGAGGTGACTGCTGAAGTTTGTTTTCAGCCTTGCTGGACCTTCCCACTTAGCAGCATTAAATGTAGGATAAAATGTCATTCTTCTGCATCTATTCTTTTTTGGTGGAAGACGTGTTTCTGCATTCAGAGCACACTGAGCTGTGTGTCCATCTTGTTCCTGGACTGTTTTGAGTTCACACCTCTTTCCAAAATACTGCTTCCCTATTTTCCAAGCTTTAGATTACAGTGAGAATAAATACATCTTAATCTTGCCTGTGAGTTTTAACATGTCTGCCTTTTTACTGGAGTAATAAATAGGGAAGACCACAGTGATTTTTCTATTTAAATTTATAGCATCAGTTACTTGTCTTAAACATTTTTTTCCTCCCTGTGGCATTCTCTAGTAATAAAAATTTACTTTATTTTGGTGCTGCTATCAGTGTTGTTGAAAATTACTCCACCTCTCTAGTTTGTATTTTGCTTTGTTCCTTAAAAACCAGCTTGTTTTAGTATGATTACATTTTGTTAATGCAATGGAAGAAAAATTGTCACGACCTATATAGTAAGTTTGTAACGTAGAGCAGAGGGACAGGAGCAGGATTGTCCCATGCTTCCTCTACCATTGCATCAACTGCAGCAGGTATCTGAGATCAGAAGTACCTTCTGCACAGGGCATAGAAGAGATCCTGCTACAGTGTACCTTAGCTTTGTGCAGTAACTGTGCAGTAACTGGCTGCTAATATTTATTTAAAAAAAAACTTGGTGGATAAAATTTGCAAGGAGCATTCCATCCTTCTGAATTGGAAAACTTAATAACAGAGAGAGTTTTTAATTGCTAGGCCTTCTACATACTTCTGCCAGAAATAAGAATTCATACAGAATGCTTTTGCTGTCAAGCAGTGATTGAATATATTTTCTTAACTAAATTTCCTTCATTGAATTTGCTGCAGCACAGCTTCCCTCTGAGATAATTGGGAAGATGAAGCTTGTGTTTTGAGGGAACACTTATTAAAAGGAAAAAAAAAAGTCACCATTCAAAGCCAAAATAAAAAAGTTTCTTAGTCACTGGCTATTTTGGCTTAAAGTCTCAGAGGGTGGCTGCAGAGAGCTGTCTTTTGCCAGGCTCTACCTGTTGTTGTCAAGACTGTAAACCTCGTCTTGTCATTTGGACTACATCTGCATAAATTACTTTTAATCTTTTATGGGCATTAATCTTCACAGTCTTCTCTGAGCGTTGTTGGGTTTTGATGTTAGTTGAGAAGAATGGAATTTATGCACTGGAATTCGGGGTGTATTTATTCTGCTGTGTAATGCTCATTTAAGATCTTAAGTCATGGAAGCTTTCTCTTCTTTGGCAGAGCTTTTATCCCAGCTATCAGGTGTGAGGCGTTCTGCAGGAGGACAGCTCAACTCCTCCGGCCCTTCTGCTTCTCAGTTACAGCAGCTGCAGATGCAACTGCAGTTGGAACGACAACATGCACAGGCAGCGAGACAGCAACTGGAGACTGCACGCAATGCAACCAGACGCACCAACACGATCAATGTCAACACCACTATGACACAATCTACAACAACAACCAACACATCTAACACAGAAAACAGTCAGCAGACTATCCAGAATTCCCAGTTCCTTCTGACAAGGTAATTCGTTCTGTGTATTTACTTGTATTTACCTCTTATAATTTCTGTTTACCTTACTACTAGTAGAGATACAGAGCTTGATGAAGCTTATATGTTTGGAGTCAGGCACATGCCTAGGATGGCATTAATTAACAGAATATTTACGTAGTTTAGAAATTATACTTAGACCCCAGGATTATTTAAAAGAGGATTCACTTCCTGTGTCATCCCAGTTCTTCTAGAGCACTGACCACTGACCTGAAATAAAAATATTTTCCACATCTCCTCTGCAAGCATACTTCTGTTTGTCTGGGATTGTGGAAGAGTGTGGTAATTTTAACAGCTCCTGTGCCTGAATTTGAATCAAGTGGATTTTTATGTAAGTTCACAATAATGCCATGTGACATCTTTGAATCAGAAGTTCACTTGAGAACCTTAATTAAAGCATCTGCAAATGTCACAGATTGTGACTTTCAGAGCTGGAGTGAGCAGTTTCCTTGCCTTCATCAGGGCATGCCATGTACCTTAGGAGAAGTCAGATTACGTTCAGTAATCCATGCACAGTAGGCTTTACACAGTGCAGTGATGTGTTTTGTAGCCACTGTGAACTTATAAGTTGATGTGGAGGCATATAATTGCATGTCCAGGAAATGGCACCAGCCCTCCCTAAAAGACTCCTTAAATAGCAGGAAACCTCACAAACAGTTTTTGATGTTCCTCTAACTTTGGGCTCCCCTGCGAATGCTGTCACAGCAGCAGAGAAGGGGTGGGTTCTTGAAGGCATGCCTGTTGTACTGAAGTGCTGGACGTGTTGATGGGCAGGTAGGACTGTCCTGAAGGAGCAGTTTCTGAGCACATCTCAGCCTGTCCCTAGTGTCACCAGTGAAAGGGACTTTCAGCAACTCTCTGTCTTCTCTTCCCTTGCTGCTGCCCAGGTTGAATGATCCGAAGATGTCAGAAGCAGAGCGTCAGTCAATGGAGAGCGAACGGGCAGACTGCAGCCTGTTTGTTCAGGAGCTTCTATTGTCCACCTTGATGCAGGAAGAAAGTTCCTCCTCAGATGAGGATGAGCGGGGGGAGATTGCAGATTTTGGTGCTATGGGCTGTGTAGATATTATGCCTCTAGATGTTGCTTTAGAAAACCTAAATTTAAAAGAGAGTAATAAAGGAAATGAGCCTCCTCCTCCTCCTCTTTGATGACATCCCACTTTGCAGACAATGTCCTCTGTGCTGTATTTGCCAATGAAAGTGGACAACAACTATCTTGGGTTTGTTTTGGTGATTGTAATTTCAGGTCTGTCACTCTTGTTACATTGTGTACATTCAAAAGAAAGAGAGAAAAGATATATATGATAATCATTTCCACTTAACTAATTTTTACTTCTAGCAGGTAAATGTAGGTTGCAGTGCAGAGCCAAGGGCTCTGTGTCCTGTACCTTGACATGCAAAAGGCTCTCCTAATACTCCACATTCAAACTGAAGAGGAAAAAAAAAAGAAAAATCTCTAATGAAGCTGCTGTGTGTATTTATGAATATTAATGAATAAAAACTGCTTGGATGGTTTACCTTAACTACTGCATGACGTTTTTTGCAGCGTGCATGAGTTTTAGTGACCTTGTCATTTAAAAATTTAAATACAAGGAGTAAACTATAAAACACAAAGCTTTCCCATTATTCCAAGGTTATGTGATGAAAAAGGTTAGCTCTGAGTAGCAGTTTGTGGCCGCAAACTAGCTTTTTAATAATATGTGACAGAATGACATCTTCATGTGCTGTTCCTGCACAGGATGGAAACTCTGCAGTGGGATACATTGTTGTGACCGGGGTGTGGCGTTTTGCTGAATGCGACCCTTATGTTGCCCTCTCAGCTGTCACCTCAATGTGGAGTTAAACTTCATTTTATGCACCTGTAGGAGACACAACAGTAAGGCCACTGCTGGAAGCTACTGCAAGGGGCTTTTGTGTGCCCTAAAATCAAATGATGTTCACTTTCGTTTAAAGTTTTTCTTTGTTGTGGTTGTTAAAATTTTTTAATTGTTAAATATGTTTTATTCAGGTGTAGACAATTCATATATTCACTGTGTTTCTTAAAAAAAAAAGTTAGCCTGGATCCTATTGTCTTAGTTTAAAAGCCTTTCACACCCTCAATCATATTTTTGAGTTATTTATGTATTTGCTTCATAGTTTGCAGAGACCTGGCAGTATCAGGAGAGCTTGAGGATTTGGATTCCCAGACTGTCAGTATATTACAAGAAATTCTTAATGCTAACTTTAGCACCTTTTATTTATTGTTTCCTTTGGTTATTTTTGCTGGCATAAAAAAAGTTGGGGAAAAAAAAAAGCCTTTTAGTTGAATCATGCCACCTACATGCCTATACTGTTAATCCTACTGGTTTGGAAAAAAGTATGGTTTTCTTGTGCATAGAAATTTATAATAGCACAAAAGCAGGGACAGAAGGGGTATGTTTGGTCTTGGTTTCCTTTCTTTCTTTTTTTTTTTCTGGGGGGGGGTGTGGTTTGTTTGTTTGGGGTTTTTTGCTGTTGATTGGGGATTTTTTGTTCGGTTGGTTGGTTGGTTGGGTTTTTTTGGTGTGTTTTTTTGAATGAAAAGTTGGATTATAAAAACAAAAGTGCACACAGCTTCTGATGAAAATTTAAACTAGGCTTATATCATAATGATGTCTTTCCAGATCTCTCACTTCACCCCCTCTCTCTTTCTCTGTATCCTCTCATCTCAGCAGCATTGTAGAGTAAACGTAATGACTTAGACACCATGTGGTGTTCTCAGCAGAACTGTGACATGTATGCTAATCCAAAATAACAGCAGGAAAAAAAGCATCCCTATAGACTGAGTTTAAGTTCCTTCCTCTCTTTTTTTTTTTAATCATCAAATCTTGATTGTTTTCATGTAGAGCAGCATTAGCTTTGGTTGGGTTTTTTAAATTTTTTTTTAGTCTCTGCAACAGAAAAATATACATGCAGCCTCTGGTTACCCTGAGAGTTACCCCCAGCAGGGGACTTTTTTTATTGATTGTTGAAGACTTTCAAAAATTTTTCAAGCTGTAGTTTTTCAAACACATCTTCTGCACATTACAGTAAGACACACGGTTCAATAAAGCATTTTCGAGACTGTTGTTCAGTTGATTTTCTTTGGTTTTAATGTATTTTCCTGACAGTTTTGTTCCAGAAATTTCTGCATCTGCCTTTAATTATAACTGTATTTTCCAACACAAAATCAGTTTGTGTACACGTCCTGGGTGCTTTATATATGTATTAAAATCATACGCTTTGGCAGGTGATGAAGTACATAATCCTAAAGTCTTCACAGGTAGGTGAATTGAAGGCTGCATAGACCAAGATGCATCTAAAACAGGCTCTTCTCAGTGTGGTGGTGTTTTGTATTGGTTAAGGCTGGTCTCTTACATTGCCCGAATTCCAGATGCCACCACACTCGCTTGGAAGGGGATGCAAGCTGTGTTTGTTTAGAGACTGAATGCATGCTGGCTTGGATTTAAATGTGTCCCTGGATGTCATGTAACTTGTACAAATCATTGGTTTGGGAAGCTGTTTGACATTTTTATTTCTATTTTAAGTTTAAAAATGACATGAAATGGCTACTAGGACGGTATTCTGGTAGTCTGTCAAGTCCTATTTGCAAGGAAGTGTTTTTCCCTCTCAGAGTAAGCTTTGCCAAGGTAGCATTTTTGGGGTATTTCCAAAACATTTATTTTCAGGGTGCTGTGGGCTGCAGTGACTGCAGCCTCCATCAGCTTTGGAGGGGAATCCCACAGGGGAATATTGCCTTTTCCATGGGAGAGGGGAAAAAAAAATCACAAAACAACAAAAAAACCACCCCACACCATATCCCAGCATTCGATGTGGACAACCGCCTTCCAGGAACAGGAGCCTTAGTGCTCTGCCCTTGCACATTTCCTGGAGTGCAGGGACACCTGTATTGTGACTGGGTGGTCAAAGTCATGTAAAAAAGCACTTTCAAAGGTATCAACAAAAGCAATTTTATAACAAATTTTGAAAGCATGACTAAGTTCTCTGGCAAGAAGCAACTTGTTCTGTTACCACATAGATAAAGCCCACAAAGGAGAACTGGACTAGAATCAATCTGGAGTGACACACAACTGAGACTGGGGATGCAAAAGGGTGAGGACAGAGAATGTAAGGATGCAGAAGGGGAAGGGAGACCCTCCACAGAGTCACAAATTTCACAACGGACCCCTTGCCAAACCTACCTTTGGAATTGCTCAGTCCTTTATGTCTAAAGGATTTGGCAGCACTTAATCATTGACTGATTTAACTGATTCTGTAAGATTTACCATAACCACAACAGTAACTTAATTTTGAATCTAAGATGGCAGCATTGATGCTACACTTGCTATAAAGTGTTGAAGTCAGTTTTCACACCTGCACACAGACACAGGCATGTATACATTCAAATACTCCTCTGTGTGTGTGTGCATATTGCAAAGGCCCTGTTTAAAGCTCCCCCAGAGTTCAGTGAAATGCACACCTGGGATGCCTTTGCATCTCTCAGTGGGCAAAGGCTTCACCCTCGAGGAGGGGGTACCAGTCCAGGCCCCATTGTCGTCAGTTTTTGATGAAGCTCCTTTGAGTCCCAAACCTGTGGGTTGATGAGCACCAAGAGGCACATCCTGCTCCAAGGGACATGCTGGCACAGCCCCTGGGGGCATGGGACCTCAAAGGGCCGCCTGTGGGACCCCTGCTCATAGGGTTGTGAGATGTTCGGCTTTAGTCTTCCATCAGATTCCATCCTGGACTCAATCGAGGTCAGTAATTTTCCTCAAAAGTCCAGTAATGATTATTATTTCAGTCCAGCTGTGATTCAGACAAAAACAAATTTCCAAGGCTATTCATTAGAAAACAAGTTTGTTGTGCAACGCATTCCAGGAACAGGGAGTTTTACTAATAGGCTGAAGGAGACCTTCCTGGTGCATGTGCAGGGGAGGATGTGCCCCACCACAGGCGGATTCCAGCTGCTGTGCCGGGTATGCTGCTCCCTTTGTGCTCTGTGTGTGCTGCGCTGTCCTGCCAGGCGGCTATCCCCTGCTGGGGGTTGGTATCCTGGGATCACTGATGGTTCTCCCGAGCCCTTTCCTGCGCGGTCAGCGCGGAGAGTGCCAGGTTCCGTTCTGCTGAGCGCTGCCAGAGCGCCGTTGTTAGGGGTGGGGCACTCAGAAAGGCATACAGCCTTCCAGTATTTGTATGTTAAAGTGGTAGGGAAAACGGTGGAACAGTGGAGTTGAAGTCCCTGGAAAGTTTTCAGATATCAGTGTGGTCTGTCTGTAACTTCTGATCCGCATTAATAAGAGGTCTGGGTTGGTTTTTTGGAACCTTTTTAATGTTTTTGTCAAAGACAAAGAAAGGCTCTTGCACATGGTGGTGTGATAAACATGGAAAATGCATCCATCATCCACAATGTTTTACTTGTGACTGCCTTAATTAATTCCCTGGCACTGGTGGTTGGGAGAGTTTCCATCCTCTGCCCTTTGCTCAGGTTGGGTTTCTATCTTGGCACAGAGTTGTGCTCCTGTTAAGTTTACAGTTAATAGTTTGGTGCAGAAACAAAACATCCAGATGTGTGCACAGCTGCAGCTTTGAGACACTTGTCTGCTGTGAGGGCTTAAAGGCCATTTCCTGCTACCAAGAGGCAGAGAGGCTCCACTGCCTCCCAGGCTTCAGACCTAAACCAGGGAGCAGTGTGTGCATATGTACAGTGTGTGAAGGCTTTCCAGTTGCATCACTTAATCTTCTTTTCCCTGGCAGAGCTGACCTTCACTCACTTCCAGTCAGCCTGCTTTGCTGCATGGGTACTTTGCTGTTTTGAGGCTGTTTAATTGTTTTAGCTCCTAAAGAAGATGAAAGAGTCTTGAGACAAGCAATGGGCACAAGGATTTATTTGCAATGTTTATTATACATCATGTGCACCGTATATAGGTGCTCAAAAGTTATTTGTAAACAAATGGAGTAGAAAAGGGGAACTGTGCAGCTTCTGGAGTGTGCTTCCATTACACTTTTCAACTCAGCCCTGGCTGTCACCTCCTGCAACATCTAATGCAACACTAACACCCTTGTGGGTAAAAGTAGGGCCCTGCAGCTGTGGGGTGTGAAGGAGAGCTAACATGGGCAAAGAACCTGCAGAGCTGCATCCTCCCTCCTGGGCCAGCACCTGAGGAGGGGCAGCGTGAAGTGTGGGGCCAGGGGCACAATTCCCCTCATACCATCTGGAGCATAAGTAAGTCACGGCCTTGAAGTTGTCACGGAGCAGAGCAGAGAGCGGGGCATGGAGGCCAGAATGAGGGATACCAATGCACACTGCAAGGGTGGGAGAGCTGGAAAAGGAAAAAGATGCATAGCAAAAGTTAGGAGTGAGGGAAACAAAAGGACAGGGAATGATGATCTGATGTTACAGAGGCAGAAAATGCTAGTTATGCCAAAGATGAGGAGTGACAGGTGGGACTGAGGAGGGCAAAGGACCACAGTGAATCACAAGCAGCTGGAAGTGAGGCTCTGGCAGCTTTCCTGCTTCCACCATTCACTGCCTGTGGTGCAAGAGGAAGCTGGCCAGCACCTCTGGTACTCTCCTGTCCTTCCCAGACAGCAAACACTGCACCCCAGCCTGCCCTCAGCCTCACAAGCTCTCCAGTCACTAAGGCTGGCAGTGCTGCCACGAGAGCACCCTCCCCTTTCTGATCCTGTTCCTTTTACAGAGCAGCCCCTGAAAGGCTGTGCCAGGGTCTCTGCACATCATTCTTAACCGCAGCAGCACACACCATGCTCATGGGCTCAGTATTTCTCACGGGCTGTTGCCTTCTCTTTCACAAAGATCAGGATTTGGTCTGAGACTGACCCAGGTCTCCTTCCCCAGATGCCAGAGCTGTTCATCAGTGCAGGATGGCAGGACAGTTGTTCCTGTCCACAATAGCAGTGTCTCTTTTTCCCACCTTTGGTGGTATCTGTTGTGAATCTTCCATTGGCAAGGGAAAATTTTCTTACTTCGGTCACCGAGCCTTGACCCTTGGAGAAGCAAAGCAGCAGCAGCATGCACCTCAGGTGGGTGTGCCCCAGCAGCAGTGAGGAAGTTGTGCTTTCTGATGCACCCTCCTTTGCAGAGCCCCAGGAAACACAGTTCACAATCAAGTACCAAATAAAGGAGAGACAAGCATTTACATTTTATATAAGCGTTTATTTACAACTTGTTTAACAACTGTACACTCTTCTATCACCTTGGAAGCATCAGTGTATTTGACTGGGAAAAAATATTAAACTTTTTGATTCCAATTATCATTAATGAGGTTTTTTTTGTCTATATACAGGTATGTATATTAATATTGCTACCATAACAATCTGGTAGTTACACAATTTGTAGATGAACTGAAATGGGAAATTAATGTTTTGACACTCTAAGAATTCATTCTTTTACAGAAAATATATCACTGGCAACTTCACAAACAGTTATTACTTTGATAATTGATCAACATTTAATTCAGGACTGTCAAACAAGCTGCTATTAAGAAGGTATGAGAGTTTTCTATGCAGCACAAATGAAGTTAGTATATCAGAGACATGCTGGAGATCAGCTCTGAGTTGAGAGCTCACAACCACTTCATGACAGAGATGCCAGGCTAATCTAGTTAAAGTAGCCAGCTCCTTGACTGGCTCCACCTGGCATCTCTCTGTTGCATTAGTAAACTCTAACAACTTTTGTCAAGCTAAACACACTTACATATAAATGTCATCAAGGCTCAAGAACAACTGATACTTAGTCTCTAATCTGCACAGACCACTTGGAGAAATGAGGTACTGCTCGGCATCACTTTGGGACAGCTGTGGAGGCAGGTGCACAAAAAAAAGCAATCCCCTCCTGCCCAGCACAGTGCCCTGATTTCAGGGATCCTGCACCCAGCCTGGCTTGGGGTAGGGTGTGGTCCCAGCCGGAGCAGCACTAGCAAATGAAAAACATATCATGCCTTTAACACCCAACTAAAAGAAGTTTTACTAGTAACGCTTGCCCTGACACATAACAAGGGATCAATGGCTAGGACCTGGAAAGACACAAATCCTTCAGCTCTCTGCTGGACTCAGTCTGATGAAATGCTGCTGCCTCTGCTGCATGAGTACTTGACTCATTATCACTAAACCCCAGGTCCTGGCTGCAGGCCACGTAAGACTTCACTGTCCCTGGCCCTGGTGGACCAGGAAAGACATATATCCCCATCTGAAGCCTTTACGGACAGCTGTCAGCCAGAGCACCTGGTAGCCACAGCACCTGATACAGTATCCAGAAGGGAAAACACCACAGCTCTCACTGGGATCCTAGTTTTATCCTTCACTTTGCTGCTTGGCCTGCTTGGAGTCTGTTCCTACCTGCCCATCTCTTTGCCAGGCAGCACAGACCACCATGCTCTGGTGGGGCACACGTCCGTCCTTTCTCCACGTCATTCCGCACAAGGCCACGGACTCTGTGGGATCAGGATCCCTGAGGACTGGACACAAGCGGGTGTCTCTGTGCCCGAGGTGTGGCTCTGTCAAAGCCCACCTGACGGGCCAGGGACGAGGCAGGCACTGTGTGTGTGACCAGAAGAGACTGCAGAGACAAGCGGACACAACGCTTCTTCAGCATGGGCGTGCTCCCACCGCAAGCAGGGTTGGAGGTTCTCCTACTGCCCAAGTAAGTAAAACTATTCCTGGAGGCAGCACAGTTCATATCAGAATTTCTGCCAGGATTAAGATCCAGGTGAGCAAGAACGGGGTTTCTCTTTAACTGGATTTAAATCAAACCTCTTACGGGATGCAGCATTCAGACTTTTCAGTTTTTCCAGCAAATCCTATGGCTTGAAAGCCCCTTTCCCTGTTTGTTATGTACTAACTCCTATACAATAAACCTCTTAACTTACAACACTACAGCACTCCCTTGTCTTCTGAATCTTGCCAGTACTGGATGTCCAATACAAAACAAAGATACAGTAGTACAAATGTGCAGATATTTAGGAATATTAAATAAGCAGCTTTTTAAATTAATATAGGCAGTACAAAGCATTTTGAGTTACACTGTCTACATATGGCAAATCTTATATCTAAACTTCAAAATACAAAGAAACAGCCAAGCTAGTGCAATTGGAAATTAAATATCTAAGACTGTGACAAGAGAAAGAAAAAAAGAAAGGAAAAAAACAGTACAGGTGAAAGATAAACGATCCAAATTATAAACTGGCAAGGACAGTCTGCATAATACTGAAAGTGTAGATGACTTTCATACTTATCTCCATTCATGGTCTTTCCTCAGATTGTTTTAACAATTGTATACAGATTGGAAAAAAATGTTTCCGAAAGAAACCAACAACACAGCTTAAATGTAGAGAGAAAAATACAACAGCCACAAACTACTGTGTATATACATATTAAGGAAGCAGGCAGCGCCTGTGAACAAAATACCACCCGGTAGTTTGCCTGGCTCGGAGATTATCAGATGAAACTTGCCTGGTTTTCTAAGGAAGATGGGATCACCAAGCAGCAATTCATTAGTCATTTCTCCTGGTAAAACACCTCCTTCGCTTTACTTTATTTGTTTAAAGATTCAAAGTGGATCCTTTAAGGGTGCGGGTGCTTTGAAATTTTAACAGTAACCAAAAGGCCTTTTTTAGGAACTCATTAAGACTAGATTTTTATAGTTCAGTATATGAAAATGTTGCAGGAAGTCTGTGTGTTAATACTGTTAATCAGAATTAAATAAAGTGGACAGGCGGAAGTAAGATGGAGAGCTGACACTGCTCTGTCACTTTGCAGAACGCCTCCTGTTGAGTTGTGAATACAGGATTTCCTCTCTTCTAGCCTCATAGGAGACTTTTTGTGAAGAGAAAGAGTAAGTGGAAGTGGGAAATGGGAAAGCCACTCCCCAGGATGGTAAGCTTCTCTGCAAGTAGATCCCCCTTTGAAATCAGATGGCCATGAGTCTTAAGTGTAGAACTGGTTAAGTTTTGGTTATGCAGTCTGGACAGAAAAGCAAGTCATGCACTGAACAGTCCCTGTTATAATAATGCTGCAGGTCATGCAACCACATCACTGCAAATAAAAGAATAAAGAAGAAAGTTAAAAAGCAGATATTACTGTTGAAAAAAAAAACCCAAAAACCAAAAAAAAAAACCAAAACAGAGAACAGAACAGGTCTTTTTAAAAGCAATTTAGTAAAGCCACCTCTACTTACGAGTTGTGTAAATTCACAGGGAAAATACTTTGCCAAGCAACTGTTCAAATTAACAGGAAAGTTACAGGCCAATAATTGGAAAATCAACAAAATAGCCTTGGTCAATATCTAAGTTTAGCTGTAATTAAACTTCACACACTTTTGAGTAAAATTCTTCGGGGCACCATTCTGAACTAATAAAGCTATGGAAAGTAAGTTCACACAGCAATGAGCAAGTCTCAGGCGTTCCTGCTGTCTGTGAGTGCAACTGTTAAAGCAAGATAAAGTGAAAGGTGCCCACCCAATTCTGCATGTGTTTACACACTAAAAGACAATCAGAGTCACATCAACTGTCTTGAGCTCTGAGCACCACTGAAGGCACTTAAATTTCATCAGAGCTCATCCTGTGCATGAGGCTCAGTGCCCCACTGCACTGGCAAGTTCTATCCCTGGCCTGCAAATACAGGTTTGAATTGCCAGAAAACGACACACGTTCTTGCTAAAGTATGCTGAGTCAGAGTCACTGAGCAGTCAAGAGAGCACACCACAATACTGAGGAAGGGCATCTAAGTTTGGAAGAGAATCGGAGAGGTTGGCACAGTACTCCATGCTCACTGATGTACTCTTTTTCCTGTGCACATTTCCAGTGCACATTCCACTCCCATAACTGGAATGGGATGCTTTACTGACACAGCTACTTCCCCAGGTAACAGAGATATCCTTACACAGCACTGGCACAGCACTAAATGGGCATTTTTGTTTTCATATTGCAAAAGAGAAAACTGGCTTCACCAAACAGAAATTAGAGCCTGTTTCCCCACTTCTTTCTCCCCTGTATTGCACTAGTCAAAAATTATTCTAAGAATGCTTCTTGTGATGGGACAATCCAGATTAAAGAGATAAAAAAGAATATTTATGCTACAAGTCCTGTAGCTTGTGTATCCCTCTTTTTTCCCTTCTCATTCATCCACTCAGAATACTAACCATAATAGAAAAACAAATAGAAACACAGAGACACATATCAAATGGAATAAAAAAAATTTAACATATTCAACATATTCAAAGACCTTGAGGGTGTGTATTTTGAGCAATCATTGTCTTTTAAGTTTGCTTGGCACTGCTTGGTGCATAAAGTTACACAGTTCAAGATTAATATGAAGATCACTGCAGTTGTTCTACAAAAAATTAAAAGTTCAAGCTACATAAGCATGTACCTATTCTATTGTGTATAAATGAATATAATCTATCCCTTTAGTCTCTCCTCTGGCTATTATTTAGCTCAAACTTACTATTTAGTAGCACTTCAAGTGTCCTCCAAGTGCATTTTGCACATACACAGAAGTGACGCTTCAGGCTTCTCTTTGAATCAACAGTACTTTTGAGAGGTCTTGTAAACTCGGGACACTGTACTAACTTTCAAGAATGTAAAATTCATCTGTCAGTGCCCTTTCCTGACTAGAAATTCTTACCATGTTCTAAAAATAGTTGTCTGCCAATTTCTCTATTTTAAAGCCACCTGTTGAGGTAGCAAGACATAGAAGAAAACAGAAATGCAAGATGTGAGGGTAAATTCACTGAGCATAACCTGTCACTGCATCTGCAGCATCTTAGAGAGTGACACAGAGAATACAAAGCAGATTATAAATTTTAAAAATTGTGACCTTAATTTAATGCTTATAATAATTCTGAGACTTTACTGATACTGCCAAACAAAAGCTTCAAAATCGCTCTCAAAACCACTGATGCCTCCAGGAAATAAGTTTACTCTCCAGCTTACTAACCTTTTGTGGCTGTGAACAATAACCTCTGCTTTACAATATTTTAAATTATATAGCTGATTTTACATTCAAATCCAAGTCAAAAGTCTGATGGTCTCATTACAACTATTTTATAACCCCATAAATACTACACCACTGGGGATTTTTTCTTAAAATTCCATCCACTTTCACGATCAGGTTAACAACATGAGCATGCTAGCAACTGGACTTTTATGTTAGCCCTTTTCTCTTCAAGTTATGTATAATCATTAGGAATTCAATTTCCATTTCTAGAATAAACTACTCTATATCTCTATACTGTAATCTATACCAAGTGGAAATACTTGCTTTTGTAATTTCAGATTTGTGCCATGCTACAGTAGTTAGCAGTTCTTCAGTGCTGACAAATGTCTGCTTTTTTAACAATTAAAACAACCACTGTTCCTCTTTCTGAAATCACCTCATCTGATTGCGAAGGACCTCTCTAATGCAAAGCAATTAATAAAGCCAGCACCGGAAAGGAAAGGCTGCCCAACTGACCTGTATCTCCCTCTACTAGCAGTATTTTTCACGTTTTATGGATCAGTCTCTGAGATCCATAGCAGCAAGACAGCCACAAAAACTTTTATCTGACAAATGGAATCTGTTTTCAGTCTGGAAATGACACCATATGCAAAGGAGACAGAAAGATATGCAATTTTCCAAACAACTTTACATGCACAGGAAACAGCAACAGAGCAAACTTCCGATTTGCCACCAAAGCCAACTAATGCAGAAATATCCTTCAGGGTAGTCCTGCACGACCTTGGCAAGGCCCAAAGCTGAAGATGGAATCTGGATCACAGTGAAGCTGACAGCAATACCATCCTCCAGCAGATGAGGACTCTACTTACAGCAGTCAGCACGAGCTCCTACTGATCCACTGACTCTACCATCTGACACCAGGACAATTAGTCTGGGAAGCTGTGTTGGCTACACCGTCAGGTGCTGTCTCAGTGCCCCACTGGACAGTGTGATTTGTCAAGTTTCCTAGAGCCCTCCAATCAACATTCAGTCACTGCCTAATTCAATGAGCTGACACATTTTAAAAATGAACTTTATATCCCAGTATCTTTATGAATACAAAAATAATCAAAGAAAAACAGGATGAAACCAGCTAAGTCCTCAGTGTCTCCAAACAGTTCAATGGATCTGGTAGCAGAGTAAATCTTTACAGGGTTTCACTGTACCAGATGCAAGAAGTCTGAGGTTGTGGTGACTGATAATGACAGCTTCTGCCTTATAGATGGGTAAAATCTCTAACAGTTACTCAATTAAGATTAAAATTGAATTAAAAAGATAAAAATCTTCTTTCTAGCTCAAAAAGCTCAGGTTCTTCATCATTCATTTTGAAATGAAAACCAAATGCAAGATGCTGAAAGAATGCTCTTCTCATTTTTGTACTGACTAGTTGCTTGCATCTGTTTCCTCCACTTTCAAAGATCAAAGATCTCACACCTTATTGTTAGTCATAGCCTGCAGGATCACTGACAAACTTCTGCTACTTTTCCAGACTTCCAGAGGGAAGGAGGACCACAGGAGTAAGGAAATCCAATCAGCCATGACAGGATATGTTCTTGATTCCTCAAGAGTGACAAACTGGAGGCATGGCTAGGATCCTACCCAGAATATGACATTTGCTCCAAAAACCCTCACCACCTGGAAGTATATCCTGATAGATCCTTTTAGCTATTTATTTATGCAATGCCAGGTGAGGGAAATGCCTGCTAAATTTGGTTAGGAGATACTGAAGTTTATCAGTACAATCTTACTGCAAAACACAGAGTCCACATTCTACCTAAAGCACATGTGCAAAACCCCATAAGAAGTCAGTATTGCATAGCTGACTGAGTGCAAAAATACCTCCCTCATCAATCCTTGCAAAAAGTCAATATGTTGGGCAAGAACAAAAAAAATCTCTATCTAGTAAGTAAAACTGAAATACTGTTTTGCTTCATAAGAAAAAAGAAAGTTATCCACATTCAGGGTAGTCTCCCTCCAGATCACTAAGAAGAAGAAAATCAAGTGGTGACATTAAAATATCTTACAACTACCAAATCACAGAAAATGTCAACACATCGGAAAAATTAAACCCACTCAAAATCATTCAGGAAGCTGTTAACTGTATAGTCTCATATATTAGGGAACACAGGAAAAGCAAAAGCTATTTGCACAAGTCAAAATACCAAGGACTTTAAAATTGCAAAAAACCTTTTAAATTTTCTTGACAGCTTACACATACTACTTACTATTTGAGATCATAATAAAGCAGTAATAGGAATATTCACTGTTAATTCTTTCATACACATATAAAAGTGCCAGTGCTCCTTACAGAACAGAGAGCCACAAAAAACTTGTGGCTGTAGAAGCATTACTGCTAACACGAGTGACACTTCAACAGGACAAGATTGCCATTTGATTATTTCAAAGCAAAATAAAAGGCATCATGTAGCCATTATATATTTCCTTCATTTTATATATGCAAAGTTGTATGTTCCAGATGTGTGTTTACCTTTTTTTGGGGGTTGGGTTTCTTTCTTTTTTTTTTTTACTTATGGGATTTTTTCCCAGTAAGTTGCTAAGAAACTAACTACTGGGTACTTATGAATACTTATGGGATGGGTACTTAACAAAGACAAAAGAAAGTGGCTGAAGTCGGGAGAGGAGTGTAGCATCTGGCTGCACTTCTTTTTTCTCGGGGAGTTGCACTGTGGATGGAACACACAACCTTTAAATTAAATTACTTCAGTTTTCACAGCACTTAGAAAATGCATGTTATGATCCAGGTGGTTATGTGTTGCTGTCAAGAAAAGAAGGAATTTGAATATTTTTTTTCTCTAATGTCTGACTGGATATGCTAAAAACTCAACTCTCCACAGAAGTACATGAACTGGACTGCATATCTGAACCCATCATCCTTTTAGGTCAGGAACTAAGCTTCAGCTCTAAAAAGTGAAAATATTTATCCTAAAAAAAACACCATTTATCTGCTATCTTTTATTGTCATTTATTAAAATCTGTAAGAAAGATTATTCTGGGCAGATCCTCAGCACAGTGCCCAGAGAAGTACTCTCATGAACTCCTCAGCTGTTTTACCTCTGATCTGGAGAACCTTTTCTCTTTAAGCTCAGTTGTGGGGTCTTCTTTCTGTGGTGTGTCAGGACAGGATACAGCATTGGCTTAGTAATTACCACTACAATTTTGATGTAAATAGTCTTTCTCGCCTCAGGGGAAGAAAGTATTCCTAAAAACTTCTCAGAACTATCTAATGTACTGAAAGAATTCTGCTCCATAGGCTGGGGCTGGGGCTTTTGCTTATATTCTTTAATTACTCAAGGTAAGACAAATAGGGAACATACACTGGTAGCTCCCCTGTGTATGTATTTGACTCCCTGGAGTCACAGTCTGAGCTCCTTCTTTTTCTTAATACACACTGATTACAAAGATACATAACAAGCGAGCAAAATAATGAAGCTGAACCCTTTGAATAAAGAAGCTGTTCTTGTGAAAGAGAAGGTTTTATGATGTTCACCACCTGCATTCATCCACACACAAAGACTAAGAAGGGATGTATGCAGCAAATTAAAGAAGTAAAGCACTGAAGAAAAAAGGATTGAACTCCTCTTAACTACTACTAGAAGACAATAACAAATGACTTACTAGAACCAGACAGCAACTGATATTTCTTAAAGAGTGCAGTACATTTTTAGGCTTTTATATTCAGCATGAATTCTGGGAAATACCAGAATTTCTGCATGTTTGTAAATTCTCAAAGACAAAATGATTATTCATTTGCCTAACAATTACTACGGGCAAAAATAAAGCTCAGATGCAATATGAGTTTTGTGTTGATCTTTGATGCTATATAATGATGCTATCTATTTTTGAAGAGAACCACAGAAAACACTTCAGTGTCTTATCTTCAAGGGAAAAGGAAAGACAGAATCACAAAGAGGAGAAAAGCCAACAACCACCAAGAAGCAAAAGAAGCTGTGAGAGACTGGAAAGTAAAAGCCTAAGACAAGGTTTCTAACTAGCATCCGCTCATCTCCTAACTCTCAGTGGCATTAACCTGCCATCAAAACTTTGGAGGCAAAACAGTGAAAAAAAAATTAACATAATAATTATAAAAGCAATTACTTTTATTCTAGTGTGCTGATTGTGTTCAAGTTCTTTTAGATCTGCACCTAAATAATAGCAATAAGTAATTAGATTACCAGACAAAATTGAGAGAAAAAACTTCCCATTAAGGTTCCATCCCTTTCTTTCACTAACAGCCCTTGGCAGTTTTGTAACAGAAAAATTAGCTAGATTAAAATTAAAAAATTAAAATAGAGCTTTAGGTATTCTTAGGTTCTTGCTCTGGGTGATATAAAATGCTGTAACCTCAAGCAGGCACATCAAATTCCCCTAGAGGACTTGTCTTGCTCCTGTTCACATACAGCATGTAGTAAAGAGTTCTTCAAGTTATTAAAATTGATTGCACAACAAAATCATTATCGCACATCAACTGTAATAATCTAGATGAGTACAGAAAGCATTTTGTATAAAGAGCATTTTGTATCTCAGTAAGAGACAGCAGATTGAGCATATCACCTCACTGAACTACAGAAATTATCTGCAACTTCCTTTGCATTGTTATCTTCCTGCACACAAGAAACTTGCCAAGTCTCATCTCATTTTTGCAAGCCCATACCAGTTATATACTGCATAAGTACAGAAAAGTTTTAGAAAACCATTTTTTCCTAAATGTGAGGAATAAAATTTAAAACTATATGTAGAATTCAGCATCTGTTTTCTGGGTGGAGTGTGTGGGGGTGTGTATGGGGGCATAACTGGAACTGAAAATATCTTTCAAACACATACTAAATGCATTTCTCAGACCAGATTAAAACAGATGATGCACTTGAGGATAAACCAATAGTACCTAAAAATGTCATTCTTTTAATTACCTTTTAATCTAGGAGTGCTTGTTTTAATTATCCGTTGCTCATTCTACCCAAGTTTGAATTAAAACAGACAATCAGATGATTGATAAATGCTAGTATCTTTTCTCTAAAGGGATTTATGCAAAAAGAAACGTCTCAACTTAGAAGGGCATTAAAATCAGGTGAAAGAATAAATTTATAAACGGACTGCCCGTGCATTAGAGTCCAAAGAGTCTCTAAATAAAAACCTAAATTTAAAACCAGTCTCTAAATTTAAAACTGAATCACAACAAGATGTATAAATATGAAACTTCCAGCCAATGCTCATGTTCTCTGTGTCCATCAATTCTTTGACAAAAATGATAGGGAATGCACAGAATTGGTCAGGAAAAAAAGCACAACTTTGTAGGAACAGAACCTAAATAGGAGGAGCCTCCATCCATTGATCAACATGAAGGTGTTACAACAATTAATCAGCTATGCACTAAAAAGGCAGTACAACAAATCACAGCCAGTTTCCAACAAAGTCAGCAATAAACTCACCTGAAGGCACTGGTACCATTAGTAAGGCAACTGATACAATTATACCCTGAATCAATATATTAAAAGCAAGTCTTTTAGTAGGGGATGACAACTGGAATACATTAACAATATTAACTGGGGCCTTGATCCATTACATATTGTTCATCCATAATCATAAAATTTTAAAACAAATGTCCTTTTTAAATGGATGATGGAGTAGCAGATTAGCACATCCTAAGTATTTCTCCACCTTTTTAGAATATGTATTTAAACATATGCTCGACAAAGAGTGGAATAAACCATTTGAAAATATTCATCTCTACCAGCAAAAGAGGTAACACCAGTTGATAAAGAAAAACCTGGAAAAAATCATCCTGCTTCCCTAAACGCCAAGAATAAGAGCAAATTTTGAACTTCAGACATGAGAAAAATCCCCAATCTTTCTTTTTTGCATTGGTGAATTTTTAGCATGAAATATATTTCACAATATTATAATCCAACTTTGCATTTCTGTAATGCGATTTCAGCATTTTTCTGAAGCAACAGAATAGGAGATGAAATAAAAAGCAAATTCCATTTGAACAAAAACAGTCTTATAAAGCATAACAACCCTTATAGGCACAGAAGTACCAACTGTGATAAGAAATCTACATTGTCATATGGTCCACGTAAGTTTTTTGTAAGAGACCAGGCTTCATACAAATAAGACTGTTATTATACAGCACTCCTCTAGATGTTTTCAAAATTTTGGCACATTCAGAAAATGCAGAGAGAAATTAACTCCAAAAATTATAAGCAAGGGGCATAACAGAGCAATGAGAAAGCCTAATATAACCCTTTCCTGAATGGTAAATAATAGCAGTAACAAGGAAGAAAGAGAAAGGATGCTGGTTTATTTTCCTTGAATGTTGTCACTTGCAATAGAAGTGGCCTGGATCACAGGGCAGTTTTCTTTCTAAGGGCAAGGCTTCTCTACCTTGCTGTTGCTGGCTGGACATGACCAGGGTAAGATCTCCTTGTGCTCGTGGCTTGCCTTTGTCTAGCCAGGAAGGACTGTCCTGAGCCTGTACTAGCCAGTCTGTCTTCTGCTGCTTTTTTATGCAGAGTCATCCCCTATGGACAAAGAGAATTTCACAGTGAATACCAATACAAAACATCTTTATTAATTTACATTTTGTTCATTACTTGTCTTCACACTGACTAAACTAGTTTGAATTCCATACACAAAGCATCTTATTTTCAAGGACAAAGGTAAGATATTCTTCTTAATACTTTGGGTGGAACTCTTCTCCTTCCCTGCTGTCATTCTCCAGGTTTAGAGTAACCACCTAAGAACACAATATATGTTTCTCATGGCAACTGAACAATTTCAAATGGACTTTCCCCAATTCCTGGCTCCTTTCAGGATGTTGACCTAGAAAAGTACTTTTCTTCTGAAAAAAGTTTAGGTATTTTAATCATCTGTGGAAACACCAACTCCTATGTCAGAAGCACATCTTGGGAGAGAGTATGTTCTCATCAGGCAAAAATGCAATGAGGAAATTGAGAAAGCTGTGGTGGGTTGTGCAGCTGTGCATAAAAGCAGAGGCTAATGAAAGAATAATACAGACAAAGCTATCAGTGACCATCTTAGCGTTCATGACAGATCACTGAACTGTGAGTCTTACCTCAGGCTTGTCTTCTACTGGTCAGGAGAACTAATATTATAAAATTGGTCAAGGACAGTGGTCATTTGAAAGTACCTTCAATATGTAAACCATTCAAACATCTGCCTGAGTTTAGATTTGCTATTCATGAAGACAAGAAGGATGTAGAACAGCAAGAAGAAAACTCTTCCAAAGGAATACAGAGAGGAGGAATTTGAATTCTATGATTGAGCAGAATGAAACATTAAAGTTATAGATGTCTAGAGCAGATGTCAAGTTACACATGAAGAGCAGTTTCAATGCAACCAACCAGTCTGCCAAAGGGAAGTCTTGAACACATCTGATGTGGGTGACAACTCTCCTAGCACACAGGCCCAGCAAAAGCTGTATGGTTGCACAGACCCCATCTTCTATCCAAACTTTTCCTTGAATAATTTAAGTGAGGGTCTTGCTGATGTCCTCACTCTTTATATGGGGCTAAATTTGCACTCAAGTTAAAGGGGTCATTTCTCTGAGCACTCCAACTGAATTGCAAGTAAGATGAATTGCTTTGATTGTGCCCCTTCATTAGAAACAACTGGAAGACTGGAAGGTGGTGAATCAAAGTAAATTTGAGGACTATAATTTGTATAAGTGAAGGGCTGGGATTACAAAATAGTGACCTGAGCCATTTCCGATTTTCAAATTCTGAAAATTATGAACTTCTTTTTTTTATTTTCCAGAAGGTTATTATAGGAACAGACTCTTACATAGAGATAACTTAAGATTACTAAAAATTGCTTCTGTGTATGTGTTGGAAAATGCTTATCAAACAAAAATACTGTTATAAACATGCCAGAAACAAATAGTATTAATAGTTTCTTTTTTTTATATTTTCAATTAAAAGGTTTGTGAGATTCTTACCATGTTGTACCAGGCACTAACAATATATTTCTCCTCCATTTCTCTTTGACTTTTTGTTTTCTCATACTCTTTCTATAAAACAAAAAAATCCATATATTTAAAGCCAAAGTATAATAGATGTATTAGTCTCTAACTAAAAACAATGAGTTTTTACCACAAAACCACAACAATTACTACCTCCAGCGAATGAAGCATTCTGTCCCGCTCCTGCAACTGATTTTTCAGTGCCTGAATCTCAGGAGCAGCACCCTGGTTCTGTTTAGGATCTAATGTGCGGATGACCTGTTAGAGAAAACCAGTTTGATTTTTATTAAATCCTGGAAAAGCAATCTTGTTAAGGAATTAAAACCTTTTAAGTCAGGTTAAAAAATAAAAAAAAAAGTAACAAAATATGTCTACCTCTCTCATCAACTGTGACATATTAGAGCATCTAAACCTTCTTTTACAGGACTGGGAAACAAAACTACTGACAAGAAAAAGTGATAGGTAAAAGGTTTAGTATCCCAGACTCACATTTGCAGTTCCTAACTCCAGGCTACATTTCCTTGGGGCCATAGCGACACAAACAACTTCTATAAGGTTTCTCTTTTCATAGCTATGATTTTCCTGCCTGTCAATTTCTTCTGCTTGAAGAAGGACTGCTTCTGTCCTTATGGATATTTGCCATGCTTCACCTACCTGGGGTACCAGGTGCTGTAACTTCTAGGTAGCTCTGTTAAGCCAAGCACTCTGTGGTACATGCATAATTGCTATGCTACTAAAAAGATGAAGGGACACATGCAGTTGTATGTGTCATCCAAGAGTGCTAGCAAACAGAACTAAACCAAGAACAAACCCAGCAAATTGCCTGAATTATTAAATCTTTAATAGAAAATTACTTGAAACC
The DNA here is from genome assembly GCF_012460135.2 of Molothrus ater. Classification (NCBI taxonomy): domain Eukaryota; kingdom Metazoa; phylum Chordata; class Aves; order Passeriformes; family Icteridae; genus Molothrus; species Molothrus ater. Next base: position 44,577,628 of record NC_050511.2, read on the forward strand.
CTTTAGCAACCTCTGGCTATACAGAAACAGACTTCTCTTTTTTATCTTTCTACCTCTTTCAGAGTTGTGTCCAGATGCTGAAATAAAAGAATGCTTTAAATTTAAATGAGATATTTTTACTGTATGGTAAACATATAAATCCTATGAGGAGTGGGCTGAGGGAACTGGAGGTGTTTAGCCTGGAGAACAGATAACTCAGGGAGCCCTTACACTCTCTACTTGAAAGGAGGTTGTAGCCAGGTGGGAGCTGTGGCCTCTTCTCCCAAGCAACCAGTGACAGAATGAGACAACATGGCCATAAGTTTTGCCAGGGAAGGTTTAGGTTGAATTGTTAAACACAGGAATGGGTTGCCTAGGGAGGTAGTGTACACATCCTTGGAGATGTTCATGGACTTGGATGTGGCACCTAATGCCATGGTCTAGTTAACACAGTTATGATCAATCAAAAGCTGACTTGATGATCTTGGAGATCTTTTCCAACCTAAATGATTCTGTTTCTATTCTATAAAAGCATGTTATTTTTCTAAGCAAATACTCATTAGACCTGGATATACCTTCCATAGTGGAAGACTATATTGATTCTACAAAAAACCCCGTGCACCAAAACCCATCAATAACTACAAAAAGAAACAAAAAACCCCAGCCAACCCAAACACAAATAAAATGAAAGCTGATAAGAAGATTACAAAAAGTTAACCTAAGTAATTAATACTACTGTCCTATAAAACACTGTTTAGTAAAACTGTGCATACAAATATACAAATCTTACTGAAAAGGGAAATGCTGTCTTTCAGTGGAATATACTCTAAGACAACAACAACCAATACAAAATGCAGGGGGGATTGAGGAGAAATTTTTTTAAGACTTTCTGAGACATTTCACAAGAAATCATTCAGGAAACTCCAAAGAAGTAAAGTAAAAAAGCATACAGTTTTGGCAAATTAGGAACCTACTTACAGATTCCAATGTAATGGAATGCATTTAAAGTCACTGATATACTTTTAAGATACTCAAAATAACAAAGCATAGTAAGAGAAGAAATCGGACTAGGAGTAAGACCACAGTATTGCCATTTCAAAGCTAGTAGTGTACCCCTATCCCCAAAACTTAAATATTAGTCATCCTTCTTGACAGAAGCATATATTAAGCAATAAAGGCAAAAGAGAATGCTTAACATCATTAGAGAAATCTAACAACTACTGAAGGCAATTCAGTCAAAAAGATGACTTTACTGCAAAAAAGCATCAATAAAAGAGTCTCAAAAATGGGGTAATCTTTTGCAGAATTTATCCATATTAAATACTAAAACAATGACAATCAATGGAGCTTCCTTCTCTTTAACTTATTAGTGTGTATACAGATAACTCCTTCATTTTTATTCCCACTCAGTGGACACATAATACAGTCTCTGTCAGACAGGTGTGGAACACATCAACTTACACTTTTGGCCTTTTCCAAATACTTTTTGTATCGTTCTTCCATTTGTTTCATTTCCTCCTCCTTTTTCCGTAGAGCTTCTTGCAATTCCTCAATTTTAAGTGCTTTATGTCAGGAGATGCACACATTGGAAAATAACATCAGTTTATTATGCATATTTTTATATTTTACAACAGACACTTAAGACACAGCTAAAACATATTTCAGTTAAGAAAAGCTGACAAGAAATCTGATGTGGCAGGTATCATAGATTTAATTACTGTATAGCTCAAACACATTAAAAATATGTACTCCTATAAAATCTCATAAAATGGATTTTTTGGGATATAATTTTGCTTTCAAAAACTCTGACAAAAAGAAAAATGGAATCATAAAGCAATCACATCACTGAACACATTTAGAAAATGGGTTTACTGATGACTTACAGCTACTATAATATCTTAGCATGTATTACAGGCAAATATGATTTTTTTTGTTTTATGGAAGCGGAATAATTCCTAAGAGGCACAACTCCTGCTTAAATCTACTAAACTGTAACATGGATATACTAAATTAAATTTTCTCCTCACATTTTCTTAAGCAGCAGTTGAGACCAGTAGGACAATTTAATTGCACAGATTTTTTCTGTGTTGGTATAAGAATACGTCAAGCCACTATTACTTCTACATCTTCTATACAACTTCTCAGATCTCAGAAAACAACACAATATTTTTCTGTTTTTTGCTCCATCTCATTATGAATAAATTTTTTTGAATAAATAATGAATAAATAATTTTACCACAAACCAGAAAAGCTGCCATTGGTTACAATCTTTTGCCTTATTCAAGAATAACTAGTCTTTTGAAAAACCCAGACTACCTCCCTCATTACTGTTCTGAAAAAACATAGTAATAATGTGCTAAAAACCAGCTAGATGCTGGGTTCTGAATACCCTCTGAGCAATATGATACATATCTTACATTTCTTTGACCAGTAATGGAAAATTTGCTCTAATTACCACACATTTTTGAAAACACATTGGAGGAATATACATTGGAAGTAAAAGTCAGTCAGTGACAACAGCAAGGATCTTCTAAATTAGAGTCTTATGAGACATGACAATTCTGGACAGCTGAGGTTCAATGGCAGTGAGCTGGTATTTCTATGGCCAATGCCACTGGGGTTCGGGACTAGATGATCTTTAAGGTTCACTCTAACCTCTTTGAGGTTCATTCTAACCTCATTCTACAATTCTATGATTTCTTACTATAAGTGTTTCTAAAATGTGATTCGCATGCATTTCAAGTGTTAAAAGCATCTTTTTGGTCACCCTAGTTTCCAGAGAAATTTAACATGTCACCTCCATTAAAAACATACATTTTGCTTACCTGACACCTGCTTTAGGCATTATAATTAAAGATGTTGCACCTGAAATAATTTACAAAGAAAAGAAATGGACTGCACAGGTGACTCACAACTGTTGTTGCATCTTGGTTCCAAATCTTCAATGATAGCTCGTTTCTTCTGTAGCTCGTTGTTAGCTTCGTGGAGCTTCTCTCTGTTACAAACCACAGAAGCACATATTGTTTCCCCAGCAGTATTACTGTGCTTGAAATGAGCGCTAAGCAGAACAGAAAATCCTCAGCGAGAGATTATTTCTATGGACATGATTGATTTTGTTTTTCTACAGAGCATGAGGACAAGTGACAATATCACTGTAGAAATACTTGTTAGGATGAAAAACATTGTTCTGTATGGATAGCTGCAACAGCAAACAATTTCTTTGTCAATAAGTGTACTTAATATAGAACTTAGAGTTAATTGTACAATGAGGGCCTAAAATGAATACTCATAACTGATATTACATTGAGGCAAGAATGGCTAAACCCAAAAGAAACAGAAACTTCTTTTCGCAAGACCGTCAAAAAGCAAATATTCTTTTAGGGAAGTAAAAGATGTGCAAAAATAGCACAATAAAATGGCAGCACTTCCTAAAGTATTACTTCTATGCCATATTGTATAATAAATAGTAAACAAACTAATTTTGTTCATATTAACATGCTTCCCTCAGAAAAAAATTACTTTGTTCTCTTGAGCACAGATTTGCACAATGTTAAGCAAAGTTTTCTACCCAACACAAAATGATGGTTCCCTTATTGCTCTTAATTTCGCAATGGTTTTCTATGGGAAAAATTAGAATCTGAACAGCAGATTCCCAAATATTCCCGTGTTACCTAATCTCTCTTAGTTGCATATTTTCCAGATCCATCACAAATGACTGTCTGCCTTCCTCACTATATAGAAAAACACATAATTTCAAACTGTAAACAAAATAGGGAAACAAAAATACTTACAGATGTTCTTCAAGTTTCTTTTTCAGAAGAACTGACTAAAATAGAAAGTTAAATGTTTTATTTTAATACACGGTGAAGCTTTAATATATTTTTAAAATTATTTTAAAACATGCAATTTTGACATTCCAACCAAAATCCAACTTTTTACTTCAGTTTTACTGAATCACAACTGTAAAGCATCTGTGGTACCTTTCTCTCCACAGCTGTGTGACTTTAGTAAAATTAGAACTCTTCAGAACTTTACAAGTATTTTCCCAGGAACTAGATCAATAAAAGTAAGATCCATAAATGACAGAATTCTAAGGCAGTTGTTATAATTTGTTCAGTACTTTGTATTGCAAAGTGCAGCAAAATTTGCAAGGAAAGCTGTTCTACCAATATTGCATTGCAACTTGCATGAAGTCATGTAGCAAATTAGTTGAAATAAATTCCCATCCCCACAGAAACTAGAAGGAGTAGAGTATTTCTAACTGCAGTGTAGCAAAAATGTCACCTTTTTTTGTGTTTCTTATCTTTATTGATTACAGACACATAAAAATCACCATACAACTTACAGTGTTCCACCTCCCGGTTAAATCACATTTAGATAAGCTCCTTGAATAAAAACTTTGGAAATAACTTTTAAATTTTAAACTCACTTCATACATAGTAAGTATTTTTCAAAAGGAAAAAAAAAAACCAAACTCATTAAATGTCTATGAACTGAAAGTAGTGTTAAGTAAATAGAAAGCCATACTCACAATAGCCTTGAGCAGAAGCCCATGCCAAGAAACAGAGATGACATTAGTATAAAGCAAAACAGCAGCCAACAGAAGAAACTATTTAGAAAGTCATGAACAGAAAAAGTTAAAGCTATGCATTTTTCACGCATGTGCAATTTCTTCCTCTGTTCTCATGAGTAATTTTCATCTTGTAACATTTTCTAAAACATGTCACTAAACCCAAAAATATAAAAAGAATAAAGAAGCACATTTACAAATCATTGTGTTTAAATCAGAATTCCAAAGGAAAGCAACTTCTATTTAGGAAAGTAATTTTAAAACAAAAATCATATAACTAAGAAAACCAAGGAAAATAGCCAGTCTGTTGGGCTACAACTAGAATTAAGAGATGGCGGGTGTTTTTGTGGTGTGATGCTGAATTGTGTTATTGCCACACTGATTGAATACAAAGCAAATGTAGAATATTTAAATCTGCAACTGCCTTTTTAATTTGTGTTTATACACTATTAATCACATAGGAGGGTTAGGACATGACTGATGGTCCACAACACCATCAAAATACAAGATAAAATAATCAACAAAATTACTTCATTGTTTTTTCTCCAATGTTCTTTCTACAAATATTTAGTCACCTTGCTAACAGAAAAAATTACTATGTGCACTCAAAAAACTTTTTACTTTGGTTATACTTCAAAATATTGTCTTTGATCACATTCCTGGGGCACGTTTTTACATTATTACAAAAGAGATTTTCTTATTGCATGACAAGAAAGGTGGGGAGCCATAAAAACAAGTCAACACAGCTCTACTGATCTCACAGTCAGAAATTTGCAGCAGCTAAGGATCTGCAGGTTTCGACCATTGCCTTCTTTCTTTTTTGCAGTCCTCTGAACAGCTGCAGCAACACTACCCTTTATGTAATCAAAAATATTTGTATGCTTCTTTATCAGTCACAAATAATTTGAACTGTCCCCATCACTTGTACCTGATCATTTAGGGGACTACCGGCTGACTGGGAAGGGGAAAAACCTGGAAGCAGTGCCCATTTCCCTAAGATAACAAAATCAAAATTGAACTCAGCTTTTTTTTTTTTTGCATCCTTTTATTGCACTTGGGTTTATCTTGAAACAGACACAACTAGTACTCAACACTGATTCCACTGGTGTATTATTTACCTAGTATCTGCACTGTTGAGGGGGTAACCTCTCTCCCAGCTAGACAGATCATATTTTCATACTCAAGAAACTAATTGTGATAAACAGCCTAAACAATTAAAAGAAGTAGAAATGAGTTAACCCACATTAACTGACCCAAGACACATGATTAAGAAGGAGAATAAAACACTCAATGTGCCATTCTAGGTACCCAAAGATCCTGTATATACTTGGCAGATAAAGTCATAGATCATTCTAAAAATGGGCAAAGACTACTTCTGGGATTTTTGAAGTATCAAAAGTAAGCTTTAAAGACTGATAAAAATCTAAAGGGTAATTGCTATAATTGTTGCTCTCTCCTAGGAAGACAAGTCTCCTAAACACTACAGAAAGAAAAGTCTTTTTGCTTGAAGTTCCCTTAATGCTTAAACAAACCAAAGGAACCAGTCTGTCCTATTTTTCAGGGCAAAATTTGGTTTAATTTTAGATGTTAAAGTTAGGGGCAGATGGTTAGGTTCTGGCCTGAGGTTAAGCTAACTTAGCAGGGTGTGGGTCATCATGTCAGAAGACTACTGGATGAGATCAGTAACACTATGAGGTGATGAAAGTCACAAAACAACACCATGATGGATGGTCAGATTTTCAAGAATGCTGAGAGTAATGACAGAATGGTTTGGGTTGGAATGGACTTTTAAGGGCGACACAGTCCAACCCCTTCAACAAGCAGGGACTCCTTCAACTAGATCAGGTTGCTCAATGCCCTGTCCAACCTCGCCTTGAATATTCCATGGATGGGGCATACACAGCTTCCCTGGGTAACTTGTTACAGTGTCTCACCAAATGAAAAAGTGACTGAACTTCATGGCTAACTGAAGAGGTAACAGAATTCTGGGGACCTTTTAGGGAGGTGGTAATCAGTAACAGCATGTAAGGCCAAGACTGCATATGTTACATCATAAAAAACATTAGGTGTGGGACGGATTTAACAAGTGGTTCAGAAGTAACTAAAGGCAGGGTGTGTATATAGGAAGGGATTAGGGCAGAGAACAGAAGAACGAGGATGATAAAAGACAGTGATAAGACATGCAAATTACGTAGTCAAAGCTGTTCAGATAACTGTTGAGTAGCCCCATATGACTACTGCATTCTGGGGGACAATAAATCAAACCTATTCTGAGCACACCAGACACATCTGAGTTGATTCTATAGTCTAAAAGATGGGCGTAAGGAGGCCTTTGCCTGGCTGGCAGGGTAACATAACACTCCAAATGAACTAATCATGCATCCCAACAGAATGTGCCAGCGCCCATTACTGTGCAGGCTCAATGGCACACAGCTGCCTTCCACTGCACTTCAGTACAAAATCAAAGCTGTCTGCCCTTGTGGACCTTGGCACAGAGCATGTAACACTACAAGGACACTTGCCTAGGTTACGACACTACTTCTACCCCTTCTTGGGCATGCCTAAAAATAACTTCAGCTTTAAAATAAAACAAAACTTAAAAAAAACAAACCAAATCAACCAACCAACCAAACAAAAAAATCCAACAAAACTGAGCTCTCACCATACATTTCAGGACTGAATTAAAAAGAATTTTCTGGATTGAGCACATTTCCAGTATAAGTACATAAAAATATGAACCTCAGTGCATTTTTGCATAAAAATAGCAAAAAACAGAGGAAATGAGCTGAAAATTATGTACTGGTAAATTGTATGCTATGTCTCTCCTATTGCTTTTTCTTATTTTTCTGAAGAATCATTCTTTTTGTATGGCTATCCTACAGATAACTCAGGTAGTCGCAGCCCAAATTCGACCCACTTGAGCAGCTGGGTTTAACTTCTGAGGTTTGCTCTGCTTTACAAGGGAGATTGCATGAGGAGACCACAATGGTTCTTGCATCTTCAATATTTCCCTGAGTCTACACTTACTCTTTTACTTCCTTAAGAGTAAAATAAATTCTACAGATTTAACTCAGCAAAACAGGCCATGGGATCAGTGCCTATAAACTACCACTGCTATGGTCAGAAGACATGAGTGCAGACACACCCTAAATTACTGACCCAACCGGAGCCTCAAAAGGGACACAACTGAAATTGCAGCAAATAAAGCTGAATACAATTTGACAGAGAACATTTACAAAACTCAGTATCTGAGAATAATTCTTTCATATTCTTGTTCACCCTGAAAAGATTGTGGCCAATAATCAAGACAACAAAGAACACCTCAGAATAGACCTATTTTAATTTGCATTCTAAAACACATTGTAAGTTACTCAGGAAAATAATCTTGATGAAAATCAACTAGGTTTGATTTTTAGCATTCATATAGTTTATTCTGAAAATTTAAAGGGTAAACTAAATTTAATATACTCTTAAATTTAAATTTACATAAGCATCTAATAAAAAAAACTTTCACTATTTTATATAAATTAGTTAAAACAAACTCACAAAAACAGAAAACAGCACATTACAGTTTGTTGCCCGTTAGCAACATGATACACTGAGATTGTGAGCATACCCTATGCATGTACAGTCTAACAAATCACTGCTTTCAATAAAGTTCTAGAGCTTCTTTTTTGAAATACAGGAGATAAACAACTTTTTAGTGGAAGACTGAAAGTTGTTTTCCACGCTAACTCAGCTACAATGTGTATTCTTACATTTAAAATAAAGTTAATCCTGTATACAGAAACAGGAAAAACTGCATTGTGTTGAGGGCCTAATTATTTGACTTCTTTTTTAGTTTTGGACTTCCTGGCTTTCTTCATTCTGAGATTACATTTACATGAAGAATTACAGACCTTTCAGTGGCTGGAAAGGCCTCTCATTAAGAAAACTAAATCCAAAACAACTTCAGATGCTTTATTCATGGAGAATCAACATTTTCTCAATTCCCTGCAAAGCTCTCTATTCTAATTAAATAATTTAAATGCTGAGTTTTCTATTGCAACAGACACAATTATTCAAATTAAACATGTATGACACCTTCTCTACATAGGATTTTTTTTATTCTAGACAATTGTCTTACATCCTAGTTAGAGAAACACAATTTATTGGTAAGACCATGCAAGTAAATATGCAAAACTACTAGAAATCTCAGTTTGTATAATTCTTTTACTTTTTTTTTTTACAAAAAGGTGAGAGTTTCAAATATGGTAACTAATCGAATGTAAGTTTGATGTACATTTCTACTTACATCTTCAGCTTTTGAACCTTGATCCTGTAAAGATTTTTGTAGTTCTTCAACCTGGGACTGTACTTCCAGAAGCCTCTGATTTACCAATCTAGGAAAGAGACAATTTCTTTTTCAGAAAAAAAACCAAACTGTAAGAGGCAGTCTCAGATTTCTATCAATTTTTAGTGTCCAGTTTTTCCAGATCATCTACACAAAAAAATGCAATACTATAAATTACTCACAAGAAAATTACAGCAGTAGTTAAGAGCTTACAGCAGTTCCAGAGATTATAACATCCAGATGTTCATCCAGAACATTCTCATATTCCTCAAGGACAACATAAATGCGTGCAGAAATCAGTTCTATACACATGAAAGAAGACCTTTAAACAGTCAGTTTTATACTGTGAGAGAGTTACTAGCTTATGCTTCTACACGGTCACAGAACCCTATAAACCTGTAGGTTGGAAGATATGTCCACAGGTTGCCTAGATCCAACCTCCTCCTTAAAACAGGTGCATTTACAGCAGATTGCTGGGAATCATATCCAGTACCAGGTTCGGGCACTTGTAAGGACAGAGGTCAAACAGTCTCTCTGGGCTTCTCTACTAGAGCTTGGACCCATACTCTGTATTTTGTCTGTTGCCTCTTGTCCTCCCACTAATAATCTCTTGAGAATAGACCAAATCTGTCTTCTTTCTACCTTCCTATCAGGCAGATGTAGTGCACAGTACTCTCATCTATGTCACCTTTCCTTTGGCCTGGACAAACCCAGTTCTCAGTTTTATCCTACCTATCACACATTACAGTATCTCTCAACTTACCAGTATTCTGCTGCACTTCTATACATCCACATCTCTCTGGTACTGTGGAATCCAAAACTACATGCTCTGTCCAGATGTGATAAGTACTGATCATCATTGTAAGTACTGATGAGGTGAACAATCATTTTCACAGATTGACGGCCTGCGCCTCAGTGAGGACTGTCCAGATCACAGTCAACTGCAAGGTGCTCAGATAACACATCCTCCTTTGCCACTCACTAGGACCCCAGGGCTTTTGCAGCAGAGCTGCTCCACTGCCAGGGACAGGGGTCTCATCAGTTCATTTCTCTAGACTGTTGAGCTCCTCTGAATAACAGTTTTCCTTTTCAAAACAACATCCCAAAGTGGTATCATTCTCAAACTTGTAAGAGTACCCCTTTCATCAGTGAAGTTATCAATAAAAGTAACGAACAGTGCTGGTACTGATGACTGAGGAACTGGTTACCAGCTGGGTTTCATTTCACTGACAATACTACTTTAGGCTCAGCTGTCTGTTCACTGTCCAATCAATTTTTTTTTGCTCACCATTTAACTGTCCACTTATTTAGTTTATATCCAGGCATTCTGAACATAAGGATAACATGGGACATTTTATCAAAGGCTTTGCTAAAGCTAAGTATTGTCCTCTCACCCTTCTTCACATATGCAGTCATTTCATTGTCAAGGCAACTGGATTAGTTAGGCATGATTTGCTCTGAATAAATTCATGTTGACATTTGCTAATTACTTTCCTGTCCCTCATGCAGCTGAAAATAAATTCCAGATGGACTTGCTTTGCAGAATTTCCAGAAAGCGAGCTGTGGCTGACCAATCTCAATATCTCCTCATGCTCTTTTTCTTGTTCTTCTTGAAGGTGAGTGCAGTATTTACCTTTTCTCAGGCTTCAGGCACCTCCCCCAGTTGAAGGGGAAGATTGGGGAAGATTAGATAAGTAACAGATTCAGATTCAAAGCTTAGATACAAAGCAGCTTCACATCACTATCAGCCAAATACTGTGGCATCCTCTGATGCACTCTGGTCTCACAGATGTCTCTATGCTGATTGGTCCAATCAGCAGGGTCAGCTAGACAAGGCTGCCAAAGGAACATGTCCTGTTGAGTTTTAAATATCTGCAAGGATGGAGACAACCTCTCTGGGCAACATACTCCAGTGTTCAGCAGCCCTCACAGCAAAAAAGGTATATTCTCACATTCAGATGACATATAATGTGTTTTAAGCTCTGCTCACACCCTCTTGCCATGTTACTGAGTATTACTGACAAGAGTCTATCTCCACCTTCTTTAGACCTTCCCATCATACACTTTGATAAGATACATTGGTAAGATGTAACCTAAGCTTTCTCTTTTCCAGGCTACATAGTCTCTATCCCTCAGATTTTACTCAAACAAAAGACTCTACAGTCCTATGATAACATCCTTGGGGCCTTTCACAGGACTGATTCCATTAAATCCATGTCTTTCTTCTGCAGATGCCTGTAGGAAGGTCAACTGAAGCAGAGGACAAAATTTCTCACCTGTTTTCTGTCTCCAGTTCATTCTTCCGTAAGTTTGCATCATCAAGAAGGCTCTGCAACAAGGCAATCTTCTCATTGTCAGAACCTTCTTGGTTCAATTTTAACATCTTGTTCTCATGCTGAAGGCGGATGAGTTTCTCCCTAAACACATACAACACAATTTTTTTTTAAAAAAGGAATATCAATATCTACAACAAAGAAAACAGTTTACCATAGGAAGTAAAGTAACAACATAAATATCTTTTTAAAGCAGATGCTGCAACAACAATCATATCTTCAAACACCCAAATACAAACCCAACGTAAATTGTAATTGCAGAATACAGAACACAAAGAAATTACCTCAGTGCTCCCGTCAGATCTCAGAGTACAGCTCAACAAATATATAGGGAGAACAGAGAATGCAAAACTTAATACCAAATGTGAAGAAAGACTAATCTCAGCTGCGACTAAACTACTGCATTATCCTGAGCAAGTAATTTCAACCCTTAGTCTTTTTACACAGAATCACAGAAACATTTGGGTTGAAAAGACTCTAAGGTCATCAAGATCCAACATAAACCCAGCACTGCCAAGGCCATCACAGAATCATGTCCCTTAAGCACCATGTCTACAGACCTTTTAAATACCAGGGATGATGACTCAATCACTTCCCTGGGTTCAATGCTTGATAGCCCCACCTGGTGAAGAAATGATTCCTAATATCCAATCTAAACCTCCCTGGCACAGCATCAGGAAAAAAGACCAACCCCCACCTCATTACACCTCCTTTCAGGTAGTTGTAGAGAATTATAAGCTCACCCCTGAGCCTCCTTTCTCCAGACTAAATAACCTCCTGCTCCTCATAGGACTTAAAGCTCTAGACCCTTCTCTAGCTCTACTGTCCTTCTCCGGACATGCTCCAGCCCCTCAATGTCCTTCTTGTAGTGAGAGGGTGCAAAACTGGACATGGGATTTGAGGGGTGCCCTCAACAATGCCAATTACAGGGGGACAATCCCTGCCCTGGTCCTGCTGGCCAATCTATTGCTGATACAGGCCAGGATGCCACTGGCCTTCTTGACCACCTGGGCACTCAATGGTTCATGTTCAGCTGCTGTCACCCAACACCACCAAATCCACACCAGAACAACAGGTGCCATCCACAGGGACCTGGACAAACTGAAGAAGTCGGGCATGAAAACCTCATGAGGTTCAACAAGGCCAAGTGTAATGTCCTGCACTTAGCCTATGGCAATCCCTTGTGTCAGCACAGGCTGGGGATGAGCAGATGGAGAGCAGCCCTTTGAGAAGGACTGGGGGGTGCTGGCGGGTGAGAGGCTGGACATGACCCAGCCATGGGCACTCCCAGCCCAGAGAGCCAAACGTGTCCTGGGCTGCATCCAGAGCAGCGTGGGCAGCAGGGGAGGGAGGGGATTCTGCCCCTCTGCTCTGCTCTGGTGAGAGCCCACCTGGAGCCCTGCATCCAGCTCTGGGGTCCCAGCACAGGAAGTATGTCAGCTAATTCAAGTGAGTCCAGAGGAAGCTGCTAAGGTGATCAGAGAGATGGAGCACCTCTATTAAAACAGGCTGAGAGAGCTGAGGTTGCAGTTGTAGATCAGACTCCAGGGACACCTTACAGCAGCTTTACAGTGCCTGAAAGGAGCCAACAACAGAGCTGGAGAGAGATTTTTTACAAAAGCGTGGAGAGACAAGACAAAGGAGAGTAGTGTTAAACTGGAAAAGGGTGGTTTAGATTAGATATGAAATAGAAATTCTTTACTTTGAGGGTTTGGAGGCAATGGCAAAGGGAGTTCTGGATACCCCATACCTGGCAGTATTCCAGGCTAGGTTGGATGGAAATCTGAGCAACCTGGTCTACTGGAAGGTGTCCTTGCCCATGGCACAGTAGGTGGAACAAGATGATCTTTAAGGTCCCGCCTAACCCAAGCTGTTCTATGACTCTACAATTACTTCCCACTGTGCATCTTTTCAGCCACTCTTCTCCAAGCCTGCAGCACTGTACACACTATTGTGATCCAAGGGCAGGACCTTGGCCATGCTAAACTTCATACAACTGTCCTCTGTCCACTGATACAACCTGTTCAGATTCCTCTGCAGTGCCTTTCGACCCTCCAGCAGATCAACACTGTCCTGAGTAACCCAAAATGTTATTGTATTCCATATCTATCTGTGACCAAAATTGTTACTCTCCTGCAGCTGGAAAACAGAATGGTGGGGCAGGGGCTGGGGGGTTGCCCCGGGCTCTTTAAAAGTTGAAGCACTCAGGCAGAACCATTCTCCGCCCACTCTGGCGGACTCTTAGTTCTTTCTTGCCCCTACTTGCTACAGTAGCAAGTCGAGATGCTATCTTTCACAATCAAAAACTGTTTCAGAGTGGATTTTGCAACACCCATAGGCAGCCACTCCCTCACTACCCTTCCGTGGATGCCACCCAGGCCCATGGACTTGCAGGTGCCTTAGTGGCACAGCAGGTAGCATAGCTGTAAGTAGGCATAGCATAGCGGTTTCCTCCTGTATTGCGGCAGCTTTATTCAGTTTCTTGCATTTCTCTTCCAGATCAGTGGTGTTAATATCAAAGACTGTGGCAATGAAGGCTTTAAGTAGATCAACTTTCTCCTTATCCTTTACTGGTATGGTTCTTCTTGCAATCAATAAAGGATTGAGATTCTCCTTAACCCTCATTTAATTAAGTGAATGTATTTATAGAAACATTTTTTAATTGTGTTATCGGCAGTAGCTAGAATAAGATCTAGTTGGGCTCTGGCTCATCTAATTTTCTCCCTGCATAACAGCACAACATCTTGGTATACCTCCTGAGTGGCTTTGCCCCTTCTTCCAAACACAATACAATCTTTTTTATTCCGAGTTCCGGCCAAAGCTCTCTGTGCAGCCAGGCCAGTCTTCCCGGGTCACCATTTGGCACATGGAGACAGCCTGCTGCTCCTGCACCTTAACCAGTTCCTTCCTGCCTCCCAGATTCCTTTGCCCTTCAGGACTGCCTTCCAAGCAACTCTGTAAACCAGACCCTGCTTGGTAAACGGGTCACAGTCTGCCCTACAGAATTCCAAAGTGGAGGTTCTGCTGGCCTCTCTCCTTAATTCTCTGTGAATCAAAAACTCTATCATTCAGTGGTTGCTGTGCCCAAGAAGGCCTCTGATTATCATATCATCTACAGTCCTTTCCTGTTCACAGTGAGTCCACATCTTCCCTAGTTGGCTTGCTCAGCAGCTGTATCATCTTCCACACAGAACCTTCTAGACTGATCCCCTCTGCTGTGCTGCATTTGCAGTAGCCATCTGGTAAGCTGAAGTCCTCCATAAAAAGAAGGGCCAGCAATCTCAACACCTCTCCCAGCTGCTTATAGCATAGTATCCTAGACAAGTGGTCTATAACACACCCACCAGAATATCTGCTTTGTGGCCTTCCCCTTAATTCTTACTCAAAAATACTCAAATCTTTCAGTACCATCATCAAGTTACAGGCAATCAGAACAGGGCAACAACAAGTACCTTTTTCAAATATCCAACATAAACCTTTCCTCGACACAAATTCAGACCATTCCCTCTTGGGTCCTGTCACTGGTCACAACAGAGAAGAGATGAGTGTTCGCCCTTCCTCTTCGTCTCAAGAGGGAGGATAAAATCTCTGCTAAGTCTCCTCCTCTCCAGGCTGAACAGATCAAGTAATCTCAGCTGCTCATCACAGAGCTTCCCCTCAAGGCCCTTCACCATGCTTTTGGCCCTCCTTAGGATGCTAACAGCTTTATGTCTTTTTCATATTGTGGCACCCAAAACGGCACACAGGATTCTGCTCCAGTGCAGAGCAGAGCAGGACAATCCCCTCCCTTGCCTGGCTGGTGATGCTGTGCCTGATGCCCCCAAGGACAAAGTTGGGCCTCCTGGCTGCCAGGCCATTGCTGACTAATGTTCAACTTGCCCATGACCATTGCAGAGGTTAGTAAAACAAAGCATGCATTAGCTTACTTTATCTCAGGAGTAATGATTTCTGCTGCTAAACTGTCTGAAGGCTCTTGTCTTCCCAGAGGCATCAATCCTGAGTAAGGAAAAGCATACCACTGACTTTTTCACATGACAAGAAGTAGACATTGTTCTAGAAGCTTCACACTACTGCTAGACAATGTAAAATGACACAAAGTCAAGCTACAGGAAGACTGACAGACAAACATCATTTCATTTGGTGAACCATTATGTCTGATTTCACCCATTCTGAAGAAATAATGTTACAGTTTATTTCCTGCTTATTATCTAAGAACTATAAAGGTACGCAAGATTACACATACAAATTAACTATAACACATGAAACATCATGAGAAAATTTGTCTCTAAAGAAAACTATGTAACTACATAGAAATCAGATACACATTATAAAAATATCCCACTGGAGAGGAGACTAAAATTCTGATTGATGCAAATAACATTCAAAGTTTTTGCTTGCTTATGAAGCTATGAATAGTTGAAGTTTTTCACTGCTGATTTTAGAAGAGCTTAAATTTATTCTGTGCTAAACAAAAGCACATTCAATACTCTACAGAAAACTCATGTACACTTTAGAAAAGAGGCATTTAATCTCCTTATTTGTCCTTTACCTGTAGTGGTGAGTTGACCCTCCTGAGCTTGTACACATCTAAGTTCTTCAATAGTTTCTTTCAAAGAATCCCTTTCTGTTCTTAATCTCTGAATAATTGGAAAGAAAATGAATATCAGTCTTGGCAGTCCAAATCCATCTCTAACAGCCTTCAAAATTTTAAAAATCATTCAATGTAACTCTAGAAATTACTTTCAAATCAAGGTATCTCAATCTATTCCATAACGGAATAAGTATTATATATTCCACAGGAACAGTGGTTTGGGGTTTTTTTGGGAGAAGGGTTGCTGATCTTATTGGACTAAAAATAGCAGGGGTATAAGCTTACAAAAACAAGGTATTAGTAACACAAAGTTCTGGTACTGGGTAGTAAACAGTATCCATAGGGCCACTCAGCTGTTTTCCTTCATTGGGGTTGATTCCAAGAGAAATGAAAGACAGTTGAGAGACCATAGATTTTTCCCTCACCATGAATCAAATATTCAGCCAGGAGTGAAATAACGAGCAGGTAAGTACAGAGTCAACATAACAAACTGCTTTTACTTCACTTTGTTTGTCTTTCACCACTGAAAGTGTGAGCAACATTTTCATATCACATTTCTCCTGTGTGTCTGCTGTTCTTGTCATTCACCAGCACCTTGGCTATAAAAGAAAACTTGTTGCTTAAGATTTGGTCCAAAGAGAACTGAAGAAAAGGACTGGATCACCTTGGGATCCAGACAGATGAGCTATTCAGTAGCATCAGGCAAATACTCTTTCAATTTGGGACAACTACCCTTTTGGCAAAAAAATGAGACTCTACAGATAACACCAAGTTTTTGTCCAGAAGGTTGCCAAGAGTCAAAAAAGGAAAGAAATTTGCTACTATGTAATGATCCAAAATGTAGTTTGCTCCAAAATCAGACATGTGCAATATTACTAAATGGTCCAAGATATACATTGCCTCTGTACAGGTTGGAGTTGTGTTGGCTGACAGCATTTCATTTTACTAACAGTTGATTGCCAAATGCCAGAATATTTTAGTGACTAGAAAAAGCTCTAGGGCTTCATTGGTACAAGCAGATCAATAATTATAGTACTTATAACACACCACAGAGGTAAAATTCCAAGCTACTTTGATGAAGATATCAAACACTATCATGCTTTGCCAGAACATATGGAAAATAACATAATCAATTTCAGTAATTATTTCCAAAATATAGCTGACAAGATACGACTACCTAGTTTGTGACCTGTGGTGGGCTACTTTACTGATACATATTGACAACAGACAACAGAAAGAGCAGGTAATACAGTGAATCACTAAACTCACACGATGAGGGAATTATAGCTGTAATTTACTTCTCACAGGCGCATATCCATTCAAAAGAATGTACTTAAGAACAACATCCGGCTCAAAAAAAAAGCTGTTTGCCAGGGGGTAAATCAGAAAACTATATGACAATGGCCTGCAATTCAGATCCTTTGTGCAAGATGAAATGGTCCACTGAGCCATGGATAAGCCACAGAAACAACTTTACCATTGTTCAACATAAAAGAATTAAAAAAAAACCCAATTTAAAAATAAAAAGCAGGAAAGAAAGCCAAAGCACAATACCAACACAGTTATTTATGAGCATTCCAGCCTGATTTGAAGGGCAGATGGAAGTGATGTGAAGGTCAAGTGTCCATCAGAGCTTGAAAATTTAATAAAAAATGGGAATCAATGGCCTATGAACCTAAAGTAACTGATAACTTTCAGTTCAAATTATATTTAAGTGCTGGGCTTGGAAATCTTGGAAATAACTGGACATGAAACCACGACTATTGAGGAAAAAGCCTGCAGAGTTTCTGATAGTTTGATCAATGGACTTATAATTAAAACATGCCTAAGAAACTGCTAGCTGAAATTGCTGACATTGATTTTAGTAGTTTGAACCCCCTGCATATACATTCATAAGAAACAAGCTGAAATTAACTGTTGAGAAATGACAGTGTGTAAGAGAAGTCTGAAGGATCAGTCTTGGGAAGAGAGTACAAAGCAATTAATCACAGAATCACTAGCAGCAAATGACACAAGAGGAAGGGGATAAATTCGTATCTACCCTGTGTGTTCCACATTGGCAGTACAAGACAGGTCAACAAGGAGCTGTCATAAATGCTGAGATTGCCACAAAGGACATTTCCCTCCACACAACTACTAAGCCTCTTCCTATGCTAGTGATGATTCCACTAAGAGAAGCATGCTGATGGTACCTCAAAGAATGCCTTAGGGAAAAAAAGCAACAGGAATTTAGTTCTAGGACGATACTGCAGAAACCCTGTTGTAAATAGCTTTTCAGAATACATAATAATTACCCTGGGTATTTATTAACTTTCTCGTGGTAAATGGTCAGGAAACAACTTCAGATGCAAAATATGAAGGCTTTTCCTCTTTAAAAATGGATTGCATATGATTTTGTACAGTCACTTTATTCCATGCTGTACAACTCTTAGGTTTAAAAACTATCTTGTATACAAACATTAGAAAATTTTGGAGGAAAAAATACTTCCTAATTTAAAAAGACTGCTAACTATAATTACCATATCTCTGTGTTATAAATGATACAAAGTTGCTATTGTTACTAAAAAAAATAACACCTTGGCACTTACATCTTTTTCTTTTTGGAGGCTGTCTACTTTTTCTTTCAGTCGTTTGCATTCATAATCTAATTTATCAGCTTTCTTGGATTCTTCAGATAACCTGTTTTGTAGTTCAACTGCCTGTGAGAACAAGAATCAATAATGTGTCTGCAAATGTTAAAACAAAATACACAAGACAAAGTAGCCAATTACAATGCACCACAATTCATGTTGTCAAACAATTGAAATAGTTACTTATAGGATATACGAAAAACTTCTTTCATCAGTTGTTCTGTGTTTCAGCAAAATAAATAAAAAGCATTCAAATATTAGGTCTTAGTGCAAGCAAAAGAAGAAAAAAATGTGAAGTATTTTCACTACATCTAAAACAAGAATTTAAACTCAAGGTTTACAGAAAAAAAAACGATGTAGTTCTACAAATCAAGATTAGGAACAGCAGAAAACTTTTTCTGCATTCTGAAAAGCCTAGTAAAAAGAACAAACTCTGAAGAAAGCCAATTATCTACATCTTTTGTTAACTTTACTTCATAAGCCTCACTCAGAATTCAGCTACTAGTTTAAGCAGCCAGGTAACATTCCTAACATTCCCTAACCTGAGATGTCCTAATAATTTTTAATACACTAACATAAAGATTCAGCCACAGGCTCCAAACAGGTTTTTTTTATTTCAGTGAGAAACACTGCCACATGTATGCTTTCAACTACAGATCAGTAAAGAACTCTTAAAATTAAGTGACCAGAAATGTGAAAGCCAAGGACAACAGAAGGTAAACCAGTGAAGTCTTGCCTTTTCAAAACTTTCAGCTTTTACTAACAAAGATTCATTCCCAGAGCACTAGTAAAGCTCACAATGGAGAGAGCATGAGAGCAAATAAGCTAAATAAAGACTGACCTGCAAATACAAAAGCTGAATGAAGACTCAGCTAAAGACCTACAGCTTCTTCTGAATCAGTTTATAAGAAGGTTTTTTCATGGCTTTTAGATTATAAAGCAAGTGATTAAAGCAGTAGCCATATCTACATCAAGATCCCCTAGTGGTTCTAATGGCCTTTTATTTTCAATGTGTACAACTATAGCAAAATAACTACAAGGCCTAAAATATGCATGGTCCTAAGACTTAGAGAAGGACTTTGCTGCTGTTTTTCCTAAATTAAAGGCTTCAAAATCAGCACAGACCTGCATTTTCTGAGATTAAAGAAATGAACATGTTAGATATGAAAATATTTCATTTTTCAGATGTGACATTTATCACTGAGGCCATCAGAATATCTGCAGGTATAACAAAACAACTGCAGACCTTCACCAGTGACAGTGCCACCACTTGGAAAATATTAGTATTTTCACCTCAAATGGAAAGAAATACATTTATATTTGTAACCAATCATGCTAAGGTAATGGTATGCATAAAAACACTGCAGGAAATAAATTTGTCTTTAAGTAAGACTTGTGAGTGTATAGAAAAACATACAGTTTCATGGTAATGCAGAAGATTAAAAAAAAATAAACTGCCATCACATTCACTAAGCATTATCTGTGTATGGAATGAGTAAAGCAGGAATCTTGCAACAAAGAAAAGCAAGACATACTGTTAACTATGTATCAGAAAGCACATGCACAAAGGCGCTGAATTAAAATTACAAAAAAAAAAAAATCCTGCAGTCTTTACATTTCAATTCTTTATTCCAAAATAAAGTTTCTTAGAAAAGGCTTGCATGCTCTCAGAAGAGTGAAAACAAAACCCTACCACTCAACCTCACCTCAGAGAGACTGCTCTATGCGGTGAAGATGCGATTTCCTAGCAGATTACTAGAGGAATTTGAATGACCCACTTTCATCTGCCTAGCACAATGATTCTAAGCCAAAGAAATAACTCTCTAATGGTGTCCTCATGAGTCAGGTTGGATCCTTCAAGCACCAGACAAGACATATTCCATTACAGGAACACACTAGTACTCAGCAGTGACCTAACATCACAAGCCTTATATCCAACTTACTTCTGATAGCACAATTTAGGATTCCCAGAAAAATAATTTTGTGGCTTATGAATCACAGGCAGGTTTCAAAAGGAGCCCAGTCTTACAGACACTGAAGACAAACACAGAGTGCTCATTTTGAGACACCATAGTTAGGTGAAGAAAAACACATCTGCCACAGAACACCTGAGGCTTATTCCAGTCTCAGTTAGTAAGCGATTTTGCAGCAAACAACAGCTCCTCATACAGGAAACCCTACATATAAAACACACCAAAGAAAAGGAGTACTTTAGCAGCACAACTGATGGGACTGGCCCTTCCAAAATCCTTTTGGTTGGTGAAATAAGAAGAATCAAATGCAGATGTTGAGGCTACACAACAATATCACATGCTCAGCTGTTTAACGGAGTGAAATATTGGGTTGCCAGTAAACTTGATACTACTCATTGGTAGGAATGGAAGGGCATTCCTTTCTACACTGCATTTCTCTTTACCCCCTTGGACAATTTTTCTTCTCCAACTTTTTTTTTTTCTGGTAAAATCATTTGGGCTGTATTTAAAATTAGCCCACATAGGCTGAAACCATTTGTTTTAAACACTGAGATCACCAACTGCAGGTAAAAAGTCTATCAAGTCTTAGGGAGACACATCGCTCCTGGGCTTTCAGTATTGTTTAGTGTTTGTTTCTATACTTTATTCTATGGTAAACTGACATACAGGGACCCCTCTGCTGTGATTGTTCAATCAGGCAGAAATACAGAGCACGCACTACTGCTTTAATAAACCATGCTCTGTCTAGCCCCGTAACAAGAATACCAGAACAACATTGTGTCCCTGAAGTAAAGAAGCAGAAAGAAGATTAAGCACATGTTGCACCTTTACACAAACAGCATCACATGGCACTTGAATAAGCAGGAGGATAAACAGGTGCCTTTCACTCCACAGAGAGTGCTGCTGACACATTTTGTATTCCACTAAGTGCATATAAACAACAAGGATGACATGTGTCCTTCTCTCTTCTTAAGTGGAAAAATTCATATGTATCAGAGAAACTAGAACCTTAAAAAAAGAAGTTATTTAACCACAGGAACAACTTACCTCAGCTGTGGTGTGTTCCTCACTGCTGGAAAATTTTAGTGAAAAGTGGATACTTTTTCTGAAAGGACAGCCTATAATTCAAGCCCCACTATTGAATATGAATTTGGAATCATTTTAGGAGAAAAAAGCTTTACATCTGTTAAGTTTTTAAATGCAAGAAATACTGCTTTTTGACAAAGTAACAAACTTGTAGTAACGATGAGCTGCAGGAAAGAAGGACAAAAGGTAGCAAGTACCTATAAAACATGGAAGTCTTTTAAACAGGAGTTGTTTTTTCCATAGCTTTTTTTTACTTTGAAGCATTAGCCATGTTATGAAGACAAAGTGCTGAACAATACAGAGTACTATAGCACTGATGTCCTCACCTGTCTCTTGTATGTTTCCAGCTGACTGCGAGCTGCGTTGGCCTTCCTTAGTTCTTCCTCCAGGCTCACGGTATTTTGCATGTACATTGTATTCTTCTCTTCTAAAAGCTTCACTTGCCGCCGCAAATCACCCAGGTCCTCCAATTTCTTTTTGTATGACTCTACCTGGCTTTCTAACTTGGCTACTTTATCAGAAGAATGCCTGAAGGGACAGATTTGTATCAAATTTGAACTCCGAAAACTAACAAAACTAACAGAATTTAAAATGCTTCTTCACATTTTTTTTTAGTGCAGAAGACATTCATGGGAAGAACAATAAAGCAATCATATCCTCCTATTACTGATGTTTTCATTTTTAATTGTCTGTTTTCTTCCTATAACTATTTGGCAACTCTAAAAGTTGCTGCTGAAGTTTCTCTTAGACCCTCTATCCCTCTTCCTAACACAACTTTCTTATCTGCTTCCAGCCTTAAAATAATAGCTAAAACAACCTCACTCCCACTCATTACCTTTCAATTCTAGATTATGTTCTGTCCTAAATTTTTCAAGGGTAAAGAAGAAAAGTTTCTGCCATTCAGTTTGTTTTAATGATAACCAGGACTAAAATCAAAGATCTCTCTGCTAGACAAATTGTACTTAGTGACACAGAAGAACAGTAACAGTTTTGAAACTTGACTCCTTCTAAAAAAAATAAAGCACAAAAGAAAAAGAAACACCAGGCTTCAGCTTTTCAGAGTTTTACCAATCTACCTGCTGCACTTCCAAGATTACAAAATGGACCTCACCTCCCCCAAAGACCTCTGCTACTATTACTGTTCCCAGTTTCATTTTAGAATCAACCAGTTTACAGACCCAATTCCCTGTGACACCCAGGGAACCTCCCACTGAATTAATGTGTCGGTTTATGGGACATCGAGGGAAGCCAGCTCTGTTTAATCTTCAGTGAGGTGCAGGGCCTCTCTCTTGGGACAAGAAATGGCTCTTTGAACCCCTGCCACCCAGACAGTTTATGCAGCCTGATGGGTTCATTTCTTATATTAATGACAGAAGGGATAAAGACAGATAGCTTTGGTAGAAGGCTGCCAGTGAATCAAGAATAGCAGCATTAAATATGTCTTGCTGGAGAGAATGAGTAATCTCTCTGCTCTGAATAATCCATGGAAATAGATGCCAATACTGAAGGAATATGCTCCATAGTAAAAGTGGTTGTCCCACTCTACAAGCCCCTAGTATCATCAAATCATGACAACTTTCATTGCTAAAATGCAGTGGGAATAAGAGCTGCAACAGATGTTGTTCCAACTAAGATTACACGGTAAACCAAAAGTACCACTCAAAGTCCCAACAATGCAAACCCAGGACAGGAAAGAGCCTAGTCTTCTGATGAGAAGGCATGATGAAGGTGAATACTGCATACTCAAAGAGACCACTGGGTGCCCTGTTATAACCATTAATTGGCATAGAATGATTAAGTTTAATAATAGTTATTGACTGACAATAGTTGTTGATGAATTATAGTTATTGATTGACAAAATAAGCAACTATTTTACTCAAGCCAAATTGTGTGTCAGTCAGTGTACCTAAACTGGAGGATCCAAAGAATCTTGGCATTGAAAGTGTTTAATATTAAATTACTTAAACAAAAGATAATGCAGACTAAGTACACAAATTATACAGATTAAAAGGTAGTAGTTAAAAGAGTTAACGGAACAAAATTTACCTGAGTACATCTATCTCATCCTTCAAAGACTGAGCCTCCTCTGCCAGCGTAGTAAGCTCTTCTGTTTGTTGTCTCAATTCCACAATTTCCTTTTCTAGTTCCTCACAGCGTATTCGATAGTCATCTTTTGCAGCTTCTAATCTGTAAGAATGGAAAGAAACCCAGGAAATATTTTCTCATCCTGAGCCAGTTATCTTTCCTCATCATCCCATCTAAGAGCACATGAAATGGCCTCCTGCTGCAATGAAGAAAAACAACACCACAATGTGCTTATTCAAAATGTAAAAGCAGACTGACTTTATCAATGCTCCCAATTTAATACCAGTTTCCTATTTGAAAATTCACAAGGTAAAATATGTTCCTGTAAAAACAAAACCTGAGGTTTCCTTCTATAATTATAGTTTAACACAAGGGAAGCTTAAGGAAAAATTTCAATCTTTTTTCATCTTCGGACACCCAGAGTTTGAACATAACATCTTTATTCTATTCTGTTCAGCTGTCCAACTCAGCTACCTCCAACAATACTGACCTGATTGTAAGATGTTATAAGTGCCATAGACCACTCACTGAAGTGGTTTTATTTATTTACTCATAAAGAACCTGTTCATGCCAGTACATCTGGAGAACCAGGCTATCTAGTTAGCAAGTAAAGAACTCTGACCAAAGTTGCTGAGCTGCTTGCATACACTATGCATAGCCAAAGCTCTATTAACCTGGCAGTGAACAAAGGGAGTAAGTAATAGAAACTTTTTCAATGTATTTTGAATGAACAGAAGACAACGCAACCTGAAACAGAAAGTCCTACTGTGATTTTGCTCTGAAATTAAAACAAAAACAATCCAGGATAGGAGATAAGGGCATGAGGAAAAAACAAAGTCAAGGAGTCCAAAAACCATCTACAAGAATGGAGACAAGAGAAAATCTTTGAGTCATCCAAAGCAGAAACAATGAAGATTTAGATCATGACAGACCATGACAGTCAAAGCACAAAGAGGCACAACTAGGAGGAAAAGTGGTGTACTGCACAAGCACCACTTAAGCTGTGCAGACGTCCTGCTTGATCAGGTAGAGCTGGAAGCAACATATACAAATTGCCATTAGAAGCCACATAATATGAAGACAGGGGAAGGAGGTAAAGAGACCAAGAATGAGTCTCACATATGAAAACAGTTTAGAATGACCTTCAGAACCTGAAACTACAGTAACAGACAGTGCAAATATTGAACACAGGGACAAAATCTGTTTGAACAGTAACTGATACCAGACTCAAGTAGAAATCACTGCAGAGCATGGAGATGAATCAGAAGAGATAAAAGGGGACATCACAATTACTTTATTCCTTTACATGGTAGACATATAAAAAGAAAAAATCCAGGCACTAGTTGTTGTGAGAGAGAAACACAGAATGTTTTTCAAGGAACTGATAGGAGATAATATGTCAGAACAAGCAGGAAAGGAGGCTTAGCAAGAAGAATTGGAAAACAGAAAAAAGAAGTCAAGTAACATGGCATATATTGTAATAATTGGAAAAAGGCAATGAGAAGAAGACAGCAAAAGAAAAGCTGGCAGTGTAAAGAAAGAAATAGTATAATTTCACTCACAAAGGAGAAGGAAAGTATGGGAAAGAGAATGAAAAGGTTATGGTTAAGTGAACCAGCTTTCTTCAGCAGAACAGACCATGAAAGACCTGTGACCTGACACGGCCTGAAAGCAACAGTCAAGAGGATCAGTAAGGATGTTTAAAGAGGAACTGTATTTTAACATACTGGGTAAATGTAAATAAAGTGCAGAACTCATAGATGGATAATCTCTATCTTTCATCATCTCTGAAATTTGTTTTCAGAAATGACATTTTCCTATGTTGATAATGCCATCAGCAGTACAGCCTTTAGCAAACTTCATCTAGGAATTACTAGACCTTAAAAATACAATCAGATTAATTTGCAAAAAGGAAAGCATGTTACTCTTCATTCTCACTGACTTTGTAAAACATGGGTGAAATGACTGCATACAAACAATTCAAAGTAACTCACAGTAGAGCGACATATAAAACACTTCAGCGCTAAGAAACTGTGCTTTTTTAAATGCTAGATCTTGTAAAGAGTGAAATTATAATGTATACATCACTTTAAAAACTGTACTACTGTGGCTGTACACCATCCATTATACTAATTCACATTTGCAGCAGAACCAGAAATATTTAAATCACCTCTATTGCCAGCTACAAACAAACACCTTAACCAAGTGTAGCTTTTCTACCTAAATGTTTCCTCTTGGAGCTGTTCTAGTTGTGTCTGCAGCTGCAGGTGTCTACGACCTGCAGGACTGTTGGGATCTTCAATGGAATCAGACTGATTTAAACGTTCCATCAAAATCTGGTTCTCGGCAAGCAGGCTGCTCTTCTCCTCTTGGAGGGCTGCAACCTGTTGTAATAAAAGTATGAAGAGGAAAAATTAACCTACCCAGGTACAGAGAGAAGTATTTTTTCATGTTCATAATGAAGTATCAACAGATGCCACAAACAGAAGCATGCAGGCTTCACTAATCACATTTCACAAGAATACGTTGTATAATTTAATAGGTATTCAATTGCTATGTGATGTAGCCAACATATTGCAACATTAGGGGCAGAGTTACAACTCAGGAAACACAATTATTATTTTATGCATTTCACACAAGCATTTAAAGAAAAAGTCTATTCTGACAGCAGGCACTTCATTATAATAAAATCTGCATCCTTTCCCTAGAAACAAATAAAACTAGCTCCTCACAGTAAAGGCCATCTGCAAGCAGGCCTGAACAGGAACACAGTCCTGAAGAGAGCGCCACTCTCCACTAACACTGTGAAAACAGGCAGTAGTGGAAAGAACCCAAAGTGCTCCAAGACCCGAAACATGGGTTCATATATTAACCACAACAAACAAAGATCACCTTTATTAATTCCAACAGTTACTGAACTACAAAAAACCTGAATTAATATTTCAAAGAAGGGTTGCAATAGCAATGCCTTTCAGGGCTCCCCCTTTACACTCCTCATGTCTTCCAGATGAGTATTGATTTACTTACACTAAGACTTAGTCTAAACCCATACACATTTAATGGTCTACAGCAACTTCTGACTGGGATTTAACTATTAGCTGGACCTGTTACAGCAGCAGAACTTGTATTAGTTCTCTATGGCAAAAGTTTTACCACAAAGCTCAGACCCTTCCTAACTGAATGAAAAGAACTTTTGCTAGTATGAGTCATAATACTGACAACACAGCAACAAGATAAGAAAACAATGATATTCATTCTGCTCGCGCAAGTGAAAACAAAACAATTACTATGACATTTTCATCCCCCTGCTATAAATTGTGTTTCAATTCGCTAGTACTTATTTTCAGCCACTGCAAAGTTCACAAAACTTTTCTCCACTTCAACATTGATACAGACTCTATAGCAAACTTACCTGCATATCTAACTCATGACATCTCTGGGCAATTTCTTCTTTTGTTGCAAGTGCTTCATTTAATTCTTCTGTAGTTTTCTTCAGCTACCATAAACAAGAAATGTTTAAATTTTCATCACTCTCTGTGATCCATTTAAAAATATTCTGAACTACAGCCTGTAAAATTATTTTTACATTGAGGTAATACATTAAATTTTTAAAAACTGAGCAATTCTACTCATGTAAAGAAAAAAAAAGGAGCAGACATGAATAATGTTTCGTTTGTGTATCAGTAAAAAGAAAATATACCTAAAAGTAACGTTTCCTTTTACATTAGAATTATCACATCTACTCTACAAATTGAGTTAAAAACTCCAGGAGAAATTTGGTCTGAAGAACTCACCAGATGTCTACACCAAAAAAAACTGTCAATACCACTTTTCTTTACAGATGCAAAGAGTGTGTAATTTCAATTTTCAATCTACATTTGAAATACAGAAGGGACTGGAAGGTGGAATACAGGGAATGGACAATTAGGGTAAAATCCTTCTAGTCTCTGGAAGCTACTTCTAGTGCACAATAGGAATAAAACTAGATTGTGACAAAGAAGCCTACCCTTTAAAAAAGGGCACTGAACCTTATAAGCAGTGGGAAATATTCTGATACTTCCCTTCAAAGGCTGAGTGTTTAAAGATACGTGTCTCACTGGCCTGCAAATGAATGCAATTAAGATAACATAGAAAACATAGCTACAAGAAAACTGGTCTGATAAAACAGGTGCATGCATGTTATGTATTTAGGTACAAATATATATGTACTATTATATAGGATGAAGTTTAAATGAGCTTTCTCAACCAGCATCATCGTACCTTGCATTTGCAAGTTAATTTCTTATGGGCCTGTTTACATACAAAGAACTAATTTAATCTGCAAGAATTTACATTTTTCTGCAAAGAAAGCATAATGGATGAATACAATGAGCACCACTGTACTATTCTTCTCACTTAGAAAAAAATCTGAGGAAGGAGGGCAGTGTTAGCATGAGGATAAACTCGTAAAAAAATTTTGCTTTGTAAATTTTTTAAATATATCTGACCAGGAATGATTGTATTTGAAAATTTCTATTTTGCCGCAGTTCCAGGATTCCCCTAGAAGCAGTTGTTTTGCTGTCTTTTTTTTTTTTTTTAACTGACCTTGGAAATAGGAACTCAGATAAAAACATTTATTCAAATAGTACATCTTTTTTATCTTTCTTTCTTTCTTTCTCCATGCCTAAAGATTTGCACCAATCTGCAGTTTTGTAGTATTATGTCATACAGCTAGACTGGTTTCTCAAATCAACTTTTCTATATCCTTTAAATACACAATAGAATCAAACTCAATTTACAAAGCTAAAGGACTTGAAATACTGAGATTTAATTTTTCGCTTCTTATTTTACTTTTCCATAACACCCTTTAATGATTAAAGAAAAAAGATGCAGTTATTATGGCCACTGACGTACTATGATCAAAAGAAAAGAAACATCTAAGAGTAGATACCTGCCGATCAAGGTCAAGGTAAGCATCATTTCCAACAGAGACTGGAGACTCTTTACTCATCAACTGCAATTAGATTACACTGGATTAGAAAAAGCAAAGATTTACTTTTATATTAAAACCTATGTTTCAATGAAATACCAAGCTGATTTTTACTTTTGGAAGCTTTAATGTGAATTAATTTGAAAGTTTTTAACTTCATTTTTATATATGACATATTCAGAAACAAGAACAAGGAAAAAAACTTCATAATTTGTAATATTTAGAGTGCTATAAAAGAAACCTTACATTATCTCTTTTTCTTTTGACAATGCACATTCTTTGTCTATGATAAGCCTACAGAACATCCCACTAAAGATTTTACTGCAGTGGCATTGGAATGATAGTAGATATCAACACAGCACACAAGACCTGGCTTTAATTTTTCTCTGCTAGTGAGTGGCTTTTACATGTGTCCATTACCTGGATATTAACATCAATTAATTTATTTATTTCACTTAACTCCAGGATATATTTATCTCAACTACTACTGCAAAACAAAGGTGACAAAAATTCTGTCCTGGACCTGCCTGTAATTTTCAACATTAAAAAGTAATTCAGTAGAGTGCATTCCTGAAATGAGTATTACAATTCCTTGTGTACTACTTCAGTGCAGGAATAGCTGATAGTGGTTTTGGCCTAGATTATTAAAAAAACCAAAGTAACAAAACAAAACAAAAAACAACCCCAGCCAAACCTTCAATACAAACCCTCAAATTAGTCCTACAAAACTGACTGATGTACTGATCAAAATGAAGAAAAAAGCTGTTTTCTTATAGTAACCTAACAATCAGCTGCACCAGTTGGTAAAAGTGAAATCAAACCTAACAAAAGTTGTAGCTCAGCAACCTCTTCCCACACAGATCAAGTAAACATAACAAAGTAATGTTCTTACTAAAAGTTGTAAGAAAAAAACAGGAACAGTCTTGCAAATGAGAAATACACTGTAGCTAATTCAAAAGGCATCATTACAGAATGGCACTGATGGTTTCTGTCCAAAAGCATAATGTTCTAAGAGCTCTCCAATGACGCGATTCATGAAAGTTACAATTAAAAGGCCCTATCCTTACCAAAATCAGGACAAGTTTTCTTCCCTGGAATCTCTTGTCTAGCCTGGTAACTCTCTCCAGAGACAGTACTTCCTTTATTCCTTCTAGAAATCAGTGCTTTTGCACTGTTTTCCTTAGCAAGATTTTTTGGGATACACAGAGCCTTCACTTCTCAATCCTGTCTATTATGAAAAATCTGTTTGACATTTACATCATTCAAATCATACACTCACATTTCTCTCACTATCCCCATTTCCTTAACTAGGATTTAGCTGCATTATTTAGATAAATTTATCTCCCCTCAGCAGTCCTCCTCACACCTTGACAACATTTGCCAAATTTCTTCCATTTTCTTCTACATCTTTACAATGACAAACTACTCCATGAAGAAGCATTACATCAAGCCTGCACTCTGCAACAATAAATACAAAGTCCCTAGCCTCAGAGCTGTCCCCTGAAAAATGAAGTCTTGTCTTTTTCATTACCATATATAATGGCATTACAAACTTATCTTCAATTTAGGAGCCTATTTTCTAAGTTGATTATCATTTAAACAAAACCTCCCAATCCCTCCCTGCTTCTGTGATGTTCATGCACATTTTGAATACTGGATTTCACCAGCTTTTCCAGCTGACTAACAGGGATATCCCATATTAGCCAAATACTGAACTCCTCTCATTATTTTATATTCCATAATGCTGTTCACAAACACACTTTGGACTCACACACATACAAACAAGTTCTGCCTGCAAAGTCAGCACTTTCCAACAGGCAGGTCTCATGCTGCATGCAGCCTGCAAGGGTGTACAACAACATGTCCCTAACAGCCACCACCCCTTTCTGGCCCTAACACAACTTCCTCTTTGAAAAACCAGCTCAACAGGCCTGTGCAAGACTTAGAGTAGACGGAATACAAGTGACCACACAACCCACTAGAGGCCACTGTGGTGTCACTGCTTTCTGGGACTTGCCATAAGGCAGGCCATGGCTAATAATATAATCCCTATTTTCTTCAACGAGTTTTCCCAAAACATCCTGTCCTTGACAATCCTTAGCAAAAATGTCCAGAAAAGAGGTCATTATCTGGAGTAGGATTAGGTACTGGAGATATATATTCTGGGTGTACCATGAATGCACATTACAGGTGCGAATTTCACTCCATGAGGTACATTAAGAATGTGATGAGGAAAAGTGAATGAGGCACCAAGGGCAAAAGCCACAGATACATGTGCAGATGTATCTCACATGACTCAGTGCAATAGAAAGCACCTTGCAATTGGATGGTCTGTGGTATGTATAGTGGAAAAGCTAAAGACGAAATTTAAGGGATCATTTTTTGTCCAGTACCACAATCAGACAAAGAACGAGATCGTTAGATAACTCAAAAGGAACACAGGAATCCAACTTATCATCAGTTAACAATAAAACAACTGTAAGAAGTGGGATGTAAAGGCAGAACTATCATGGCAAAGGAGTGCTTTCATCTTTTCCCTACACACCTCCCCACATACCATAAATATGTAAATGGTTTATGCAAGAAAATGTCATGACCATGCTCTGCTTCAGGATTCCTGTACACAACTTCTCCCCACTGAGAAGTAAAAGCTTTACCATAAATAGAACAGCTAATAGAGCACACAACTCCACTCACCTACCCAAACTCCTCTCTCAGATTTTTTGAAAATTTCAAGAAAACTTCTACTGAATGCAATGTTTTAAGATTTCATACAGATAGGCCAG